>NC_044196.1:12549262-12862685 GCF_900880675.1 Sparus aurata | reverse complement strand
GGAAGGGAAAGGAAAAGAAAAGAAGGAAAGTAAAGTATATGAAAGGAAAGGAAAGGAAAGGAAATCTACTGGTTAGAAGACATTAGTAAACATGAATTCACACACACCAGACGGACTCTTCTCCCTCTCGCTGTGTCTTTATATTGATCGGTTACAAACAGAGTGAACCTGCTGCCATCATAAATCTACAACCGTCCTTCCTCCTCCTAATACTTCCTCCTCCTACTCAGCTCAACTCGTTGTCACCTTTCAACCTCCTCCTACCACCTCCTCCTCCTCACCTCCCTCCTCCTTCCTCCTCCTCCTCGTCTTCCTCACTTCTGTCTCACACATCCTGATTAGCAGCTGATAGATGAAAGGCGCTGAATGTGCTCTAAAATATCAACAGTCTGGAAAAAGATGTTAACACCCACACAACCGTATTTACTGCTGGCGTGAAAATGTAGCAAGTTATAGTCTGTTTTATAAGTCAGGGGTTATTTTTTGACACATTGCTCTACTTGTTTTCTATGTCTTTGGTAAGGAATAAGCAACACGATAGCAGAAGGATCGATCGATCTGGATCGTCACAACCCGGGCTCTGCTGGATCATTGCTCTCCTCTGCTTCACTATCTCCTCATATCTTTATTTCTGTTAATCTTGATGCCTCTCTCTGTCTATTACTAATTATCTTGTGTGTCCTGCCCTCTTCCAGGTCAACATGGTGGACAGGATGTCGTCTGGCTCGGGCACCACTTGGTGATGCCTCGTCCTGCTCGGTCGTCTCTTGGATCCACTAACTTTACATAACTTGTATCAGATTTTCTGTTGATGTAACTTGTAAACTGTGAATCGTTGCTCTTTTCTGTACACGCAACATCTATTGCATGTCTGTCCGTCCTGGAAGAGGGATCCCTCCTCTGTGGCTCTTCCTGAGGTTTCTTCCATTGTTTTTTTTTTGGTTTTTTTACCCTGTTAAAAGGTTTTTTTTCCCTCAACATGTGAAGTTTTTCCTCACTCGAATCGAGGGTCTAAGGACAGAGGATGTTGTTCACTGTACAGATTGTAAAGCCCACTGAGGCAATGTGACTGTGATTTTGGGCTATATAAATAAAACTGATTTGAAGGAATGAAAGATTTGGAGGAGTCTTTCTCCAACAATGTCTTTTCCAAAACGTTTCTAAAGTAATTTGACCAAATCTATAAAAAACAGATGCACAAAGAAGCAAATTAAGTACTTTATCCCACTTATTTCAGATTAAAGGTGCACTGTGTCAGAAATGTAGATGACAATGAAAAATGTACTAAATGTATCAACAGAATGTGAACAAATAACAGTTTTCACACTATAATTTCTGTGTACTGTGTTGCAGAGATATCTGCTGAAGTTAGCATGCTAACCAGCTACTGGCATGACTTACTGAGCTAACTAGCTAAGGGCAGCTACAGTTAGCAGCACTTGCACTTGTGACCTACTGCCCCCTATTGGTTCTGTGTATGAATTTGACAAATCGTGGCATATTATAACTTCCATACTGCACCTTTAATAAAGTGTCATCTCATCATGAGTAACTTAAAGGATCATATTTTGATTTCCAGGTCGTCAAAGTTCACTCATTTTTCCATAGTACGCCTTGTTGTTTAGCAGGTTTTCATGACTGAGTTAGATCTTGTCTGATTGTAATCGACCTCTCGTGCAAATCACATTTGTTTTTCTCCAGTATTATGCTGATAAGATCAAAAATAAGGAAATGAAGACGAGATTCCAGCTCGATGACTTCCGCCTGTTTTCTTCCAGAGAAACGAGGTTGGACTTCGCTCTGTGGTGTCACGGGGAGGTTTACTTGTAAAACTTCTGCAGAGAGCTGCAGCCTCAGCAGTGCAACTGAGAAAAATGACTTCACAGCTCATCTCCTCTCCCCAAAGACACATTTTAGTAGATTGTTCCTGTTGTTGTTGGGATCATTATTGCTTTAGTTATAATGAAACAGGTCATGTTTCAAAGGTGTGTTAGTTGCAGGACAAGACTGACGCTGCTCTTTTCAGTGGAGAGTTTAGGGCCGATTCCAAAGGTTGTCCAGGCTTTTAAACCTTCATCAAGGGCTTTGGATAATTTGTGATTGATTAATCTGCTGACTATTTTCGATTAGTCAATAAATCATTTAGTCTAATAAGATCCCAATCAAAATTCCCCTAAAATCCAAAGTGATGCCTTCAAAATCCTTGTTTTATCACAGAGAATATGAGTCCAAAACCCCAAATATTTAGAAACAGTCCAGTAAAACTGTTGCAAAACTAATTTTCTGTCAATAGACAAGTTTATTTATTGACCAAAACAAAAACACAACAGAGTCCACAGTCATGCTAGCAGCTCTGTGAGGCTGTACTTACGCACAGGGGTGCTTTGTGCTAATGTTAACATCAGCACACTAACAACGTCACCATGTTCAGCATCTCAGTTTAGTGTGTTAGCATGCTAACAGTTGCTAATCCGCACACACAAACTACATCTGAGGCTGATGAGATTATTAGTTTTGCTTGTATTTGGTCATAAACCAAAGTTTTTGGTCTAAAGTCATCCGGAGGGGAACATGAATGATCAATCAATCACTCAATCCAATAGTTTTCAAGAAGTTTGCTGATCACCAATGTCATTGGGATGCATCCTCAGGAGACCACAAGTTTAAAACAACTGATTGTTTTGTTGACTACTGTTGTGAAACGTCAAGTTTGGCATTACGGGTCAGACTGAGAAGCTGTGGACACACCGTGATAGTGACTTATCAATCACAACGTAGCCAAGACTTGAAACCAGAGATTGACACCAGAAACTCATCAGGTAACTGTTACTGAGTGGAAAGTAGGGCCTTTCTCTCATAAACCTACACTGAATCAGACTTCTTTTTGGAACCAGTTGACCGAATTAATGCAGGTTTAATGCCCTTCTGTCCATGTTTTCTAAAAAATATGAAGGAAACTGATGGAAAACAAAGTCCGGTTTTCTCTTATCGGCCTTACACATGGAGGAGAGCTACAACAACAGCCTCACAGGAACTAGTTCTTCTCCTGTGCCTTGCTCAAGGACACTTTAACATCTGGACAGCTGCAACCGCGAGGGACTGAACCCTCATCTTCCAGCTTTGTCCTTCTGCAATGAGACAGTTAATGTTTCAAACATATTTGCACTGTGAAGTCTTCTGGGATTCCCTATTACAAATATCCCTAAACCATCCCTAATCCAGGTTCATCCCCAGGCCTCCCACAAAGATCGCTTTCAGCTTTTTGCCTATATTCGATCCCACCGCTTACGTAACGGCGTCGAGGCCACAGGGAGGGAAGGGGAGCGTTGTTAAGAGAGCGGGCCATTCTCTTTCTTGCTGATTCCTCACTTTTGCCACAGCCATTTTTCAGAACATCTCGTTAAGTCGGCGGCATCAATTTCACACGAGCGGCTGCGTCTTGTCAGCCATCGCTGCGGAGAACAGGGACATTTTGCTCTCTTTCTCATCGTCTCCTGCTGACAACTGGTTCTTTCAAACACTCTGTCGTTCCTCCTTCGAACCACTTCTTTTTTTATCATTCCAGCCTTCGTCTTTTTCTCTTTCTGTCCCAGATATTCACACGAGAATGACCAGAACATCTATCACTTAAGACTGATAAGAAATCTGACTTACTTTCTCTTCACACCCATAATATTTACTGTCCTCTTATCTCGAGGCCCGACCTTGAACCAACATGCAAACAATGCAGCGCAGGCCGAGCCAAAACCTTCTCACAATACGCCTGCAGTTGCTTTGAGAGAAACGAGGGATCAAGAATAAAACAAACAAAGGGCTCTCCCTCCTTTTTCTTTCTCTTTACCAACAGTATTCAAGCTTTGTTTACCCCGGCCGTGGTCTGTTTGATCGGTATTCTGCTTTCAAAGAGCCGCTGCGTGGAAAGAAAAATGACACCAGAAACGATCTACCTGTTGGTCCAGTTCAAACAAACGACGGAGAAGGTGCGTTACAATCATTTGTTTTTGTGTCAGACACACAGAAGTGGTGTCGAGGTGTTGAAAATTGCAAACAAATCAGGTCCGGTCGTACCGAGCGATTCTTCCAAGTAAATTAAACACCACTGCACCTCATTTTTACAAGAGGAAACTTTCCAGCTGGGTTGTCACACGGCTGGAAATCAGAGGCGTGGAGGTTATTCAAGGACAGGAAACTTTGTTTTGAAACTAGACCCCTCGCTGAGCTTCAAAAATGTGTGAAACCTTTGATTTTCCTTCATGCTGCACACCTCAGAGTGTTAAAAGTTGCAAAAGTAAACATCACATGCTGGCAGTGATGGAGAGCCGTCTGAATTTTGATCGACTTTATCCTAAAAGACGTCACACAAAAAGACGGCCGTGAATTACAGTTCTTCTTCATCGTCAAGGCTGGTGGGCGACACAGAAGTGGTTCAGCCAAACTTGGTTAATCCAGCTTTCACTGGATTTGATTTTTGACCTGAATTTAAGTTTAACTTGATGGAACAAGTTACTTATTACAGCCTCATTTGTTTAAGCCCAAGTTAAACCAGAAAGTGGCACAGCAGAGTTCTTCTGCATCTTGCTAGAGGCTACATACAACTAGCAAGGTTGGTAGATTGTAGCTTGCAAGCTAACCGCTAACAACAAAGGAACCAGGAACCGTAGTGACTCTCCAAGGAACTATCCAGGTCTACAGTCCCTCAAAGGTCAGCTCTTCACGATCAACAGCGTGAATTTGCATGTTTAACTTTACTGAAGTTGACCTGATTTCCTGTGATAATGTTGCAAAATTTGAAATGTCTGCAAGAAAGACTCACCAGTGAACTTTGGATGATATAAAAATGAACTGTTAATCTTCACTTGTAAGACAAACATGACAAGAAGTGCTCGGAAAACCTGACTTTTTATAGACACGTACGGAAAGTAAAATGTTCAACACATAAAATGACTGAATGGATTGATCCCATTGACTCCCTAAAACAACATGACTGCAACAGTCGCCTGCAGCTCGGTTGGGTTAAGGTAACAACACCACCTGGTTAGGTTTAGGAAAACATTGTGGATTGCCTTTAAATAAGGGTCGTAATAACGTTTCTTAGATCAAGAAGGGACTTTGAAACATGATTTTATCAACTTGTCGTGAAAGCTTAACTAGTAAATAATCAATGAGAAGAAACTAAAAAACTAAACTAACTGTATCTTTATTATTTCATGATGGAAATTTGCATTTACGAACGGCAAATAAATATTTTCACAGTGACTCTCTGATGGATTGTCGTTGAGGCTCAACAGCACCAAAAGTCAACATGCATGGGAAGTCTTTAAAGTGCTCAGAAAAAGACAAATACAGAAATTTAAAGATCTACCTGGCAGCTGATGAAGGTCATGTGATACAATCAAACGCTCAATAAGAACCGTGAAATGGACCTTCAGATAAAAAATCAAGATAGAACTAAGAAACTCAACTAAAACTGGGTTGTGAATCAAAAAACAAATTATTATTCTATATTAGAAATAACAAACATTTTGCAACAGATTTTGATTTAGGAGATGTCATATGAATCCAGGTAATCAACACATTATTCTTGGTAACCAATAAACTTAAGGTCAGCTGACCCGGTTCAAACTGAAAGTTGTAAAATAAACTTTCCTGCCAGATCAACAAGTTAACACTTAAACCTGAAAGTAACCATACAACTATAAAGCTTCTTTTATCACCAAGCAACCAGTTAAACACAGCTCAAAGTCTGCAACAGTATCATGTTGCGTTCAATGCCACAAGAATCGCAGTGAAACCCAAACACACAAACGCACGCTGTATATTATCAGAGCACAGTACCTGAAGGTGGCTCAGACAGGAGCTTTGGACCGCTGACTCTGTGCTGTGAAGACCGCAACAAATCAAGTCTGATTCCCTCCGGGTCCAAGTGAGTATGAACCGAAACGAGAGAGTAAGAGGGAGGAGAGAGGGAGGAGGGAGGGAGGGATGAAGGGAGGGATGAACAGATTTTGTGGGCAGAGAATCAGAAAGAGGCGAAGACAAAAGAAGGGAGCGGTTGAGCAACACTGACGGAGAACAAAACTCTCCACAAGATGAGGAAACCAGCATGTATGGGGATGCAAATAGGAGGAAAGAGAAGAAACATGGTGGCAAATATCGACACACAAATGCTCAAACACACACAGTCCGACCACTCCGACAGAGCAGACATCTGGCCCGGAGTGGATTATGGGTAATTAACTGCTCTTTAATGATTCCTGCTGAGCGAGGACTCTGTCAGGACAGCAGCATAGATTACTCTCTGATACACACAAAAAAGTGTATATGTGTGTGTGTGTGTGTGTGTGTGTGTGTGCGTGTGCGTGTGTTTGTGTGTGTGTGTGTGTGTGTTCATGCCTCGAGAGAGCAAGCCAGGGGAATAACTGAGATTACACCGTGATCCATCGCACACACACATTCATTGGCCGACCACCACATCCTTAAAGCCATCCAAGGCCTTTAATCCTGCTTTTATATGTGTGTGTGTGTGTGTGTGTGTGTGTGTGTGTGTGTGTGTGTGTGTGTGAGAGAGCGTGTGTGTGTGCGTGCGTGCGTGTGTTAACTTTCATCCTGCAGGTATGAATCCACTTCCTGCACTTGTATGCAAATGTTTTATTTAAATATGAACCCAATGTGATACTGCTTTCAAAGACGACTTGAATAATGAACAGCAGTGTGTATTCCTGCGATTGCAATGTGTGTGGGTGAGTGTGAAACTGTGTGTGTGAGTGTGTGTGTTTGTGTGTGACAACTTAATCCTCAAGATTTCCCCGACTTGCCCATCGGTCCAGTGACCAAAGGCCAAATTCTGACCATAGTATCGACCCAAAAAAGCCGAAGCAACAATAGAAAAATTGAAGGATGAAGTGAGGAAGAGAGGACACAACTGAGATAAGTCTACAAGACATTCATAAAGATGCTTCTGTACATGGCCGAGTGGTTTGAACCATCTGTTAATACGCTCATTTTTTGATCACATATCAGGGCTGGTAGGTGATGGTACCACAGTCATCTTTCTCAGTGGTCTTATTCTTGGTAGTTTTCTAGGGTCTAGGGTTACATTTGAACCAATTTGGCGCCTGGAATGGGAGACCGGCACCCGGCAGTACGTTTTTTCAATGTTTTACCCTCTGTAATAACACAAATGTAACATCAGTTGTAAAATATAAGATGCCACATTGGTTCTAAAGCTGGTATTTCAAAAAAGGAATTTGTTGGTAAAGATTCTCAGTCATCCAGGTCATACATCTAAAGTTTTATGAAGGCAACAGGACTTTCTCGTGGACTTGTTTAAGTTTCTTGGACTTGTTCAAGTTTCTTGGACTTGTTTAAGCTTCTTAGACTTGTTCAAGTTTCTTGGACTTGTTTCAGTTTCTTAGACTTATTTAGGTTTCTTAGACTTGTTCAAGTTTCTTGAACTTTCATAAGTTTCTATGACTTGCTTAAATTTCTTGGATTTGCTCAAGCTTCTTAGACTTGTTCAAGTTTCTTGGACTTTCATAAGTTTCTATGACTTGCTTAAATTTCTTGGATTTGCTCAAGCTTCTTGGACTTGCTTCGGTTCCTTGGACTTGCATGAACTGCTGCGTCTCATCAGCATTATCCAAAGTAGAGGATGCAGCAGCTATGTTATCTGACTTTGTTGTTGTTGTCGTCATCACTTTTGAAGGGCTTGCATACTATACTATTTACCAGTAAATACTATGCAATTCACGTACTATTGGTTAAATACTGGTTACGTTTTGAATCTCACATACTGTTCTAGCGCCCCGAACAGCCTGATGGCACAGTACTTCCAATGCCCCTAGTACCTGAGTTTTGGCTAACGCTAGTTAAATGCTAAGGCAACATCAACTGAGACAGTGGAAACAGCCCAGTTATCTCCAGCAACAACTTTTCCAGCTAGCTAATTACAGCGAGTAGAGCGCTGGCTGCAGCCATGCTAACAATCAGCCTCGGCCACTGTGGTGAACTTTGTATTCAGACTGTCGAACACTGTGGGCACTTTTGCTTTTATATTTTGTGTTTGACCAGGTGTTTCCACAGGTTAGATATGTTGTGTAACCTTTGTATGTGAGTGTGTTGCCCTGACTGACAGCGATTAGCTGCTGGGGTGACATCTGCACAGTTTGATTTATTTTGAATTGGTACTACCGATTTAATTCAGCTGGTCCCCCTAAAAGTACCGGGTCCAGTTCCCAACCCTGTAGTCTACATCTAATGGATTCTCTGTGGAGGACTCATATGAATATACATGTGTAGGAACAAGAGAGGAAATCCCACATTCGGTAAGAAGAAGAAAAACAGGTAAAGCTAAAGAAACTGCAGCGGGTTGAATTCTCACAGGAGCTGTATCCTCATGGGATCTCTGTCTTCACCAATTTCTACAAACCAAAGACATGGCAGAACTGTACACTGTTGAAATCATCAACAATTCCCTGTAGTGGAACAAGCTATGTGACGTCCCCAGGCAATGTGAATCCTGCTCACTCAGGGCTCAAGAGAAAGCAAGAAATATTCGATACATGAGGAGATTAAGGACCGTCAAAGCATGACAAAGCGGCGAGTGTGAATACTGGATGAGATAGACGCACCCTCCCTGTGATTTACACCTTCAGTGCCGCCATATTGACTCAGCACAATGTCTCAGAGAATCTCCAAGACTTCTGACAAGGAGTATATACTAGATATCCTTGTGAAGCTGTAACAGTCAGTACACCTAGCTAACAAGACTGGATGAGAAATAGAGAAAATACTTTAACATTGTTAGATCCACCATCCATCCACCCGCTCCTGACGGGATGGGAACTGGTATTTTTTGATACCAATGTGATTGTCGATTCCAGCTTGATTCTTGTTTGATTCCCTTTTGATTCCTGATTAAATGTAGTCACACCAACTGTAGCTTGAGTGGCAATAGTCATTCCTAGACTCTAAGTCCATGTTGAGTAGAAGGATGTTTCAGTTTATTGATGGCGTTTCCACTGGTACTTGAAATGATAATTTTACAGAAAACAACTAGGACTAATGTCGCTCTGGACTGTCTCTTCCTGTCCGCCATTACTCCCCCCTGTTGCAAGTTTCCAGAAGCGTAGAAGCATGAGTTTGATGTCATTGTTTTGCACTGTGTCAGAAAACCATGCCATCAATTGCCATCAAGGATTGATTAGCTCAGAGGCGTACGATTCTGATGGATCTGACAATTTGGAACCTGTTCTTCGATTTCCATTCCTAGGCCAGTCAGAAGGTAGCCCAGACATCCATCTCCCCAGCACTATTTTCCAGCTCCTCCTTGGGGATCCGAAGGTGTTCTCATACTATATGAGATAATGAGTCCCTCTAGTGTGTTTCAAGTCTACCCCAGGGTCTCCTACACGTTGGAAGTGTCCTGAAAACCTCAAAAGGAACCAAGAAAGCATCCTGCTCAGACACTTAAACCACCTTCCAAATGGAGTGCAAGAAATTGCTAATTTAAGCTTGTTTCCATTGCAGAAGAAGGTGGAAGTTAAACCTCAAATGTTGGAAAATAACTTGGAAAACATGACAGGAATTATGCTGTATTTATGTTTGTTTCATGTAATAATTTGCAGGAGGTGAAAGCGTCTTCATGTCAAGACAGATCTGGTGTTTTTGTCTCTTGTCACGTTAGAATTAATTCAACAACTGTAAGTTTTCAGCAACTCTCTAAACTCAGAATTTAATACAAAAATATTCTCTCAGCTGTCGAGGTGACTTTAAGACAGTCCTTCATCCTGAGTTGGCTGTGGTCAATCATCCAATCTGCTCATTCTGACAGGAAGTTGTCACTTGCAGTCTTAAGCTTGAATTAATTCCTGCCTGTAGGTACATTTGCATCAATACACGTGCACACATGTGTATATTTCTATGCATGTGAGCCTATGAGTGCGCTAGAGGCTGTTAATCTGCTAATCCACCCCCCCCACAGGGCCAGATTACTGTTAAGAGTTCGATAAGAAAATGTGGGAGGCATTAAAATATATTAGTGTTCGTCTGCTCGCAAAAGTCCGGCCCAGACAAACTCTTTATCTCAAGAGACAACATGGCTTTTCACTGCGGGAATATTTAAATATTATATTATTACATGAAATGCTATGTTCTCACATTTTACAGGCATGGTTTAAAAGCTGTTAGCTGACTAAAACTGTAGGTTTATGATTAATCTACGATTACAGACAGAAAACCCTTTAAAATGTCTTTAATTCTTTAAATTTAAAGTGTTGGCCCACCAGAACTGTACTTCATCTCACCAACCATACATGGACAGGCCTTAAAATTTGGGATTCCTACTTCATAATGTTAGATAAGTAAGTGCTGCATACACAATCTGTGTCTGATATCAGAGATGATTGGCCATGTAAGGAATGAGCAGCTGTCCATGTTCGACTGATAGCAGTGAGTGTGAGCACAACATTCCCAGGCTTGTCCATCGGTTCAGCTACCCACAGCCAAACGCTGCAGACTGTGTGATCTCAAACACTGCAGCAGCACCAGCAGCAGCACCTGAAAGACTCCAACGTGACTGGATTAAAGCAGGAAATCAATATGTGAAGGTAACGTCTGGAAACCACTCTGCATAAAGGTCGGATGTTTAAAAGCATACCGACTACTAACTGAAAAGAAACGGATTCACAGTTTGACCACATAAAGTTCTGATGTCAGCATCAGGAAGTGAAAAGTGATAATCAAGACCAAAATACACATTTTATTCAAGGGCACATAATTCTTACTCCAGAATTGATTATCTTTTGCTGTCAAATAATTTATTGGATTCTGTTGTTGATTCCACAATTCACAGTATTGTCATATCAGATCATGCCCCAGTTTCATTAAATTTTGATCCGTCTCCTAAATCTAAACCAAAATCTAAAAGATGGAGCTTTAATAATTCCATGTTAAAAGATGACAATTTTGTTAAACTAATACAACAGAATACAAAAGAATTCATTGAATTAAATATAACTCCTGACATTCCCATTCAGACAGTCTGGGAGGCCTATAAGGCAACATGTAGGGGATGGATTATTAGTTTTTCATCACATAAGAAGAAAGAGAAGTTAAAAAAGAAAGAGAAATTATTATCCAGACTTAAAGAGCTTGAGTTGAAACATATGGCAGATCCAAGTGACAATACTGTGAAACAAGCAATGCTTTGGGCAAGGGCAGAGATACAAGCTTTATTGAATGAGGAGTCTGCCTTTACACTATACAAACTGAGAAGGACACTCTATGAAAATGGTGAGAAGGCAGGGAAAATGCTTTCATACCAATTAAAAAAATTGGAACAAAAGCACTCAATCTCCGCTCTAAGAAATGACAGTGGTGAGATTTTAAGGGACCATGATATTATCAATGACACGTTTAAAACATTTTTCTCATCACTGTACGAATCTGAATGTAAAGTAACACAGCAAGAGCTAGATCTTTACTTTGCAAATCTACCCTTGCCAAAATTAGATGAACAGCAAAAACAATCACTTGATGCCCCAATTTCAGCGGCTGAAATTTTGAGTAATATTAAATGTTTGTCAAATGGTAAGGCACCTGGAGGAGATGGTTACACCACTGAATTTTTTAAATGTTTTTCAAAAGAGATCACACCACTGTTAGTGATTTTATATAATGACATTATACAGAAGCAATTTATGCCACAATCGATGCGGACAGCTATAATATCACTCTTGCCAAAACCTGGGAAAGACCACCTAGATGTAAACAACTACAGACCTTTAAGCCTACTAAACAATGACTATAAATTGTTTGCAAAGATATTAGCAAAAAGATTAGAAAAAACGGTGTCCACTTTAATCCACCTGGATCAGGTCGGCTTTATCCCAGGGCGATTAATATCCAACAATATGAGGAGACTCATGCAAATCATGCAGGTTGCCAGCTCTCTCCCACATCCAGTGATAGCAGTATCACTGGATGCGGAGAAAGCATTTGACCGCATTGAATGGCAGTACTTGTTTTACACTCTGTCCAGATATGGTTTTGGTCCAAGATGCTTACAGTGGATCAGAGCTCTGTATCATGAACCCGTGTCAGCAGTTAAGAGCAATAATATAATTTCAGCACCATTTCAACTTTATCGCTCTACAAGACAAGGCTGCCCTCTATCTCCACTATTATTTATCTTGGCATTAGAGCCTCTTGCTTGTACAATAAGGATGGAAAGAAATATTACTGGTGTTTCAATTGGGGGTTATGATTTCAAACTTAATATGTATGCAGATGATATTTTGTTGACTTTGTCAAAGCCATCGTGCTCAATCCCTAGAGTATTGGAAATTATAAAAACATTTGGCAGTCTGTCAGGCTATAAAATAAATTGGAGCAAAAGTGAAACCATACCCTTAAATCATTGTACATGCATTACAGATCTGGGATCCGCTCCGTTTATATGGAAAAGAGAGGGGATGAAATATTTGGGCATTAAGATTAGTACACCTATCAGTAAAATGTTTGAATTAAATGCTCAACCTTTGGTAAATTCCATAAAGGAAGATCTTAAAAGGTGGTCTAACCTGCCTTTGTCCTTATGGGGCAGAGCCGAGGTGCTCAAGATGAACATTCTACCAAGATTAATCTTTTTGATTTCTTCCATTCCTCTACATATATCTAAACCTTGGTTTGATAATATAAATAAACTGTTCTCCAATTTCTTGTGGAAAGGAAAGAAGCCCAGAATGAATAGCTCCAAATTATCATTGCCAAGAGATAAGGGGGGCTTGGGAATCCCAGATGTGTATATGTATTATTTAGCATTTAATGTACGATTCCCTTTGATGTGGGGATATCAACATAATAGAATCCAAGGTAGTTGGGAGTGGTTGGAAGAAGCCATTGTAAGGGACAAGAACAAATTAATTTCGTTGTCATCACTGTGGTACCATCCTGCTTTAGCAAAAATAGACAATTGTATTATCAGCCTGTCATGTGATATTATTAAAAAGGTTCATAAAAAATTGGGAATAACAAAGATTGCCTTAGCATCATGTCCACTATGGCACAATGCAGCATTTAAAGCAGCAGGGAATCCATTGTCAGACCCTGTATGGCAGCATCACAACATTAATGTTATCTCACAAATTGTAGAAAATGGGTTGATTTTGACTTTTGAGGAGCTCAGACAGAGGTATAGTTTAAATGCCAATGCTTTCTTAAAATATGCACAATTAGCATCAATACTGTCAAAATTCCCAAGAGAATATCTGGAGTACAATGTTGAAATAGATATTAAATTGAGAGGTTTAGCATCACACAGAGGCACAGTCTCGGGTCTATATAAATTGTTAATATGCTCCTCCTCAAATCCTAATACCCACACTCAGTTAAAGTGGGAACAGGATTTAGGGGTCTCATTAAATTCAACAGAGTGGGAAAGAATATGGAGGGACCCTGCAGCAATGTCCAAATCGGTCAGATTTAGAGTCATACAAATGAAAATCCATCATAGAGCATATATCACACCAGCAAGAATGAAAAAAATAGACCCCAGCTCCTCTGACCTCTGTTGGCATGGGTGTGGTCAAGTAGGAACTCTGATCCACATGCTGTGGCACTGTCCTGCAGTTAAATCCTTCTGGGAGGATGTGGTCCACTCAGTGTCACTTATGCTGAAGATAGAACTTTCTCCTTGTCCTCTCATTTGTTTGTTGGGATACAGGGCTGCACAACTCAGGTCAAAAAGAGATAGGAAAATAGCAGGCCTAGGCTTTTTGGTTGCTAAAAGAATGATATTGATGAATTGGAAGACACGTAAGACAAATTGTTTTTCAAGAGAAACATGGTTACTTGAATTTTTTGATCTTCTTGGAATGGAGCGAATGGCCGATATGATGAACGATTCCGCGTATAATTTTGGAATAAATTGGGACCAAGTTCTGGGAAGTATTCCAGTTCCAAATTTGAGATGATGGAGGACTCTTGCTGTGCAGCCCTGTAAGCCACATTGTTACCCTGTTTCCATGTAAATTAACTTGAAAATGATTAAGAAATGAACATGATTATGAAATGAACAATCGAATTGCAATGGTACAGTACTGCCCCCCCCCATCTGTGTTTTTAATTTGACTTTGTGTATATGTATGTGCTTGTATATGTAGCATGTCTTTGTCATATCTTTTTGTTTGATTTATTTTATTGTGGTTGTTTGTGGTTGTATTGTTTATTTTGTGCTAAAAATAAATAAATAAAAAAAAAAAAAAAAAAAAAAAAAAAAAAAAAAAACAAAATACAAAGAGCCGTTTTGATTTTCCCGACATACAAACACCTCATGTTGACCAATATGAGTGATTACTGATCTTTTGAGGATAATTACCCCAATTATAGCCACGGAGCAACCCAACAAAATGGACAATATGCCTAAATTAGATGTTTTTTTCATTTAACCAGTGCACATTATTTCATAAGAGCTACGACAATTAACAGGTTCATTGATTAATAACCAACTATTTTGATACACGGTTCATCGGTTTGAGTATTTTTGACGGAAAAAAGCTTTCCTCGTCTAAAACAATAAATGGAATATCTGAGGACATCAGAAACACTGTTCGACATTTTATAGCCCAAACAACTGATCCATTCATCGAGAAAATAATCGACAGTGACAGAAATCATCATTTGCAGCTGTAGCATGTTAGGTTTTCTGAAAATGTATCTTTGAAAACACAGATGATGTACTATCCAATAACAAAAATGTCGAAAACTCCATTATAGTCAAAGGATTTACAGATAGAATTTGAATATATCTCTTTTTTTATCACTTCACAAATCAGAAAATACTGTCAACAGCCGTAAAAATCAATTTTCTGGATGTTTTAAGGGGAAAAGAAAGTTCAATAAATCAGGTCATGAATGATATATGAATAAAATGCCTGTAAAAAACACAAAAGAGGCGTGTGAGTAATGTTAGCATTGTGCAGCTTAGCCAAACCCAACTGTTTATGTGTGGTCTGACAAAAGAGTTACATAAGTAAATGAATAAAAAAACTTTTCTTTAGTGATTTTAAGAGAAATCTGGAGCCTTTTCTGCTGGAAATTGGAATAAAAACCTTCAATTATTACCAGAAGTAAAAAAATTCAGCTGAGGGGTTACATAAGGAAATATCTGGCTCAGAACCCCAATCGAAGTTATATAACTCTGGTTTGGGACAGATAATGTGGTTGTGCTGATGGTGTGTGTGTGTGTGTGTGTGTGTGTGTGTGTGTGTGTGTGTGACGACTGTTGGGGAACGATTTCAGTGGGGTGAGGAGGACCTCATGGGGTGAGGGAGATTTCTGATTTTATTCCAAATCTTTTCATCTCTGTCCCTTTCTTCCTCGTTCCATTTCTCACATTTAATCATCCTTTCACTCATTCTTGTCGTTTCTCTTCCCTCCCTCATTTTCTTTTTTTTTTTTTTTACACCCCTCTCTCATCCTCCTCTCATCTGCCACCACGTCGCTCCCAGAGGGGAAGATTTTTTTATTCATCCATCCATCATTGGTGTCAGGCTGCGATGTTAGCGTCCATCCAGAAACAGAAACCAAAGGGAAAAAGGACGATAATGAGAAAGAAGTCGCGTGAATTTAAAGCAGGGTTAGGACTGTGGCGGTTTGGGAATAAACAAGATGAGGAGGATGATGCAGAGAGCATAAAACTTTTAAAACAATAACTTTCTCTCGTGTTCGCTTCCCGGCGCTCCCCCGTCTGCCTGAAGTAGAAACACCCCGAAGGCAACACTGACGCAACAGCAGCTCCCGACATCTCAACACAGTGAGGAACCACTTTGTTTGCCTTCGCACTGAATTACACAGGATCAACCTACAGTACAACATTGGGTTTGAAAGAGCAGACAGCAGCTTGACAACACTGCAGTTATCATTTTCTCCAGCTGCTCATTTCTACACCACAGCCAGCTTACTGTAGAGACAGAGAGCAAACATCAGAGGGGACGTAATGCACCAAAAAACTAGAAAGTGGGGGAAGTAAAGCAGTTTGTATTGTTCCTACACACATTAACATAAACACTGGAGAACCAAAAGAGAAAGATTAAAGTGAACATGTTGTGCTTTTCCTTATGTTCTACCATATATATTATATTAAAGTGTCAAATGTTCATATTAAATGTGGTCAAAGTTTAAAAGTATGACTTAAATGTAACAAGGGCTCAGGATCAGGATCAGCTAGTTAGCTCAGTTAGCCGTGCAGTTAGCGGTCCTTTTAGCTGACTCTCCCCACTGTGGTCTAAAGTCTTCTATCTTAGAGGTCCAAACACTCCCAGTCCGAGCAGAGTCGGTCAGGACCATTTACGGTGGCTGCTAACTGAGCCAACAAGCTGCACAGCTAGCTGAGCTAACGAGACAAGTGATGAGTAAAGTCGTCTGTCCGTGAGGAAACTTTATAAATCACCAAGTGATTTTCACCCAAATCTGTGACAATAACCCATCCAGTGTTTTTACCTTAAAGTCATACTCATTGTAAAAGTATCTGATGTCATGGCAATAAATGTATTTATGTATCAAAAGTGCACATAAAAGTAAATGATACACATATTTCCATGTATGTATATACTGGTATGCATTGATCGATTATCAACCTGGCCTTTTCTCTGATGATTGGAATAAAGATGCACTCATGCTCTGACGCGGCATGTTATCTGAAAAGTAACATGTAACTTAAGTTTAAAATCAATGCAGTGAGCAGAAAGTAGAACAATGGCCTTCAAAATGTAGCGTAGTGGAAATATAAAGTAGCAGAAAATGAAAATACGCTTGATTAAATCTGCAGCAGAGTCCAGACAGAACATTTATTCATTCAAAACGAACAGACAAGTAATTTCCCCCCGATCTATAATACAGGCTGCTAATGCAATAAGACATCTCTGCCTGGTGCGACTGCCGTCCTGTTCAAACCAAATAACATCTCGACTGTCCAGATTGTCACCAATATGTTCACAGACTGTTGGCCAGACAGACGCTTGACTCAGCATCTCAATCTGCATTTTCTGTTTACAAAAACAACACCGACTTCAGCTGGTAGTGTCACGTCTCTCACATGCTCTCTCTGTCTGTTATCAGCTTATCTGACATATGTACATATAAATATATATACAGCTCAAAACTGACAGACCTGCAGAACAAGTTCAACATCAGTACAGAACATGTATGCGGACCCACGAGAGCAGACGAACCCACAAACGACACTCTGCCTCCAGCCCCACATTGTTGTGCTGAGGGAGGATTAACGCTGCCCAGTGTTTTGGTATTTAGTTCTGCTCTATTATGCTCTTTAATTTCATTTGCCTCCTGCAGTTTTTGCCCCGCCATCCCTTAATCAAATAATAATCAGCGTTGTTGGTTAGTGGTTAAACATTTAGCTCCCCTCAAAGCCGAGGAACAATACAAATACATCGGGAAAGCGCCGGAATCCATTCCAAGATGCGGTCGAGGCCAAATCTGCGGCGGCGTCTGTACCGGGGTCGCTTTTGTTTATTTGAGAGATCTCGCAACATAGGAGGGGGGGAAAAGGGGGGAAAAGGGAATCGTGCCAGATGAATTATAAATATGGAGTGATGTTAAAGTTTGTAGCTGGCAAAATGAGAACACTCCGAGAGCTGAGAAACAAATCAATGCACGGCTGGAAGTGAGAGTTTTTTCCACGAACATAATAATGATTCCAGGGTTACAATAACAAGCCTCTCGCAAAGGATCTGAAGCTCATTCTGCAGGGAGACCTCAAACTGTTTGCTGCTGTTTGGAACTGGAATGCAGAAACTACAAAACCATTTTATTGTCAAACATTTATTTTTTGAATTTATAACTCGGTGTTAAGAGGCCTTTTTCTCCCAGTAGAGGAGGATTTAGTTCACCACGTTTGGACGACCGGAGCAGAGCTTTGATGATGTTTGGGGATCAGATGAATATTTATGTTTCTGTTGGCCGAAATCTCTCGAGCAAATTGGGAGCATTAGTTTGGCATCTTCCCACAGCAAAAAACTTAATCCTTCCTCTACAAGAAAATCACCAAATCTAAGCTGAGGCCTCCACCAGCTATCTCGCATCAGCCGCAAAAACACACATCCCCCCCCGAGACGACAACACATGATGTCATCGCTGCTGCTGGTTGATGACATCACCGCGGGTACAACAGATGAGAAGCGTGGGAAACCACAGCACACTTGGCGTCATTCGGGTATAAGAGCATTCTGCTGCGATGAGTAATCCGACCAGGATGCACGAGGAGACTGAAAGCGAAATCTGCATCCACAGATCCGACAATGATGCTGAAAAATAACAACTGTCAAAGAAATCCCAAGGGTTCGCAGCGCATGAAACAAAAAAGGACACCAAATTAAACCCTTGGTTGAAAACACCTGTTCGCCCATTCTTAGACTGACAACAAACCCTCTGGGGAAAGCTCTGCGAAGGGGCTGTGTTGAAGTGTGGAAAACTTTGGACCTGATCAAAGCCGATCCAAACAACACCTGAGGATGATTAAGACCAGGTCAAAAATGTTACAGACCCCAAAACAGAGAGAGAATATCCACCAATCGATGAGCAGCTACTCCGAAAACAGAAGGTATATAACTGTGCCACGTTCTTGGCAGGAGGTTTATCGGACACAGAGGTTTTAACTCCACTGATGACCTATTTTAACATCTCTGTGAATCGTGGGATGCAGGAAACTTTTATAATAATGGTTAATAATGAGGCAAACTGCATGATACAAGGTATTGTATAACGTGTGCTTGCATGTTTTGAATTGATTAGCGCGGAGCATCAGGCCAGGATCCACATATCTGCTGGACCGCTGTGGTTTATTTGTTGGAGTCTTTGCAGCAACACTACGAGGAGTCTGGGATCTTTGACATAATGCTGCAAATGGTCAAAACTGGAGGTCTTCTAAAAATCCCTCCACTGCTAAAATACTACATTTAAATCTTTCTAATGGAGCTAATTCAGATCTGAAGACATTCATTTAATCTCCAGAGTTGACCAAAAGTAGCGGAGATATGTACAACTACTGCATGATCTGTGAAGTTTCCACTGGCCAGCATCTTCAAACATTTTCAAACCTTGTCTTTTTAATGGTTCATACATTTTGAAAATGAATTATGCAGAGATCTGTGTAGAGCTGGGCAATATAGAGATATTATATTGTTATCATGACATCAAGACTATAAATCGTCTTATTTTGTGGATATCGTTAAATGTTGATGATGCATAGGGTTTTTTTTCCTGGTGTGGAAGTCACCATTACCATAAAGTGATGTCATTTTCTGAACTTACCGGACTGTTCTACTCATTCTAATACTTGTCGTTAGTCATTTTTTATCATTTTGTGAAATAACCAATTGTCACCAGTGTTGTCACAACAGACAGGGTATTTCAGAATTAAACATATCGAGATATATATTGTATATTGAGATATACCCTAAAAATATTGTGAAATAATTTTCAGGCCATATTGGCCAGCCCTAGGTTTGCCATGCTGCATTAATAACAATATAACAAAACTATTGTGCATGTTGGTGTTTCACACACATAGACTTTATTTGGCAGGCCATTTTCTTTTTTTACAGTCTGCTCACCCTGCTGCCATCTGGCAAAAGATACTAAAGTATCTTCTGCGATACCAACGAACTACACAGCAGCTTCACTCCCCAGGCCGTGAGACTCCTAAATACATCATCAACACTCCATTTTATCAAATAAATGTAGCAAAAAAGGACAGTCACCTTATTTAGGCTGTTGATCCATACAAGTGTCTATTAGCAACTGTTTGGTGCGATGCTACTCGGTGACACGTTGGTTTTCGATTGTTTCTATAGGCTAAATAATTAACAAACTTTCCCCAAACATGGCTCACATCTTGGTAAAGATGTGTTTATTCAGCGACTTTAAAGCTGATGATGAAAGTCAACTGAGCAGACACGTACAAGGAGAATGAGGCTTAAGGAAGCGAGGCAAGCCAGTTCGTTTGGATTAAGCAACAAACTTTTAAATCAGTTCTGGAGAGTGAGTCTCATTCTCAGGTCGTCATGCTTCGCAAATTTGGGTTGGTGGCTCTGGTCCGACCTAGACGGCACTCACAGTTACACGGTCATTGGGTGGGGGGAAAAAAATGCATATTCATCCAAACATACTTTTTGGGAAATTTGGAAGTCCTGTTCAACCAGCAGCCACAACAACCCATAACTAGATTATGCAAAATGGGGAAACGACAACACAACTGATCAAAGTTAAAGTTCAGAAGAAGCGTCACTGTCATCAGATTTTGGTTCATGTAAACTTGTCGGATGTCGTAGGACAAGGTGACCTCATTTCCAACTAAGAAAACCAGCTATAAGAGCCGAGACAAAACAGAAAATGCACATAACTACTATTTTCCTTGCTAGATCCCTATGTCACTGATTGCTTCATGCATACTAAAGACCTTCGCAGGACTGTGGCAGATATCCTGAATATTGATGTGCATTAATGTAAAACACCCTCCCTGTTAAGTCCTGGTCCCTGGTTCCTCGGGCAGGGCGGGTGTACTCTGCACTCAGCTCTCACACATTCCTCCAGACCAGAGAAAATCAGCTAATCCCCGGAGAGCAGATAACCTAATACTGCTGGACACGGTGCAGTCAGACACCAGGGACAAGAAGTCCTCAACTGTACTCTGGAACTAAAGGGGATGAGGACTTCCAAAACACTGCATAGTCATTGTGGAGAACAGTGCCGCCATCCATGTTTTACAATTATTATGTTATTTCAGGTTTACTTTATTAAAAGGAGCTGTAATTTCCTTGCATTAAAACATGTGTGACACCTTTTTGTCAGAGTGAATGTCTCATTTTGGAATAACAAGCAAGTACTTATGAATACTTATAAAACTTTGCAGCTGAATAATGAAACTGCTGCAGGGAAAGCTGAAGGATAATTAGTAATTGTCAAACTCGTGAAGGAGTGTAGGGGGTAGTATCGCAGAAATAAATGCTGCTACGAGTCTGAGAGTAATTTTCTGTCTCAATGAAGGTTTCTATTGGGGGAAAAATGAGTTTAGTCAGGGATGAAGCTTAATCCCTGGCTGTGAAATTGGCCTCTAATCTCTTTGGGAGGTACTGAGACACACCAATGGGACACAAATCTACACTTAAATAACAAAATACCTCCAAGAGCCGAGAAATGAAAGAATGGGGTGTCTTAGAGATCCAGCAGGCTAAACCGCACGTTGCGCGCAAGTGACGTTATAATTACGAGCTAAACATGTGACTTTTATCACAAGTTAACCCAGCATAGAAAAACACAGGACTACTAGAACCGCAGAGCTGTGGGAGGAAAACACAAACAAAGCTCAGTGTGAAATAAAAACTGTCAGGACGCCTGAAGAGTTTTACAAGGAAGGGCAAGCCACAGCTTATTTTTGTGTCAGTGATACTGAGGGAGTAGTCAAGTGATGCATAGTTGTTGCAAATAAAACATCAAGTGACAAATTTAAAGAAAAGCACATCTCCTCGATCTTTCAACAGCTGCATTAAACAGCTAATCGTAATCGTTATTGTGATGTATTTCAAATAATAAGAACATGCCCATGATGGGTTTTTGCTTTAATTCCAATATAGAGTATGGGTTTCTTTGCAACAAATCTTAAAGGTGGTTAAAGGTGAGCAGTTGAATAACTTCCAAAAAACAATTAAAATGGTTGCTGCATGTAAGGGTTTGTTAAATCTGCAGCTCTGTTATCCTTGTGCCATAACTTTCAGGATGTTGTGCTTCTCTTAAAGGAAATCTTCTTCTGTCAAACTATAGATAAAGTCTCATAACTTTAGCATTTTGTATGTTCTTGAGTGGCTATAATGACAATTCAAAGTTTAGAAAATCAGTTATTCGGCTAGCCAACTAGCATTGATGTTGACACGTCTCTGTCAACCACCTCGACAAGAGTTTTTTAGCTAACCAACCAGCGTCAATGTAGAAATATGGCCACTTCAACAATGTTATCTTACAGCGCTTTTTAGCTAACCAGCACTGTTAATGTTAACAAATGGCAGTTAGCCACTTGAGCAAGATTATTTGTTAGCCAACCAACTAGCCTCAATGTTAGCATATGGTTGTAACAAAGTTTTCTCGCTAACCAACCATTGCCAATGTTAACACATGGTTGTTTCACTTAAACAATGTTAGCTTACAGTGTGTTTTAGCTAACCAACCAGCGTCGTGTTAGCAGTAACTCACTGGCTGGCAGGATTTCTGTGGATGCCGTAAACATTTCTACCATAAAAACAAGATCCACCATTTGGAGATGAAGCTGTAGTACTACCAGTACTAGTGGGTAGTGTAATGTTGGATAGGCCCACCATTGATTTTCAGTCATGTAGCTTGCAGTAAATCTACCTTGGACGTTTACAACATTATGACTAATAACATTCTTGATTCAGACGAGGAAGCTTTTAAAACTCTTAATAAAATCTAATTTTCTAAAATCAATAATCCCTTTCAAGCCCCGCGGGCTGTAGCACTGAACACACTGAGAAGCGCCTGTCTCTCTTAGTTGTATTGATAAACATTGATTCTGTCCTCTAGCAACAACTCACTGAAACAACAGACAGCAGAGATATTTGGACAATGCCTTTTCTTCAATCATTACAGCACAGACATTCTTAATTATTCTAGATTCTCCGTCTCAGCAACTAGTAGGTCTCATATGACTCGTTACACTGTACATCAGAAGGCTATGTATTACTTGTTGATGGCCCTCTGCAGTATCACCGTGGTGCCTTTATTCTTCTTCTCAGCGATTAAAGTGATTTTGATCCAGCAGTTTTGCTACAGCAGAAAGAATTTCAACATTGTCAGGGAAAACCAGAAAGACGAAACACTTTCCCCGAACTTTGAAACGATTCACAGAGACAGAGAGATCTGACACCGTTCTCCTGTGGGATTCTTGGTTTAGCTGCAAACAGTAGTCGTTTCACACAAGTGCGCAAACACACACACACATTTAACACATAGGTTGTGTTGTACAACCATGAAAGTGTGCCTGATGACGAACTGAAAATTTGGAGCAGTGCGAGAAATAATGACAAAACTGTCTTTTTGATGGGTAAAGATACTACATATGATCGAGATAGGGCCTTTAATTCTAGCAATGTAGCGACAGAATTAAAGGAAGGAATGTTAAATTCCTTTTTCCCTGTTTCGCACTCCATCCACTTGACATCTCTGTTCAGTTATACAGCCTTCAAGATTCTAAGTTCAATATCTGCAAAATGTTAAAGATAGGAGTTGCCGAGGGAGCAACAGCAGGGGTTCATCAGTACAGCAGCCGAGGTTACTGTTCACCCCAGGACACCCGATATGAACATCAAATTCTGCTCAAAATATAACTTTACTCAAAAAAAGAAAGCCTGAGACACAGAATCTGCTATATTTCCATATGAATTCATCTCTGGTGTTCTCTGTTATTGATGGATGTTACATAAGAATGGTTCAAGCTACACCCAATATATGAAAGTTCAAAAATTCACTCTTGGAAAAGGCTACATTTTATGTTTTATAGTTTGTTTGGAATAAAGATAAAAGAACAAAAAGGAACGGGGTAGATAGTGTGAGCAGTGACAGCTGTCAAGGTTCAGCAAAAACATAAATATCTCTCTCAATGTCTTGGAAATGCAGACACATAGGTAACAACTCTATGAGTCTATCTGTTGGGGTTGGGTATATCGACCTGATCCTGATGCCACTCAAACTTGACTCAAACTCAAGTCTGATCCTGATACGATTTGTGACCTTAAGTCCAACGTGAACCTGATCCAAGCCCAAGCCTAGCATAATCCTAGCCCCTCATGTTCGTGACTATAACGTAGCCTCTAGTGCAATCTCATACTAGCCTAATCCTACCCCAACCTAAGTTCTACTCCAATATAATGCCTGGCCTGACTAGAGCTTGACTTGATCCTAGCCTGACCCAAACCCAACCCAAACCTCATACCTAGCGGGACAAAAACCCAACTTAAGTCTTACCCCCATACAATTAAAGCTCAAGCTTGGCCTGATCCTAGCTGGACCCCCCAAAACCCGATTCAATCCCACCCAAGGCTGCCTTGAAAAGTCCTTGCCTGATCCTAGCCCATCCACGCCCCAAACCAAATCTCAGCCTAAAACTGTTACCTAGCTGGACATAAACCCAATTCCAGCTCCGAGCCTAGCCTGATGAATCCCAACCCAAGGCTGCACCAAACCAGATTGCAAGCTGGACACCAATCTGACCTGAGCCTCATTTGTAGCCTAATCCTACCCCGTACAAAATCTTGCCCTAGTACAATTCCTGGTCTAACTAGAGCTTGACCTGATCCCGATCTAACCCAAGCCTGATCCAATCCCAACCCAAGCCAGCCCTGAAACCTAAGTCCTTGCCTGACCCAATCTTATCCCATTATCTAGCTTGACAAAAAATACGAAGTCAAACCAAAACCTGAGTTCTAACCCCATCCCAGTCCTAGCTTGACCAGAACAAGACCCAAGCACAATCCAATCACAAAGTATGGACGAGTTTTACCAAACCTAGTTGGATGTGGTTATTACGCCAGGATGGGCGATACAGTCAACTCAAATCGCTCTCTTTTAACCATGATTTCTTTAACCATAACCTACATTCCCTAAATCCCTACCTAAATTTAAATAGATGTGGGTCATTTTGACAGCAATAGCAAGTATATAAAGTATATAAAGTTGAAGTGTTAAAGTAACATCAAGCTAACATATCTTTGGAGTTAGCTTAGAAGCTTGTTAATGATAAAAGTGAGACAAACAGGAAGTAGGAAGACAAACAGAAAGAGAGTTGTCATGTTTATAGATTCCTCCGCCCACCTTCCCACCTCCCTCCCTCCCTCCCTCACCTCCCTCACCCTCCTACCTGAGTGCAATCTTACCGTTCTGCAGAGAAACACAAAGAAGACCAAAAAGCTCGGCCAAAAACAGCTGGAAACAGAGAGAGGGGACAGTACAGTGCACCGTCTTTGCCTTCAGATAGCAAATGGAGGGAAAAGGGAGGAGACGAGGACAAGTGTTGGGGTGGGAGGGGAGTGATGGATTACTGTGTGTGTGTGTGTGTGTGTGTGTGTGTGTGTGTGTGTGTGTGTGTGTGTGTGTGTGCGTGTGTGTGTGTGTGTCTTTTTCTTCTGCATGGTTAACTCAAGCCAGACTTTCTCTGCTCGCTGCCTGGAGGATCAGAGATCTAAAGCGGCAGGACTTCTGCTCTATCCTGATGTTTCTCCCAGCAAGCTCTGCCACTTTGTCTGGTTATCCTCAAATCACTCCTCTCTGACATTATTGAATAACTGCTTCCGTCGTTTTGTCTCTTCGATCTTTCTCCTTTTCGAAAACTTTCTCTTCCTCGAGTCAAAACAAATCAAATCACATATTAGCAGCATGACAGCAAAGAAAAGAGTGGTGTAGCTCGTGTTCTTCCAGACATCATAGCATCACAGCGGCCCAGTTCCGTCCCTGTTTTTGCATTTATGTCATCATCCTTATTTGAGATGTATGTGTCTCAATCTGAACTGTACAATTCTGGTTAATTCATCGGCACAGACAGCGGGAATAGTGAATGTAAGATATAAATCTAAATATTGAGCGGTCAGTGACACGGCTCGTTGTGACAGGCGACGTTGGTGGCTGTTTACTGTTTACTGATTCAGTTGTTTTTCTGTTATACAATGAGTCAGTATGCATATTTCAGTTTAATTTGTGCAACTACTAAGTGGTTAAGTATAACATACCCTACACAAATTGATAATTCACTTTTTGAAAATGCTCTTTTGTTGGGGTATGTAGCAAGAGTGGTACTATTGTCTTCTGTTACTGTATACACAAACATTTGCAGTTGGCTACTCTACCCAAATGTCAAACTCTGCCGATGGGTTTATTTTAACTCTGATGTTCTTTTTGTGGATCATTCAACAGATTATAACCAGGCCAACAGCTGACCTACATTATTTATATTTCTTAATTTCCAGGAAGGGATGTTTATTATCTGTTTAAGTACCGGAGCGCACCTTGGACATGCAAGGTACATTATGGTTCGTTTCGAAGGTCAAGTAACCGTTCCCACAGTGGCAAATTTACACACTAAGGCTGAATAACTAAGGAAAGGATGGTAGGTCAAAGTTAAAACAGGAAGTGGGTCTGTAAACTGTAACTGATGTTTACAATAAACAGTTTGGGTAATTATCTCAGTTTCTCTTCGCTCTGTCTTGCTTCTAATTTTGGCGAACCAGGGGGTTTTCCTCGTCCTGTTGACAATCTACTGTCTGGAATATTTCAGAGTCATCAACGAGATAACTCTTCATTTGGTGTTTTAACCTCTGCATTAATGCTGCCACTCACTCAATTAGATCTGTCATCCTCTCTCTATTTTGCTCTCATTTCGGGACATATGAATATGAGCAGGTGCATCGTCATCGAAATCAGACGAGCACACTTATCCACACACAGTCAGTGTTTCTGCTGAGAATAATGACTTCCCTCGTGCCTTCCTCTCTTTTAATCTTCCACCCTTCTCTTTTGTCTCAGTCCCCTCTCTCTCTCAATCTTTCTCTCTCCATCTTCAACATTTCTCGTTTGTCTTTTTCTGAAACTAAATGAGGCAACTGATTACATTTCTCATTACTGACACTTTTAAGAGGGGTTATTCAGGGTACGGCACGTGCACTTGTGACATCCAGGTTGAAAAATCATCTTATATCATTAAAATTCAATAATTTAATATTGAATAATGTTTTAGGTCTGATATTCAATGTGAAATACCTTTTTTTAACATGTGAAATATCTGAAAATCATACATGCAAATATCATTTGGATGTATCTGCTTTAAGTCTGAAAACAAAACTTTGCTTTCATGCTTTTATGATGATTGTTATAACTTATGAGTGTTATATGCATATTAAATGTGATATCACATTATTTGTTTTCTCCTTTGTGGAAAAAAGCTGCTCAGGAACTCGATCAAACCTGATTATATGGAGACTAGTTTTATTTTCACATGTGTTTGAGGACATTTTTACGACAGCAGCTTCGCTCCTGCATGAGCAGACAGTCTGCAAAGTATGAAGAGAAGCTGGGATTCCTTCGAGTGCCGCAAAATAATTAATGCTTTTCTACTTTTTTCCATTCCTTTTCATTTTCTTTTTCTAATTTCCTCTCAATCTCTCCGTCTCTGTCCTCTGGGTATTTCTATCTCCCCGTCTTTCCTTTTGCAAGCTCAGACGAGTTCTCACAGTCTCCCCCTCCAAAATAAGGGTCAAATAACACCCCACCTGGTTTAATAAGATGCCCTTAAAAGAATAAATATACCGGTTCTCTCTCTCTCTGTGTCGCAGGAGCTATTTCCTGACAATATTGTGAGCGGATTAAGGGAGGTTGGAGGTGATGGAGGGAGGGGGTAGTTAAAAAAGAGAGAGGAAGAAATAGGAGGAGGAGGAGGAGGAGGAGGAGGAAGGGCCTCTTTAGAATAAATAAGTCCCCCGTCTTTAAATCCTTCTTTAACTCCAAACTCTCAGTTACTGGAGCTGCTTTTGACAAAAAAGGAGAAAACGGCTGCACGTACATGCACACACACACACACACACACACAGCATCCTCATCCTTATTTCACACTCCGTCTGCAAAAAAAAAAGTCAGAAAGGAACACGCCAAGATGTGGATGAAGGGGAGGAGAACGATTACAGACGGATTTACTCAGATCACGGGAGGCGTTTTTGTGAAATCTGTCATGACGAAAAAATGGCGATTTCAAATCAAATCAATCGCTGGATTCTTGGCGCGACCGTGAATCCGTGTGGTGACTCCTCTCTGTGTCACAGGACACCGGCCCAGACCTCCCCGCCGCCAGAAGACACAGAGAAGGGCTGTAGAAAATGAGATCTGACATGTTTTAAGTAGAAACAGATGAGAGTTGGAGAAAGGGGGGGTGGATGGGAGGGCCGAGGGAGATGCAAGCTAACAGGCCTTTATAGCAGCTTCTGTATGAACGTTTGGTTCAGAAGTGACCGGAGGCGAGGAATAACAGGGAGATGAAAGAAGAGGGAGGCTGTTTGTTTTCTCCTCAACATGAGGAGAGCCTTACATGTGTTTGTGCAGTCCAAATGTTGCATCTGAATATGAGGAGTACTTATTGTTTTCACATTTCTCTCACAGCTGCAAAAATCTGGGTAAAAATTTAGATTCCTGTGTTGCAAAGCAGCTCATTAACACTTCGCTCCACATTGTTTCCTTCGCTTTTGTATCTCCGGCAGCATTATTCTTCTGCAATAAAAACAGCATTCACGGTAGTTTTCTGCAGTGTGAGTGCTGCATTTTTAAACGCTGACACTAAACTGGCTCGACTTTGTATGAAGAAGCATCTGAAGGAGGACAAATAATTGTTTTTAATATTTATCTCATGGCCGCTTGAACAGATGAAATGATTCTTTGAATACAAGAATCTAGTTTCCATTTGAAGAGCTGCTGTTTATTCACTTATCAAGCAGCTAATTAACAATCTCCTTGGCATTGTTTCCTTTATTTTTTTTTATAACCGGCAGCATTTTCTGCACCAGTGCTCTTTGACCTTGTTTTCTGTAAAACTGTGAAGTTTAGCATCTTCTTGCAACAGCCGAACAGCATTTGCAGGTTTTGTTTTTTTTTACTTCCAGTTTCATCCGTCCCGTCGTCACATTTCTCATCTCTCTGGTTTAACTCAACTTCACATCTTTCATCTTATTCTATTTTGTTTTTAATTTAAAACGTTACGGCTTCATCTCCTGCTGGGAGCGTCTAATAACTCCCCTCCCCTCCTCTCTTTCTATCTCCCTCTCTAAGCCACGGCCCTCTCTCCCTCCTTCATCGTTATCCTCCTCTCCCTCTGAACACTTTGGCTGCCTGCAGGACACAAACACACAAAACTACATATAAACACACACACACACTGCGTAGAAACTATATCTGCCTCACAGCTAGCAGACACACACACTCCTGACTCTGTCGCTGTGTTATGATCCTCCATCAGACTGCAGATAATGAAGCCAGAGAGCAGCCGGACTGTCATCCCTAAAAAGGAGTGGAAAGATGGAAGGAGGCGACTCTCTTTTCTGTTTGTATCTCTGGTTTTCCCTCCTTCACATCGCCAGCTTCGCTCGTATCATCATGTTCTTTGGCCATAATTAAAAAAGAGAGACGCCGAACCAGAGAAAATCTACAGCTCTTGGCTTTCCAGACAGTTTATAAACTGTTTGATGAGACTTTCTTTGCTATCTTAGAGAGTTAAAGTGTCAGTTTGAGTCTCCGGTGACTCAGAGAGGAAATTGGACCTCTTACCCTGATTCTGCATTCAGCAAAGCAATCATCAAGTCATTTCCTCCGAAGCTGAGAGATTGAAGGGAAACTCAGCCAGAGTGAGTTTGGAGAAGGGAAACCGGACACAGAAGGCAGGGAACAATCAATAGCCAATCAGGTTTTAAAGTTTAGAACTGCCTGATTAAGGGCTGATTGATCCAGTGATTGTCTAGGCAACAAGCCCAATGAGTTTAATGACAAAATGCCCACAGGAGCGACACATTTCTGATCTGTCGCCACAAAACAGCTTAACTAACGATACAGTGCAAAGGACTTTAATGTGACTTCCTGTGTCCACTATGTGGCACTAGAGAACAGTCAAGATTTACATGTTAGGTTTGAGAGTATCAAGGGTGGAGCACATCTTGAAAAACATGTCAATCAAAAAGATGATGACGTCACAAAAGTCTCTCTTCCTGTCGCCAGTAGGTGGCGCAAAGGATGAGGGCAACAAGTAGTTGCATGAGAGCCAATGGGAGCTGAGGTCAAAATCACACATCTGTGGGGGTCTCTATAAATTGCCAACATCCATTATTTTAATCACAAATCATACCATATTTATGTTTAAAGTCATGGACATGGACAAAGTAATGAAGTAGGGTCATTTCTAACGGCAATATACCAGACTCCCTTACAAATCCTGTGATTTTAAGAGTTGTCAGATCATGAGGAGGAACTGAACAACCTTTGTGTAGTGTCTATGGCATATTTTTAATCATTGGTGCTTTCTTGTAAAATCGGCATTGAAAATAAAAAATGTAGATGTTTCTTTCCTTGTAAAAAGTGTCAGTTTGTTGTGTCATCGCTTGTAAAAGCCTGTCCGTCACAACGGCTGTGTGAACACACTGTTTGAACTGATTTCACCATTTACACCAAATGTATTAAAGAATTTTACCTATTGATGGTTAACATGTCAAATGTTTACAAATCCAGGAAACACTAACTCATATAGGTTACTTCTTTGGAGAGCAAAGTTGATAAAGTCACCAAACTCCATTAAAAAAATACTCAATTTTGAGATCTGCTGCTTTAGAAAAACTGCATACAACTCAAGAAAGGCCATCAACAGCAAATTCTTAACTGTTTAGGTCTTCTTGTTCATTCGGCAAGCGCTTTACATGAAGATATTTCTTTCTATGTGTAAAAATGTTTGCATATGCAGCCGAGAAGTGAGATTATTAGGATCGCAAATCTGGCGAGTAAGGAGTTGCCTCTCATCAACATCATCCAATGAGAAATCAGAATATTCACAATACACCATTGATGAGGCCTCAAGGTGGAAGAAACAGAAGCATCACATTCTGGTTTTTGTGTGTGTTTTAAACAACCTCTCTGGAATCAAAAGGAGGGATTGAACCCACATCCACCCCGACAGTGTTGCTCTACACTCACAAACTCTCAGTGTTTTCCTTCCATCTCTGACCGAAACCATTCAGATTCTGCCTCAAAAAGCCCCCCCAAAAAAACAGATTTTGAAATATATATCAAACGCTGACAGAGAGCCGGCTTCAAAGTGCAGAGCTGCGGGTGATGGAGGAGAAGAAGAAGTGACGTGATGAGTCAGAAGTAAACACACACACTGATAGAGAGGCTGAAGAGGCCAACAGCTGGGCTCTACTGCCCCCGAGTGGCTGGGACGAGAACTGAAACTCTGCCTCACCAAAAATATAGTACTTTCTTTTTTTTAATTGTACCGTAACTTTGACATATTTGTATTTTCTGTCATCTTTAGATTGTGTTTTACGAGCTGACAGATGAATCAAAATTAATTTGATGCTCACAGGAGATTATTTATATTGGAAATGAGCTGCAGAATATGTAAAAGTTATGAAGATGAAATGTTGATTTGTCTGAGTTTGTTGGTGGGGATGTTTAGTCCTTCATGTATGGGTGTATGGAGGACCATAACTGCCAAAAAATATTGGCATTTAAAAAATAAACAAATAAATAAATGAATAAATAAATACCTTTAAATGGCAGTAAATTAACCCAAAAATAAATAAAAAATAAAAATGATTCAAATAAATAAAGGCATTGAATTTTACTGAATTTTATTATTGTGACGTGATTAACATTTGTTTCAATTTGCTGTTTTTTTATTGACTTTGTATTAATTCTCCCATTTCTTTTTCCATTATCATTATTTATTATTTAATTACACAAATGCACATTTCTGTTTCTCCTTTTCACATTTGTCTGTGTATTTCTGCTTCATGGTATGGAAGACCGAATCTGCCAAAATAAATACATTTACAAAAATTTAAAGGAATTTAATTTGACATACGTTAATATTTCGGAGAACCTTATACAATAATTGATATACTGTTTAAATCTGCTTCTTTATTTATTAACTTTTAATCGATTCCCCTATTCTATTTACTTACCCTGTTAATTTAACACTTCATTCATTGTTTTTTTTACAATTATTATGTACTTATTGTTTTCCCTTTGCATTGACCCTCACTCATAACAATAAACTTTTATATGTCTTTTATTTTCTTCAACGTTCTGCTTCAGTCGGCTCGATTTTGGCAGTTTTCATCTTCCATAAAAGCGAGATTACGTTTCTTGTTTCATGTGTTATCATCTCACCACAAAATGTGTTGAAGTCACATTAACCGGTTCTGCCGGATGAAGTGTTTTCATGAGACGGACGGTCAGATGTTCAGTATAACGAAGTCCGTCTGAACTAACTTTTAACCAGAATCTGTGTGAGTCACACACACATAATCAAACTCGATAACTTAAACAGAGTTTAATTCATCGCTTAACATACTGAGCATTAATAAGTGCTGATGAGAAAATTTTAATTATTAACTAATATTTTCAGAGACTGAAAAAGGAAACAAACATCAGTGGAGATAAAATCACTTCTCATGTTAGCCGACAGTTTTATGGGTTCATTTCTTACATTTTACGCTGTTTTTGAGAGCAGATATAGTGAAACAATATGTTCTTTATTATTATTATTATCATGATTATTATTATTGTTCTAAGGGATCACTAAATATTTGTTATTTTTTTAACTATATGGGTAGTTTTTCTTGACTTTTGGGCTCCTAGCAGCTTGAAACAAGGCATGTGGGGTAAAGACAGGGAAGTCGACACCACTGGTTATTTTATAAGGGAGACTTCAGGCGTACTTGTGGTGACCAGAGCAGGTATTTTAAGCCAGAATACAAAGTTTTCCGAAGCCTAAACATATTTTCTACATAATGAAGCCTTAAATTAGTGAAATGAAGGTGAGTATTTCCTTTAAAATGATGTCCATGTGAGGTTTTGTAGGTTTTATACTGTTTTTCTGTGAATTTAAGCGATTTTTCTTCACAGTTTTTTTTTATTTTTGTAGTTTGTGTTCGTTCCATCATGAGGATTTCCCTCCAGATGTCAGTGCTACAACAGATCTGTTAAATCTGACGACTGTTTATGAAGAATATATCTGATTTATCGTCGTTGTTTGAGCCCGACATGAGTCTCCTGCTCTGACGGCAGGGTCGAGCTTTTCCGACTGAACAACATTCATCAATCAACGCATATTATTTATCAAGCGAGCTGCGTATAAAAGATCATTTCCTGGATTAAAAACACAACTTTCTTTTTCCTGACTTCATGCCAACATCTCTCTGCCTCTGGATTCCTGAGCTGTGTGGCTCATTTCTTAACAATGCACACATTTAAAAGCCCACACTTTAAGGACATTAATGATTCATAGAGGGAATTATAATAAGTATTTTAAAAAAAGTGCCTGCAGGCAGGAAACACTTTAACTTCTCACACAGACTACTTTATATGTATCAGCACTACTTCAAATGTCTTTAATCAAACCAGACTTTACAGTTTGGCGACGTCGTCCTGCAAATAAATCTGAAGGTGAAGACACAAACATTGGATTACTTCTTCAGGGTTCAAGTTAAGTTAAGCTGAGAAAGTCAAGCTGAGAGTTTTGGTTTTGTTCTCTAAGCGGTGATCGGCGACACATCATCTCAGGAAGTTCAACACAATCTGAGATCAAATCTTAAAAGGGGGCACAGTTAATATTTACGCCATTAATGAGGTGATAATACAAACTTCTTTTCTATTAGACAACAAACAAGATTTTCTCAGAGGAAAATAAGGACACTGTTTAAAGCTAGAAAGGTGGCAGGGTCCGCCACATGTCAACAAAGTTAAACAGTGTGAAATTGAGTTGTGTGTCTGTTTATTCAGTCATGGAAACAAAGAGAGTTTGTTTTGACATTTCTAAAAAAAAACAGACGATCTTAACATCTCTTCCCAAAAACTACATAGTGCTCCTTTAAATGCTCTATAATAACTCAAAGAATGTAATATATATATGTGACCTTTTTTTCTATACAGATTCTCTTTTTTTCTGTCCAGTCTTGCTGCTCGAATCGACTCATTTCTTACTGATGATCTGCAGTCAGGGTGTTTATAGATACTGACAGAGTAGCTCACGCTGGTTCTGCGCCTGTGTTTGTTAAGAAATGACCCGAACCACTATCTTTCCTCGATCATCATGTTTTAAACAAAACAAAAGAACACACACTCTGTCCTCAACTGTCAAATCCATGCGATTCGTTTCCCAACACCCTCTCTACGACCTCTAGCGGTGAGGATGTCACACTTCGCAGACTCGTTTTCTCAATATATGCGACCTGACTCAGCGCTGATAATCTCGCGGGCCCTGATTCTTTGGGTTTTTTCGGTGACATAAAGACGAGCCTCTCTCTCGGCGGCTTCACGCTGCAGCTGGACGGAGCGAGGGATGAGAGAGAGAGAGAGAGGGAGAGAGATACACTTTAAATCATTTGCATGTGAAATAGACTGGCACTTAGATCAAAACCTCGAGCTGGAAGACGCACACACACACACACACACACACACACACACACACAGAGGCTCGTCAGTGTGTGCGCTGACAGCGGCGGCCCTGTGTGAGCAGACAAGCATGTGAGGCTGATTACAGAGTATTTACTGCTGAGTCCGTCTAGACAGAAACAGAGAGGGAGCGACAATGGAGACGAGACAATAAGGACATAAATAAAGAGGTCGGGGGAGCGAGAGAGGGAGAGGTACCTGTAGAGAGATGGAAGGGAAGACATGAAGTGTGAGAGAGACGTAAATAAAGTGGACAACATCAGTGTAGCACAATGTGTGTGGTTGCTCGCCGTCTAATCGAGAGTTAACCCGCTAAATTAAAAGATCAGCGCCGCTTTTCCTCATAGCTAAGCTGCAGCCATTAGCTAATTAGCTTATTAGCTTATCTTACACTGAAAACCAGTGGAAACAGCCACAGCAACTAATTAACTAACTTCATTGAAAGTGTCATGTCTTTTTTACCCGGTTTTGTATTGTAATGAATTTCACTGAAGAAAGAGAGGGTAAGGACGGGGATAATAACGTGCCCTAAACTAAATGGAACCAGTCCAATGTTGTTGTTTTTTTCAGCAGGGTTTACCGACGGGAGGAGAGCTCAGAGATCACTGGGATTCATCTTCACTCCTGTTTATCAACCTGACTGCAGCAGCAAGTCTGGATAATAATTCTAAATTTGAGTAGTAGGTTTGATCTTCTCACTGCTTGAGCTTCTTGTCTTGTTGGACTTGTTGTTTTGGCAATGTTGTTGTGTTCCCTTACCTCAGCAACCTGGTGAGTAGTCCCAAGTTGTGATATAAACTCGTTATCCTTCAGTTGACTTGATTTCCACAAAGAATATATCATTTCTGCCACCAGGGGTCTCTCTATCAAAACAAAGTCAACGACAGTCACATCAGATTCTGCTCCGAATGTTTACCGACGGGAGGAGAGCTCAGAGATGACTTTTCAACTTCCGGGAATAAAAAGTGGATTTATCTTCACTCCTGTTTATCAACCTGACTGCAGCGGTGATCCGCGGACGTGAACTCCATTGTCGGGCGTTTATGTTCTGTAATGTCGACAGCTGACTGGAGCCGGAGGGGAAATGTACTTTACTTCATGAAGGTAACGTTACAGAGTGGAGAGGAGAAGGAAAAGAGAGAACCAGATTCTCTGGTGAGTGCTCAGTTCGGTCAGAGTCGACCTGAATTCAAACAGTGCACACAACTTCAGTGCGGCTGTTGCTCGCTAGCTTACAGCTAATGTACAGTAAAATAATCTGGCTGTTTGGGGGACATTTGGGATAATGTAGGTATGCAATCAAACAAATTATATAACGAAGATCTAGTCGTTTTTAAACATTTTAATGGAGAGATCTTTAAAAATGCAAATGCAAGAGTCAATTCCCACAGCTGGAAAAGTGAAAGTGCTCGGTAACAGCCCAGCTGACGCAAAACAGATCGAGGGTTCAGGTTCGTCAGTCACAGGTTGTGATTCCAGCTTGTTGTGCTGCCCCAAGTGGCCAAAACAATCTACTACCACTACATGAATATACTACAGACTTGTATGTGGCTTCTAGCTCATCCACTCGGAAGTGTTAGCTTGAGATGTCTGAGAGAGAGAAAAAGATTTGGACAAATGAAACATAGATGAACTTGGAAAAACATCTTTGGATGTTAAACCTTGTATGACCTCGACTGTGAGTAGAGTTTGTGCCAGAAAACTGCAGCGCCAGGCAGCACATCAACAACGGACAAGTCTGTCATTGTCATGCATGACTCACACACACACACACACACACACACACACACACACACTCATGATGGGCAGCATTCCAAAAACCTGTCCTGTTCGCCACATATGGGTTAAAATACAAACACACACCCTTCTTGACACTTTAAAAATCTGTTTTGACATTAAAACAGGAAGTGAAGTTTTGTGCACACACACATTTCTCACACTGAGGCGCTCGCTTGAAATCTGTACGGGTGGCCTGAAGCAGTTACCTTATATGGACACACACACACACACACACACACACACACACACTAATAGAGAGGCTGATGAATGATGCATTCCTCCACAGAGGGCATCGTACTACAGTAACACTCTTTCTTTTTCCTCCGCCCACTCACCAATTCATCTCTTTCTCTCTCCCTTTTTCATTTTTATCTTATAAAACCTTCCTCCTCAGTCCACCTTCTCTAATACTTGATGTCTGTCCTCCGTTCCTACGCTCTCCAGCCCCCAATTTTTCTCCACTGTTTTCCCGTCTTTTCGACACTCATCTATTCTCCACCGTCTCCCCTCCGTCCTCTCTCAGCCCCGTCGGTCACAAACTGTTTTCTGTCATCGCTTGACAATCTCCAGAACGAGACAGAGAGGGAGGGACGACGGGTGAAACAAGACGCTGCCAACACAAGAGAGCTGTGACGGAGGAGGATGAGCACAAGGAGGAACAAGACGAATCTGACAGCTGAGAGGATAAAAAAAAACACTGTTGGGGGTAAAAATCCCCAGAAGAGGACCTTTAACACATGATGTAAACTCTTCACACTTCCTCTCCAAACAGGCCAACTGCATGTCAACAACTATCTGATTAACATTTAGTTAACAAGGATAAGATAATGATGTCATAGGACATTCTCCAGGAACTGTCTGCTCTACATTTGTGGGGGGTTTTATGACGAAAACACATTCAAAACAATATTACGCGAGTAAAGCAAAACCAAAATAATCGCAAACCACATCGGTATAAACGAAGACTTTTCTCTGTGATCTGACTGCAATTAACGGATCAGAAGGACAACAACATCATAATGCCGTCTTGTAAAAAAGCTGAATTCATGCTTCATCAGGTCTGTCGGCCAGACGACAAGCAAACAACTTTTAAAAGCTTGTTCCCTGAATGGAGTTTGGATCCATCAGAGATATGCTGCGCTCCTTAAACTTACCAGGTGATCCTACTTTCTGGCTCACTTCCCTCCTTGGTACGAGTGGATGTGTTATCGTGCAGCTCTGGGTGCCTTCGATTAGTGATTATTATCATCTCTTCCATCGTTGTTCGTGAGTGTGCAGACATCAGTGACTTGAAAGTCATGATGTCAGCGTGAACGTCAGAGCCGGTAGGCTTTCGCGACATTCAGTTTCACTTCAGTATTTTCAGCTCACGCGAATGCTCGCTTGGTGAGTTTGGTCGGAGCTTCAAATTCATTTTTGTTAATTATTCTACACAATCAACAACATTGTCCTCAACATGCGGCTCACCTGCTGATATGACATCAGAATCGTGGGTGTAACAAAGGTGTTTTTTTTGGCAACTTTATGTCTAATCAAAAAAGCAGATAATCCAGTAGGGATGAGATGTTCGCACTTAACGCTTCATCAAACCACAGACACGTCCATACGTTTGTGTTATATACCATACTGATGTTTGTACAGATTATATCATATCGTTCACATTACATGTTTAATATCAGACTTTCATATTGGAAGGTGGAGGGTGACCATGTTTCTGCATTTGTAGGTGTGACACTCGAGGCCTAGCTGCTGCTTCTGTCATTGTCTCACATTAGCTGTTACCAACAGAACCCCGACAGGTTCACACATACAGTAGCTCCCCATAAAGGGAACTTCCTCATTTACAGAGTTGGTTAGCGTACATGCACAACTGTAGACCAATTTCATAGTGATGGTCATAGACATATATGGTGAAACTGCTGTTTGCAGGATTCTCATTGGCTGTTTATCTATTTCAATAATACTCTTGATACTGACGCAGCAGCATTTACAGAGCAGAGGCCGGCTGAGTGGAGCAGGTGAGAAAACATCATGACTTACGAGTTTTATTACGTTATTAGAAGGTTTTGTGTCTGTTTTGCGACTTTATTGGGAATCTTTCTGTTACAGTACTGACTTAAAGTAAGTACAGTGATTTTACTTTATTAAGCACCTTTCTAGATCAGATGTCTCAACAGGATGTTTCAGATGTTCTCTTGCTGCTGTTGTTTTCAGTCAGTAGCAAACAATTCAACATGAACTTGAGCCATCAGTGACCACAGCCACCATACTCTCGCACTAGCTGAATGTTGTTGACAGCCTCCAGTGAGAAATTGATTTTAAAGTAACATCAGCTTCAATTTTTGACAAATGCAGACTTCCTTTAATATGTGTGAGAAGACCCTGAAAAGTAAAGATCACAGTTTTTCAGTTCCTAAAATTTTAAAGTTACGTGATGTTCATCAATAACATTCTAGGACAAAAATGCAACTACGTAGATTTACTCAAGTCCTGTACTTAAATTCATCTTTGAGGTACTTGTACTTTACCTGAGTATTTCCATTTTCTGCTACTTTATACTTCCACTACATTTTGGAGGCAATATTGTAACTGTTTACTCCACCGCATTTAATTGATTACTTTATTTCCTAGTTACTTCCCAGATTACCTGCTGCATTGCAGCCAGTGTAGTGCATTTTAAGGATATTTTATTTTATTGGCAGTTGGATATTAAAACATACGTGTAAATATATGTATTATTTGTACTTTTGATATCAAAGTACATTTATTGCCAGAAAAGTGCTTCTAATTCTTGAGTACATTTCATATCAGATACTTTTACTCAAGTACTATTCGTTTGAGTGATTTTCACTTGCACCAGTAAATAATATTTTAACATAATATAATTTCTTACTTTTACTAAAGGATGACTTCTCATTACTTCACACGACATTGTATATTCAACATTTGACCCCTTACTTTCTGATGTTCTTGATATTTTTTGGTCAACACATCAGTATTTTTTCTATCATCATCATCTCTAGACAAGATGAAGGGCGTTCTCCTGATTACCATCACAGTCACTGTTGCTCTTGTTAATGGGAACAATTTACGTCCTTGTGAAAAAAAAGATGAGAACAATGCATACAACAAATTTGTTTGGAAACACATCATCCCTGAGAAGGAGATATTTGACAGATCATCAGAGACTGCATGGAGCAGGTGAGTTAAATGGTTTCATTGTGAAATTGGTCACCAGTTAGATGGAGATAATGTGTACTTCTACAGTCTTGGTTAAATTTTGTTTCTACCGTGTCAGCCAAGTGACCAGCCTCTCTGACTGACTGATTTCATATCAATTCAAATTAAACACTGTCGCTGATGCACAAGTATTCTCTAATATCACACTTTTGGTTGACCTGCAGATTTTAAACTCCAAAGTTACTCCAAACGTAGTTGTACATTATCAATGCTGTGCTCATTTTACAGATACCTATTAAAGAAGAGACTCTGCAAAAGACCTTCTCAGACCTTCATGGAGCAGGCAGACCTGACAAGTGTCGTATACATCTGTAACGGCCGTGGCCGGCAACTGTATCCTGGTGGCTCTAACTTATGCATCAGTGACTCACTCATATGGGTATATCAGGTCTACATAGGCATGGGCTGCAAAGTTGAAACACTTGAGACATACCCCCATTATGTGATTGTGGCTTGTAATAGAATTGGAAACCACTGCCTACCTGTCCATTATCAGCCGTACAACGGCCAATATCCAAAAGCCAACGATCCTATCTGCAGACCTTAAGGTCCTCAAGGGTTAGTAGATGTCGGATTCCTTTTGTCTAACTAATAGTTTTGTCACACTTAGCTAAATGAAGGCGTTTGGCTAACATAAATAATATTGGCATGTGATTTAGTTCTTTGTCTCTGTTACATTTTTTTACCTGTTGCTGCAATATTTGATGAACATGAGATGAGCCCGATTTTAAAAGGCTGAGTCGCCAGAGGAAAATTTTGGCATATTTGATGAGAGTAAGTAAGTAAATAATTAGGTAACAACACATGCACTGTAAGTAATGTGCATGTGCAACTCTCACCAAAGATTGAACAGAGGTGAGATGTCTCACTCTGTGGCTCAAACAGAGCTCTCAAGAATTTGAGATATTTTTTGAAAATTTAAGTACGTAAACTTATTCTACTACGACCCCAAATAAAAAAGTATGCACCTGAACACTAGCATAATAGGACCTCTTTAGGAAAACTTTAGGAAACTAATTAACTCAAAATTACCAAGTTAAGTAGACTAATAAAAGTTGTTAAAACCTTTTAGCTCGCACAACTTGAATAATATATTCTACTTAGTAGAGTAATTAAATGCAGACTTGCAACATGAAAAAATGTTTCAAAATATCTGTGATTTGCAGAAATATGAATATGTGCAGTTGGGTTAAATAAAATAAACATGCGTGGGTGTTTCAATACTCTAAATTACACACAGCAGACAACTATGAGCTACACTGGGTGAAAACAGTGCAGTTTGGGGATGATGTAACAGATTATTGATTGTGTTTAAGATTTATATTGCCTGTATTCCCAACTGTGTGCTAAGCTTTCTTGAACCTTAAGTGTCACCTATCCTGGGGTTAATAAGTCACCTGTCTATATTCACATTTTCTGATGCCAATTGTTGTTACTGTCCATAACTAAGAAATTTTGTGAAGCTGTGCTCTCATTCATTTTGCTATTTATGTTGTCTAATAAATTACTTAAACTAATAAATCTATATTTTTGAAGCATTGAATCAAGGGGCTGTCCATTTCATTTGTATTTGTAAATATATTGTTTGGCTTTTTTTTATGTACAACAGGGAACATCAGAAACTTGTAACGAGCATTGTGGTGGATCTAAAATAAAATTTAAAAGAAAAATGCTGAATTGTCAAATATGGGACTTTGGCGAAGAATCCCAAAAACATATCCAAAACACACAAACTCCAGATTACTGGAGAGCCAGAATTAAATTTTTTGGGTTTTTTTTTAAGTCTATTTACAGCGTTCACTAATGTTGTCCAAGTGACATCTTCACAAGGTTCACAACCATGCAACTTCAGCCTCCTGGATTAAGGTTAGATGATCAAAACATGGCATTTATGGAACTGGATGAATAGCTCCGCTGGTAAAGTGCATGCTCAGTGGGAACGCGCAGTCATACTTGCTTAACATTTTATTGTTCAGACAAAGCTAAAGGTTGAAGACAATGAACACAGTTTTAGATACGAGACCAACTTGACATTGAACCAGGTTTTTCACCCCCAGTCTATCAATTACGATGTGGTACTGTCTTAACTTCAGCATTTGGCCACATCTTGACCACTTATAATATCAACTCAATGTACTCAACTAACTGAACTTAAGGTTGATTTTGTTGGCAGTGAGACACTTTTTCTTAAAATTTGGTCGGAACACAGCATTAAAAATAACAGCTTCAAATTAATTTTGACGTTTGCTGTTAATCATTCTACATAATGAACAACAAGCTTCCTCCACATGTGGCTCACCTGCTGCTATCAACTAACATCAGAATTGTGGGTATAAGAAAAGTGTGTTTGTGAGCCGGGATTGTATCCCACGAAAAAAAAGCAGATAATCCAGTTGGGATGAGATGTTTGCCCTTAATGTTTCTGCAAACCACAGACACGTCCATACATATATGTTACTGACATTTGTACAAAACATATCATATCGTTCACATTACTTGACTTTCATATTGAAAGGTGGAGGGTGACCATGTTTCAACGTTTGTAGGTGTGAAACTTGAGGCCTAGCTGCTGCTTCTGTCATTGTCTCGCATTAGCTGTTACCAACAGAACCCCGACAGATTCACACATACAGTAGCTCCCCATAAAGGGAACTTCCTCATTTACAGAGTTGGTAAGCATACACGCACTACTGTATACCAGTTTCATAGTGATAGTCATAGACATATATGGTGAAACTGCCGTTTGCAGGATTCTCATTGGCTGTTCATCTATTTTAATGATACTCTTGATACTGACGCGGCAGCATTTACAGAGCAGAGGCCGGCTGAGCGGAGCAGGTGAGAAAACATCATGATTTATGAGTTTTATTACATTATCAGAAGGTTTTTTGTCTGTTTTGCGACTTTATTGGGAATCTTTCTGTTACAGTACTGACTTAAAGTAAGTACAGTGAATTTAACTTTATTTAGCACCTTTCTAGATCAGATGTCTTAACAAACACTCGACATTAACTTGAGCCATCAGTGACCACAGCCACCGTACTCTCGCACTAGCTGAATGTTGTTGACAGCCTCTAGTGAGAAATTGATTTTGAAGTAACATCAGCTTCGGGTTTTTGACAAAGACAGACTTCCTTAAATATGTGTGAGAAGACGCTGAAAAGCACAGATTTGTAAGTTCTCAAAAATGTTAAAGTTCATCAATCACATTCTCCACTACATGTAACTGATTACTTTATTTCCTTGTTATGTTGCAGATTATCTGCTGCATTACAGCCAAAGTAGTGCATTTTAAGGATAATTTATTTTATTGGCAGTTGGTTATAAAAAAAAAGTTTAAACATACGTTATATGTATTATTTGTTCTTTTGATATCAGAGTACATTTATTGCCAGAAAAGTGCTTTCAATTCTTAAGTACATTTCATATCAGATACTTTTACTCAAGTACTATTTGTGTGGGGGATTTTTACTTTCACCAGTAATTAATATTTCAACATAATATAATTTCTTACTTTTACTGAAATATGACTTCTCATTACTTTATACAACACTGTATGTTCAGCATTCGACTCGGTACTTTCTGATGTTCTTTTTGGTTGGTTTTTGGTTTTGGATGATCTTTTTGTCAACACATCAGTTTTTCTTCTCTTATCATCTGTCTAACTAATATTTTTGTCACACTTTGCTAAATGAAGGTGTTTGGCCTACGTGAATATGACTGACATGTGATTTTGTTCTTTGTCTCTGTTACACTTTTAAATCTGTTGCCGCAATTTTTGATAAACATGAGATGAGCCCGATTGAAACAGCCGAGTCACCAGAGGAAAATGTTGGCATATTAAATGAGAGTAAGTCAGTAACTAAGTAACAACACATGCACTGTAAGTAATGTGCATTTGCAACTCTCACCAAAGATTTAACAGAGGTGAGATGTCTCACTCTGTAGCTTAAACAGAGCTCTCAAGAATTTGAGATATTTTAAAAACAATTAAAGTATGTAAACTTGTTCTACTACGACCCCAAATAAAAGTATGAACCTGAACACTAGCATAATATGACCTCTTTAAAAAACTTTAGGAAAATAATTAACTCAAAATTACCAAGTAGACTAATAAAAGTTGTTAAAACCTTTTAGCTCGCACAACTTTAATAATATATTCTACTTAGTAGAGTAATTAAATGCAGACTCGCAACATGAAGAAATCTTTCAACATATCTGTGATTTGCAGAAATATAAATATGTGCAGTTGGGTTGATTAAAATAAACATGCGTGGGTGTTTCATTTCCTCTAACACACAGTAGACAACTATGAGCTACACTGGGTGATAACAGTGCAGTTTGTGGATGATGTAATAGATCATTGATTGTGGTTGAGATTTATATTGCCTGCTAAAGCTTCTATATAACCTCTAACAACTGTGTGCTAAGCTTTCTTGAACCTTATGTGTCACCTAACCTCAGGGTTAAGAAGTCACCTGTCTATATTCACTTGTTCGCAATACAAAAAATGTGTAATTGTCCTTTACTAAGAAATGTTGTGAAGCTGTATGCTCATCCTGTCCATTTTGCTATTTATGTTGTCTAATAAATTGCTTAAACTAATAAATCAATATTTTTGAAGCATTGAATCAAGAGTGTGTCCATTTTGCCTTTTTTTATGTACAACAGAGAAAATCAGAAACTAGCTGACCATTGTTTAAAAGGAAAAATACTGAAACGTCAAGTATAGGAGTTTGGTTGGGGAAGCACAATGATCAAAAAAATATCCAAAACTGATGATGTTGAAAAGATGCTCACTGGAGAGCCAGAAAGAACGTTTTCTTTCTCGGGGCCTAGCTGCTGCTTCTGTCATTGTCTCACATTAGCTGTTACCAACAGAAGCCCGACAGATTCACACATACAGTAGCTCCCCATAAAGGGAACTTCCTCATTTACAGAGTGGGTTAGCGTACACGCACTACTATACACCAATTTCATGGTGATAGTCATAGACATATATGGTGAAACTGCCATTTGCAGGATTCTCATTGGCTGTTCATCTATTTTAATAATGCTCTTGATACTGACGCAGCAGCATTTACAGAGCAGAGGCCGGCTGAGCGGAGCAGGTGAGAAAACATCATGACTTATGAGTTTTATTACATTATTAGAATGTTTTCTGTCTGTTTTGCGACTTTATTGGGAATCTTTCTGTTACAGTACTGACTTAAAGTAAGTACAGTGAATTTAACTTTATTTAGCACCTTTCTAGATCAGATGTCTTAACAAACACTCGACATTAACTTGAGCCATCAGTGACCACAGCCACCATACTCTCGCACTAGCTGAATGTTGTTGACAGCCTCCAGTGAGAAATTGATTTTGAAGTAACATCAGCTTCAATTTTTGACAAATGCAGACTTCCTTAAATATGTGTGAGAAGACGCTGAAAGCACGGCTTATAAGTTCTCTAAAATGTTAAAGTTCATCAATCACATTCTCCACTACATGTAATTGATCACTTTATTTCCTAGTTACTTTGCAGATTATCTGCTGCATTACAGCCAAAGTAGCGCATTTTAAGGATCATTTATTTCATTGGCAGTTGGATAAAAAAAAAAAGTTTAAACATACGTATAAATGTATAATTAATTTGTACTTTTGATCGTAACATGAAGTACATGTATTGGCAGAAATGTGCTTCTAATTCTTAAGTACATTTCATATCAGATACTTTTACTCAAGTACAATTTGTGTGGGTGATTTTCACTTTCACCAGTGAGTAATATTTTAAGATAATATCATTACTTTTACTAAAGGATTACTTTATACAACACTGTATACAACATTGGTTACTTTCTGATGTTCTTGATATTTTTTGGGTCAGAACATTAGTTTTTTTTCTCTCATCATCATCTCTAGACAAGATGAACGCTGTTCTCCTGATCACCATCACAGTCACTGTTGCTCTTGTTTATGGGTACAACCCAGGTCCTTGTCAAAAGAACGATGACAACAACGCATACAACAAATTTGTTCGGAAACACATCCTCCAGTGGCACTTTGACAGATCATCAAAGCCTGAATGGAAAAGGTGAGTTAAGTGGTTTCATTGTGAAATTGTCCACCAGTACAGTGTTGGTGAAATTCTGTTTCCACCGTGTCAGCCGAGTGACTAAGCCTCCAAGTTACTCCAAACTTAGTTGAACATTATCAATGCTGTGCTCATTTTACAGGTACTTAAATGAGACAGGACTCTGCAACAGACGTTTTCAGTCCTTCATCAGGAAGAGAGATCAGATGAGTGTCGTGAGCGTCTGTAATGGCCATGGCCGCCCCCTTAGTGGTAGTTACCCAGGTAACTTGTGCATCAGTGACTCACGCATGCTGGTATATCATGTCAAAGTCAGCAGGGATGGGAGATGCAAAATTGAATATCTTGCGTCAAAGAATGAATCTGTGATTGTGGCTTGTGATAAAATTGTCAACCGCTGCCGTCCGGTCCATTTGGAGGGGTACCGCGGCCAAAAGCCAGACCCCAAAGCTCGACACTGCAGACCTTGAGTTTTTCGAGGGCTAGTAGACATTTGATTCCTGGTGTCTAACTTATACCTTTGTCACACTTAGCTAAATTAAGGTGTTTGGCTTACATAAATAATATTGGCAAAAAGTATGCATCTGAAAATTAGCATAATAAGACCTCTTTAAAAATCTTTAGGAAACTGATTACCTCAAAATTACCAAGTTAAGTACACTTATTAAAGTTGTTTAAACGTTTTAGCTCGCACAACTTAAATATTATATTCTAGAGTTGCAACATGAAGAAATCTTTCAACATATCCGTTTGAAGAAATATGAATATGCGCAGTTGGGTTGATTAAAATAAACATGGGTGGGTGTTTCATTTCCTCTGAATTACACAGAGTAGACAACTATGAGCTGGGTGAAAACAGTGCAGTTTGGCGATGATGTAATATATCATTAATTGGGGTTGAGATTTATATTGCCAGCTAAAGCTTCTATACAACCTCTAATAACAGTGTGCTAAGCTTTCTTGAACCTTATGTGTCACCTAACCTCGAGGTTAAGAAGTCACCTGTCTGTATTCACTTTTATGCAATACAAAAAATGTGTTCTTGTCCTTTACTAAGAAATTTTGAGCTGTACACTCATCCTGTTCATTTTGCTTATTATGTTGCCTGCTTCAACTAATAAATCAATATTTCTGAAGCACTGAATCAAGGGGGTGTCCATTTTATTGTTATTCATATATGTATATTGTTTGGCTCTTTTTGTGTACAAGAGAGAAAATCTGAAATTTTTAACGAGCATTGTTGTGCATCTAAAATAAAATTCTAAAGAAAAATATTGAAATGTCAAATATACGACTTTGGCGAAGAACTAGACCAATCTGACATTGACCAGTTCTTTCACCCCCAGTCTATCAATTAAGAGGCGGCACTGTCTTAACGTCAGCATTTGGAGCCAAATCTTGACCACTTATAATATTAACTCTTGGATTATGATGTAAATCTTGATTTTGTTGGCACTGAGACACCTTTTCTTAAAATAAGACAGTGTTAGTTGTAATCAGGGTTCATAAGTAGTTCAGTGTTTCACAAACCATTAAGAAGCATCTCATCCCTCGGCATATCCTAAAACTTATCTCCACGGTATAAATATCCATAAAAAATCTCGTCTCTGTGCTGGAAAATCTAGATCTAAATCTCCACAGCCTGTAATGAAAATGAAGACAATTAAACCTCAGAAGACCTCTGCACGGAGAAAATGTACTCAAGTACAGCTGCCTGAGGTGAACGGGAGTTCAGGGGAAGACTCTCGGAAATTAACGAAATCTGCTGAATCGAGTGAAAGCCAGCTGAGGGAAACACTTTAATTAACACGAAGAGTGTTTCTCCGTCTGCTGAACAACAGACTGAGGACTGTTGATATCTGGGCCAGCAGCTGCCTGCAGGCCGGAGACGCAGGATTGGGAAGTTGCCGTTTTGCCAGGTGGGGAATATGAATGTGGAAAGATGCTGATCCTTTTTCTCAAAATGGTGATTGAGGTGCCCTTGAGCAAGGCTTTTTAAATTATATCTCCCCTACATTCTATCTAAGTGGGTTTAAAAGGTTTTGAAGACGGTAAAATATTAATTAAATGGCTTGTTTATTTATTGCGGATGTTATGAAAAGATCTGAAAAAATACAGTAAAATTGTGTTTCAAACAAGATTCCTTTCATGCTGCCTGTTCCCATCCCCTCTCTCTTTCTTCTCTCATCTGCGGTGAGGTTGATGTTTTAACGGCTGAATAAACTCGAGTCAACTCAGTGGATACATTTCGTCCAAATCGGCGCTAATTGGTGGTTGTGTACGAGTGTGTGTGTTTAAGTGTGAAGTCAGAGAGTCCCTGTGGTCGTACTGCTGTCACATGACAAGAGGGAAGTTAATGAGCAGCAGAGACACTTCACAAAGTCTTACATGTGCTCCTATATGCACGGGTACAATAAAATATGTGTCGTCAGTAGTTTCTGTTTCAGTGTTTTGTCCTATTGGAAGAACAAAGTGTAACTCTGATGCCACAACACTGCACCAAAAGTCTAAATGTCAGGCCTGTTTCCTGCCACTCCACTGCCTGCAGCTCCAGACCCCCCAGGCTGAGTGTGTGTGAACAAGGCAGTCGGACTTCCTTCATCCAGCCTCCCAGGAGTTCACACCAGGAATGACACAGCTAATACTTTGCAGGAGGTGAAATGCAAGCAGCAACAATCTACAATCAGAGAATCTTATATATAGATTTAAAACTGACATAAATAATGTACTCAGTGAATGCCTTAAGGTTTTAATGTCATATAAAGCAGCTACTTGAGCTTCATTAAACCAAAAAATTTATATTTTAATTCCCTGAACCTGGCAAATTACTTGTGTTCCTTAAACCTAACCAAGTATTTTAGTTTCCTGAACCCTTACGAAGTATTTGTAGTTTTGTAAACCTACAAACTTATTTTTGTTGCCTCAACCTAACCAAGTATTTTAGTTCCTTAAACATTATCAAGTAATAAAGTTCCTTACAGGTATTTTCGTTCCCTAGACCTCACAAAGTACTTAAGTTCCCTGAACCTAGGAAAGTATTTTAGTTCCCTGAACCAAACAAAATCCTTTTGTTTCCTCAACCTAATGAGGTATTTTTATTTCCTAAACCTAACCAGGTATTCCCTAAAGTTCCCTGAAACTTATCAAGTATTTAAGTTCCCTAGACCTGAAAAAGTACCTTAGTTGTCTGAATCTCAAAAAGAACTTTGTCAGGTTTAGGACAAGTACTTTTGTTTATCTAAACCTAGCCAAGTATTTAGTTCCCTAAACCTTAAGGGTATTTTAGTCCCATGAGCTTAAGAAAGTATCTTTTTTCTCTAAACCTTACAGGTATTTTAGTTACCAGACCTAACAAAGTACTTAAGTTCCCTGAAACCTAACAAAGTATTTAGTTCCCTAAAACATAACCAAGTAATTTAGTTCCCTGAACATAAAGTGTTTTAGTACTAAGAAATAAAGTATTTTTGTTGCTTAAAGCTTTATTTGGATCAGACTGTTGAATATGTGAGGAAAACAACACACATTAGTTTAACCTGATGTTTATTTGACTGTTACAACTTTGAGGATCAAAATGCAACTTTCACTTGATTTTTGGTGTAAACACAGGTGAAAATCATGGATGGTATTTAAATATCACAATACTTTTAATGATATTTTGGGTGTTTGAAGCATTTGAAGCTTTCCACATGTCATTTAAGTCCAGTTATTCCTCAAACAAGGCCAGTTCAACACAGGAACATATCACCAAAATTGTATTTGAGTCCTCGAGTCCTGTTGTCCACTGTTCAAAAGCAGAACACATCTGATAAACAGAACTTTGTCAAGCCATTTAACAACAAACTGCCATAGGAAAAACTTTACCACCTATCAAATAAATTTTGTTATTTTTGGGTCAAAGCACGATGCTGCAAAATCCCGTGAGAACATGTTGCTTCCCTCTTCATGCATCCTCTTCAACAACAACAGAGTTTTTAGAGGACACAGACAAAAATGCTCATTTAAAACTTTGGGGGACACTCAAATGTCAGCGTGTGAGACGGCTCTTTGGTAGCTGTTCAAGTCAGACACACAAAAGATCCAACATGGAGACAGATGGAGAGCTGATGAGTCAGTGTCATCTCGTTCCATTTTCCCCTTTAAAATCCTTCAGTAAATCTCCTTCAGGACAACAAACATTTCAAGGAACATTATAAACTGTCTGGGAGCAGTCTGAATGGAGCTGCCATGTGAGGAGGGCTGCAGCAGACCTTCCTTTAGCCTGAGGCTGGTTGACAAGAACAAACACCAGCTTGTTGTATTCCCCTTTTACATGACAGAGCAGGACTTTGTCTCCCCATGAAACATCATGCACCATCTGATATCAGAATGTTTGTGTTGTTCCTGGATCATTGTTATTAATGCTCATCATTGAGCTGACCAATCACAATGTTGGAATGTCACAGCTTAGCAACTCAGGGAAAAAGATCAGAACATCATGCACGTTACAGAAGTTTTCCTTTCTTATACATATTTCGTGTTGTGATTTGGGTGTATTTTAACCCAAACCATGTTTTCCAAAATCTAGTCAAATATTTTAGTTCCTTAAACATAACAAATATTTTAGTTCTCTAAACTTACCAAAGTATTTAAGTTCCTTAACCTTGCCAAGTATTTGTGTTGCCTAGATAAGTGTTTTAGTTCCATCAACCTCACCAAGTCTGGTAGTTCCCTAAAGCTAACCAAGTATTTTAGTTCATTAACATAACCAATAGTTTTAGTTCCCAAAAACTAGTTAGTATTTTTGTTTCTGCAAACCTAATCAAGTATTTTAGTTGCCTAAACCCAACCAGTCATTTTAGTTCCCTACATTAGTCAAGCATTTTAGTTTCCCTAAACATAACAAAGTATTTGCATTGTCTAGGGTCAAGTGTTTTAGTTCCCTCAACCTCACTAAGTATTTAGTTCCCTAAAACTAACCAAGTATTTCAGGTTCCCTTAACTTAACCAAGTATTTTAGTTCCCTAAACCTAACCAAATATTTAAGTTCCCTAAACTTAACCAAGTATTTTAGTTTCCTTCATCTAGTCAAGTATTTTAGTTCCCTAAACTTAACCAAGTATTTTAGTTCCCTAAACTTAACCAAGTATTTAAGTTCCCTAAACTTAACCAAGTATTAAGTTCCCTAAACCTAACCAAATATTTAAGTTCCCTAAACTTAACCAAGTATTTTAGTTCCCTAAACCTAACCAAATATTTAAGTTCCCTAAACTTAACCAAATATTTTAGTTTCCTTTATCTAGTCAAGTATTTTAGTTCCCTTAACCTAACCAAGTATTTTTGTCACCTACATCTCCCACCCATGAGAGAAAACTGGAAAGAAATAGAAAATAATAAGTTAACGGTCTCTTGAGGGAGCATTCTGTAACTTTGATTCTATTTCCTGCATCCAAGCTGTCAGGAACATTTGGCGTGTCCCACAACAACCACATACGACAAACCACCAGTGAAATAAGAATAACAATGCTCTTGATAGATGAGAATACAGCTGAATAATACGAGCAACAGATGTTTGATAGTCAAATGATTCAAACTAGCATGTGTGTCTCAGCAGAGGCTTGTGGTTCTGGTAATGTGTCCACACAGATTTGTTCCCAGTTTGAACGCGTGTCCCGTTCAGCTGCCTTTTACATCATTTGTTTGGAATGAGTCAAAGTTTCATATATTACAGACATCTGTTTATTTTGGCTTCTAGTGCAAAGTGAGCACTATTTTTAATTTTTTTGCATTATTACATCTTCGGTTGGGACTCACAAAGTTAACCCAGTAAGTTAGAGGTATACAAGCAAACATAAATATATCTTTTTCTCGTAGTGAGTCATAGTTGTGCAAAGATTGCTCTCATGCCTCTGCACAGCTGATCAATCATGGTGCAAAGAAGGACTTAATGTCAGATTGGCGGTGTCAGAAATGTTATTGAACATCCGACAATCATCCTGCCACAAACAAGTCAAAACAATTTGCAATCTTTAAATTGCAGCAGAGGTGGAGCTCCAGCTTTCCTTCAAAAACAAATATTTAAGTAGTAAATTACTAATGAACTTTCTAATAGGCCATCGGTGAAGAAATTTCCTGTTAAAACAGCTCTTTCAACATTCACTATATACTTTAAAACAGCACTGATTTGTTTTCTTTTGCTTAAGTTGCCTGCTTTTAAAACTTGCAAATCTTACATAACCGTGGTGCAATACCTTTAAAAGCACAAGTGTGAGACTGAAGCTCGTCAACATGCAGACATCATCATCAATTATAGTTCAGGATCTAAAAAATGCATCGAATCGTTGAGGAAAAGTACAAAAAAACATGCAACATTTTTTCTCTCTGCGGGTTTCCTCTTTCAGTCTCCACAAACACACACGGCGAGAAGGCAACATATCGATGCGCTTACTGACACCTCGACAGCACACCTGAGAAGAATGCGGCAAAACAAGAAGGAACGAAAAACATGGGCACAAACTGGGCAAACACACACACACACACACTCTACCTTTAAAGAAATGCACTCTGAAGGAGGTGTCTGAACTCTTCTCTTCATCCTCATCACCTCCCGTCCTCCCCTGCGCTGGCGATCGCCTCCTTTTCCAACGCATCCCCCTCGATCAATCAATCAAATCTAATCACTCTCCTCCTCTCTATCCGTCCGCTGGTGCTTCCTCTTGCTTCACTCCCCCCCGTTCTCCACCTCCTCCTGGCTCCTCTCTTGCTCTCTTTCTCTCTCCCCCTCCCTCTCTCCCATCCTCACCCCTTTGATGACACTTTCTCTCCCTCTCTCTCTCTCTCACGTGGTCTCTTTCTAGCAAGAGAACTTGCAACAGTGACAGTTCATGTGATACACCGAGCCCAGTGTGTGTGTGTATGTGTGTGTGTGTGTGTGTGTCTGCAGCAACATGTGATTCCAAACGTCACCATCAGTGTCCGAGTGTTATATTTGTGTGCGGTTCGTGCACTTCGCCGTATACGACTATGAATACATTTGTAACTGCAGCGCGGCCTCTCTCGTTCGCCACGCTGCAGTTAGTTCTGCTGCGTCAGCCCTGCCCACACACACACATACACACACACACATACACGCACACCAGCAGGGAAAATACACACACAAACATGAGGCAACAGATGCCAAATACACACACAAACAAACACACACCTACGCACACTTTATGTTGTGTACAGCGAATTCAGCGTTTCTATTCCTAGTTCCCGTTGTCAATAGCTTGTGTCATGTTCTTTCATCTCACTTTCAAAGATGCAACTTGTGTTTGTTGTTATGGATTCATCTGCTGACTCTGGTTGTTTGATTTAAGATGTGATATGTAACATTTCTGCATCCAACTAAATAAAACCGACCAGACCTTTGTTCTGTAGTCTGTTGAGTTGTGTAATCACTTTAACGTAAATGTTTCTAGTAAAGTTTAAGCCATAGAAAGCCAAATGTTTACTCAAGGGAGAGGTGCGTTTCTTTTGGTCTTCTGAGGGAGTCAGAGAGTGAGGGAGGAAGTTGGTGTACGAGACTAAACGTAACATGAACTTCACCTCAAGCTGTAAACGTCAGCAGCGGTGGTTGTTTAACATTGTGTTCATCGCCAGCAAAGAAAATGTATCACCCTGCTTTAAGAGTTTAATCGCCTCAAACAGCTAGATAACTATGCTACTTACTCACCTACACTAATGTTGATGTCATGTTGTCAAAATGGAGGACAAAAGCAAGTATTGTGTCCTGAGTGGTCTAAACTGAACCCAGCACTCACCAGAGAGCCTTGTTCTCTCTCATCTTTATCCCCTCTCCTTTCTGTAACGTTACGTTCGTGAAGTAAACTACAAAAGGAGTTTGCCTCCGCTGAACACTGCTGCAGTCAGGTCGATAAACAGGAGTGAAGATAAATCCACTTTTTAATCCCAAAAGTTAAAAAGTAATCTCTGCGCTCTGATTAATCTGACACGACTCCGAGTGTTTCTTCCTCCAGGACGTCTGGATCTGCATCAGACTCTCTCTAAAATGACATCACTTTACTGTACCACAACCTTTAAAACAACACTTATGTGAATCTGAAGACAAAGACGATGTATGGTGTGATATCACGATGACAAATAATATCAATACCGAGGTATTCATCTAATATATTGATATTTGTCAGTCCAAGCATTAAAGAGGTGCTAGATATGAAAAATAAATAGTGTAAAGCCACAAAATATTGTATTATTATTCAAAGGCCAAATCACCTAGGCCTAAATTGAAAGAAACAAATAAGTGAAGGTATATATCATGTTTCAACACAATATTATAACCAATAGCACTTTAAGTCATGAAGAATTTAAGTTGTTAAGGTGTTTCGCTGCAGCTGAATTTAAAAAGTAGTTTACATTTTTGTGTGTTTGTAGTTTATTATTTGGTATATGTCATCATCTTATACTTACAAACATGTTTGTACTAACTTCATTAGTTTAAGGGTTGGTGCAAATTTGTCGAACTTTTAGTATTGAAAATGTGTGATTAACTAACGACATTACAAAAATAGTGCCAAATTGTGTCAAATGAATAAGGCTTTTATTACCGTTATCTCTTCCAGGGGGTTCAAGTATAACGCTGAAAGGGTTAAAAGTTGAAATCCGCTATGATTTGAGATTGAGGCATTCAAGTGAAATACCCACCATATAATCAGAGCAGAGCAGAGTGTCCGCAGTGAAGGGAGAGCAGTAAATAGTGTGTGTGTGTGCGTGTGTGTGTGTGCGTGTGTGTGTGTGTGTGTGAGACAGGGCAGAGTGCCTGCCTCACACGGGGCACCAATGAGCTCAGAGGGCACACAGAGGACACACAGCAACAGACACACACACAGGCAGAAACACACAAATATGGATTAATAAGCAGCACAGGTGACTAAAGAACAGAAGGAAACCCATTTACACCAGACTTATAAACGGACCTGAACTCACAGAATACAATTCAAAACAAAAGGTCTGTTGAGACGTGGAGCAGATGTTTGTGCAACATGTGAGAAGCTAACGACTCTTTGGCAAACAAAGCATTGCTTTTTTAAAAAAACATTTATAATAATTATTCACAATTATTCAGTTTGATCGTGCTGAATGTTTGTTTTCGCTGCAGGACAAGAATTCCAGCCCTCTTAATCGCTGCACGTGTGTCTAATTTCTGCAGGGATTCAAATTCTGGTGTTGGTTCACTGATCGCTGTTTCCCCTTAATTGAAGACATACTTAACGAATCAAAGTTTTGTAAGCAGACTGATATTGGAAACGGCACCCACAAAAATGGCGTCAAGCACGGACGACATTAACAAGCTGTACAGGTTGGCACATTTCCTATCTTATTGTTACTTTAACAGGGATGATGCACAATACAGTTACCTTTAAAATTGATTTAAAATGTTTCTCTAATTTGTGATTGGTATATAATTCCACGTCCATTCCTTTCAGTGCTCCCTTGTAGAAATCATTAAGCGATTGCAAGCTGACAAATATATATAAAAACAAGCTTAATCATCATATTTCTACACTATTCATGATGATTATTAAGACAACAGCAACAAACACACTGATACAAAACAAAGGGACACCCACAACCACACAGAGTTTAGCGAACAAAGACACAAAATGGCGTTTCATCTGACTAAACGTGACTCATAAAGAAAAAAGAAAAAAAACACCAGGGTGTTAATACGAGTTGTTTACAAACACACACACACACACACACACACTGTGTGTTCACACCACGTCCAAACCGCAGAGCCTCCTTGCTGCCAGGTAGTGGGAGGCATGGACACACACACACACACACACACACACATCAGGGTGTCCAGGTCCATGTGTTCAGTGTCAGGACTGCGTGTTCTCTTATTGTTTCCCTCCTCTACTAAAGCTCACGCGCTCAGCTTCCTCATCACGACATCCTGCCAATAAATAACTTACAGCAGCCAGAACAGCTCTCTGATCCTCCGCAGTGCTCTGCTTTAGACATTTTAAATCATTTAAGTTTTGAACATTTTAAAGCTCAGTCAGACGATGTCGCTGTTGAGCTCAGATGCCATGCGGAGGTGCAGCGCTTAACTTCAATTTTAAATTTTTTATTATTGCACTTTTTTATCTGTCTACCCGAGGCTTGTTGGAAGAGTGGGAGTGGATTAAGGGGATTTTTACAGTATACACAATTTCACATCATTTTGGAGCATTTTATTTTTATATCTGTGCACAAATAAACCTGACTCCTGTATATATTTTGTTTACCCAACCTATTCTTGCAGTCAGGATCAAGTGAGTTACATCATTTGATTCAGGAGAAGCTCATTTTACAATCCGGCTCATTTGAAGTCCAAGCTGTTCAGAAAAAGTAAAGTTTCATGGTCACACTTTAAGCCTTGATGAAATTATTTTATTTGAGAGTGAAAGTATCCAAATAAAAGCACGACATACCAATGGCTCATGCAAGGAATTTGTTTCACATGCAGCATCTGCAGTTAAAGCACTCTTCTCTTGCACATAGGTGAACTTGAATACTTTGCAGGTGCATATAAGACACGTGAGAAAAACACAGCCTTTAAGACAGACGCATTTGACTTGATCAACAGGTTCGCAAAGTAATGTTATATACCTGCACAGTAATTAACGTGTAGGTACATATACGACATGTGAGAACCTGAAGTTTCAGCCCGGCTCATTTAAAGTCCCACTTTTACATTTCTTTTGTCTGAGAATTGATTAATTTTCCATTTTCGGTGTTTTGTTTAGCTGTTATAACAGATGGAACCTCGGGAAGTTTAGTTCTTAGACTTTTTTCTCAAGACAAATATCATCCACTGAACAAAAACAACAAAATTAGTTTGGTTACAACCAGAAGAGCCAGATTTCTCAATGAATCAATGCTGCAGAACAGAAACTAAGGAGCCCCTGGATGTTCAACTACCGAATCTTTGGGATGGCGGCTGGCCTGTCCTACAGTTGGTAGTGAGACTCTTGGACCTTTAAGTAGAAAACTTGTTGTGTGATTTCTCAGAAACATGTAATCTGACAATTGATGTTAAAGTTGTCGTTCTCTTGCTTTTCTTATACAGACTTGTCTCCTTGTCTTTTTTCCTTATGGTAACACACATACACCAGGTAACTCCCTCCATGATGAAGTGATACCCCTCTCTTCCTCTCTCTAATTCAAGCTCCCTCTCACACACACACACACACACACACAAAGCACACACTCCTCTCTGTCCGTCATCTGGAAGTGATTGCGTCCACCATTACAGCATGCCTTGGCCAGCGTTGAGTGTGTTGGTGTTGACAGCCAGCTTTTTGTCAGTTATAGCCTTGAGAGAAATACTCTGCACACGCACACACACACACACACACACACACACACACACACACACACGATGGTGGTGCTAACTTGCTCATACTCACGACAACCATCAGTCTCTGTTATATGATAGAGCATTATATCAAAAAAGATGTGAGGGATAAGTAAATCCAGGTCACCCTGAGCAAACATCTTCATCTCATTATCAAAGAATGGCTCCACTACTTTCATTAAAGCAACATTACGTAAGGTGAATAAGAAGAGACAGCACCTACATTCTACTTACTAATGAAAAGGTGGAAGTTATGAGTGATGAGTCACTCCCACACCGGTGCTGCTGCATTCTCATGTCACCTTCATGTCGTTCAGGACGGATTATAGACATGGAAAGACTTGTATCCCAGAGATATGTGAGCACTGTCATCATCTGTGCGTTGTGTGAAGGTTCAAAAACATTAAAATGTATAACCATATACTGAAACTCTATGCCTGTCAATTTGAGTTGAGTCTGCAGCGTCCATATTTGTTGTTTTTTAGGCACATCTATATAAGCAGCAAGTCAGATTTTCATCAATACGATAAATGTGATACAACATGAATGCAGCATCATGGCCAGCAGCTTCACGTGGCCAGTATCTTTACGTCGCCAGCAGCTTTACGTCGCCAGCAGCTTTACGTGGCCAGAAGCTTTACGTGCAGCTTTACGTGGCCAGCAGCTTTATGTGGCCAGCATCTTTACGTCGTCAGCAGCTTTACGTCGACAGCACCTTTACATCGACAGCATCTTTACGTCGACAGCAGCTTTACGTCGTCAGCAGCTTTACGTCGTCAGCACCTTTACATCGACAGCAGCTTCACGTGGCCAGAAGCTTTACATGGCCAGCAGCTTTACGTGGCCAGCATCTTTACGTCGACAGCATCTTTACATCGACAGCATCTTTACGTCGACAGCAGCTTTACGTCGTCAGCAGCTTTACGTCGTCAGCAGCTTTACGTCAACAGCACCTTTACGCCGGCAGCAGCTTTACGTCGTCAGCACCTTTACGCCGGCAGCAGCTTCACGTGGCCAGAAGCTTTATGTGCAGCTTTACGTGGCCAGCAGCTTTACGTCGACAGCAGCTTTACGCCGACAGCAGCTTTACGTCGACAGCAGCTTTACGTTGCCTCTGTTAGCTGATTTTACTTCATGCCTTATACAGCAAACATGTTTTACCTTTATTTTCCCCGTACTGTTTACCATTTTTGTCAGTTCTTAGTGTATTAGTCATATCTCTTGATTGCTGGTCTTGCTTGTGGCTGCTTGTCTATGTTGGTTTTATTCATTTTACATCTATTTCAAAGTGTTGTATTATGTTTTGTGGGGGTCTCTGAATAACTGACCTGAATTAATGTTAGGGCAGAGACAGATAGATGGATAAATATTCCCAGTCCTGAACGATCCGATCATAAGTGGCCAGTTTCAAGCCTGTCACTTCACACCTGGCATTAACATGTGATTCGACATGTGTCTTCAATGACCTCTTCTGATTGGATCTCACTTCCCTGCCCTAAATGCAAATATACACCTACATCAATGGATCGAACGGATATGCTTTTGCACAAATAAAGAAAAATATTAATGTATAACATTTGCTGAATTAAGAAATGGGCCCAAACAGTTTAGACTGTGTTGTAGACAGTGTTTCATATAGTTGATACAGTTTCTCCTAACGCAACAAATCTAAAATTTAGCGTTTTTTCAAGGGAGTCTGGTGACTTTCTCCGTTTGCCGACAATATGTTAAATTCTTTAATACATTTTGAGAAAAAGTGAAATAGGGGCAACTCAGGACTGTGGATGTACAAACTGTTTTTTATGAATAAGTGGCATTTTTTTACACAACTCACCAACAGACCCACTTAATTCAGAATATGTCTCATAAAAAGAGGCGAAAAGCAGAAGCAGCGATAATTGAGTGAAATCATGAATCCTACATTTTTACTCTTGCTGTTCAGTAAAAGTTTAGAACATTTTCCCAGTCACACTTTAAGCCTTAGTGAAATTATTTTACACAAGAATGAAAATGTCCTAATAAAAATTCAACAGATGTATGAGGAATTTGTTTTCACCTGTTGCGCAGCATCTGCTGTTAAAGCATTCTTCTCTCATACAAAGGTGAACTTAAACTATGTGCAGGTACATATAAGACATGTGTACTTGTCTTGACACAGGCATCAAGACAAACATGTTTGACTTGATGCCTCCTCCACAGCTTCATAAAGCACAAGTAATATCAATGGGAAAGTTCAGTGAAGTGAAGAACTGATTCTGATGGTTTAGTGGACGACGGTGTGAGTCTGTGGGTGGAGCTGAGGAAAACAAAAAGGTATTTAAAGTTGAGGACAAAGTGAAGGAGGAACAGTTAAAATGGCTCTCTACCAGTTTATGTGTGGTTTAACTGTGATGATCATTCTCTCATCCAAAGGTAGGAAGACACATGCAATATTTCACATTTTTTCTTATTGATCAATATCAAAAGATGGAAGAAGTACAAGACTATGATGTTGCTTGGACTTAAAAAACTGCTCATGTATAAGTGCAAAAATTGCTTTTTAAATGCTGCTTTTCAATGTAGTTATACTCCAACTACTCACTCTTTGAAGTGATGATCATCTTTGCAATGTTAAAAGGTTTTCTTACAATTTGCTGCCTGAAAAACGACAAAATAATCCTCCTGACTGAGTTAGAATAGAAGTAACTTAAAGCTGATGTTCTCTTTCATTAACTATAAAAAACAAAATGACTGATTTCTGGGCTCAAGAACATAATAACACGATTCAAATTAATTTCCTAGCACATTATTTAAATGATTTTAAACAGGAATAATGGTATGAATGCATGATTTTAACAAGAAATCGGGATAATCTCAATTGTTAAAAAGATAAACTGCTAAATTTCAGGCGAATTAAATGTTTCATCTTACTTGACAGACTTTTGAGTGCATGTGCAACAAAAGCAGATTTCTATTATATAATCAAACAAACTTAAGTACATTGGAGTTAGATTTTATATTTATCTTATTGGCCCACAAATAGAACATGAACAACCCATGTATTTTAACAAAAGTCTGAGTCTTATGGGAGGTTTCCCCCAGATTTTATAAAAACAGTAAAAATGAAAAGTACAGATTAAGATTTGGGAGCTAATATTTAGTTTCCAAAAATAGAAAGTAATAATTCTATCAAATCAAACCTCAGATAGATAAAAAAAAAAAAAAAAAAAAGTACTGAAAAGCTAAAGTAAACAAATAACACAACAAAGATTTGTATTTTTACATCGGAGATGGACTCCAGTGGATTGGTATTGACAATATTTCAAGAACATGTTGATGCTAATGAATAATCACATATTCAGTCTCTTTTTCATGTGTTATGTCAAATGTGTGAAATATGCTTTGCCCTGAAGATGGCTGCTCACATTTTTCTTTGTTCTGACTTTCAGGTTGTCACTCAATTCCAAGTAAGCATCCAACTTAACAAGTTCTGCAAGTTTCCAGCTTTGTTTCCATCTGTCAGCTACAGAAAATGGATATTATGGATATAACTGTGTTATTACCAGATTCAACATTGATACTGTTCACACCAGCATCCAAGTCACTTCCTCTTATCGTTAACGAATAGTTTTAGTCACGTGGTCTTAACCATATCGTGAATTGGTCTTCGATGTGTTAAGCTATGAGGTTTTTCTGTACTCCATGTTTTAACTCTTTTCTCCTCTGTCAAGAATGTGGTCGGGCTGTGAACAACAAAAGAATTGTTGGAGGTCAAGATGCACGTCCAGGAAGTTGGCCCTGGCAAGTCAGTTTAAACACTGACAATTTTGCAGTCTGTGCAGGGTCTCTGATTTCTGACGAGTGGGTGATGACGGCTGCTCACTGCATCACAGGGTGAGGGAACACTGGTGGAACTTTTTTTTTCATAAACATCATGTTTTTGGTTTGTGAGCACTCAACAGGACTTGATCTAGTCACAGTTCCATCCGCTATAGCTCAGGACTAGTAAACTAGGCTACAGAGAGCGTTGCTCCCAGAGAAGTTAGTTGTATAGTGTGTTATACATGGATGAAATAAACACAGTAGAAGAAACAGAGTTTGTGAACCACAAAAGAAAAAGCTGCTGTTTTCCAATTGGCCAGTTAACTTCTAAACCCATGGTTTTAAACCCAAGGATGAGACTGTGGAATAAGTTGGTACCCTAATCATCTGTTGTTACTACATGCCATGTTTTGGGAAGACATCGGCAGATGTAACAGCTTCTTCTTCTCCTCGCAGAGCAGACACAATTGATAAATTTAGTTAAATGTTCGCTTCTTGAAAATATATTCGGAAAAGGGTTTCCATCTCCCTTTAAATAAATAAATGACCCCCCTCAAACAAGTGGGTTTTTTTTACTGCGGATGTATTTTCAACTTTTGTCACATCCATCGACCTTTTCCAATGCGACACTTCAAAATGCATATAAAAAAAAGTTACTTGAAACATGTTTCATCTGTACAAACGAGAAATGCAGGCCAACAGGGCTGCTTTCACTTTTTTCTTAAAGACAGTTTAAGTCTGTTTTGAAGGTGTCTTGTAAAAATTACATCCCATGCATTGTTTCTTGTCACCTGTCAACATGGGTGAACATGAGAATTATAGGTCCTGCACACAGGAGGAAACTCCAGTGTCCACATTCCACCTGTGATATACAATACCTGCATGTCTACAACACCACGACTCAATCCCACAACTAAGGAAAAGCACAAAAGTCTTACCCAGACTGAGATAAGAAGGCCAGTTTTTAAGGGTGTCTTCACTAAACAAAATCTACTGACGGGGACAAATTTGGACATTATGCTGGTTGCAATAATTTTTTACTCTTTAGGTACACTTTAAGATACATTTCAAATTAATTTCTTCACACATTTTGTACAGTAAATGATTGTCGACGGGATTAAAGGTGCAGATAAATCGTTTTCCTGGATTAATTTGATAAAAAATAGGTAAATTAACTCGAAAACAGGGCTCCAGACACCATGAGGTTGCAATGGTACGCCTAGTTATTCAATTTAGGTGCACCAGCACATAACTAAGGTGCACCTAATAATACATTTAAAGTTAATTCCTTTACACATTTTGCCCAGTAAATAAATTAATGGGAATAAAATAACTTTAATTGTTGAAACAATAGTTAAAGTGATGTTTAAAGTGCATTGGGGTCATCAGATTTATTATCCAGATACAGATTTTAATACCAAGTGTAAATAAGGGCTTAAGTATCGCACACTCATTCATAACAATCAACAGGTACAGTACAGTGACAAATTAACAATTTCACTTCTTTTTTCTTCAAAAAGTGAGAAATTATGGGCAATTGTGGGCCGCAACAACCAGTCTGGTCTGAACCCCAACGAAGAGTCAAGAGGAATCGTTCAGTCTGTAATCCATCCATCACACGACTTCATCACCGAAGACAACGACATCGCTCTCTTGAGGCTGTCGGCCCCAGTGAACTTTACCGACTACATCTATCCGGTCTGCTTGGCCTCAGCGAACAGCACCTTCCACAACGGGACGAGCAGCTGGGTTGCCGGGTGGGGTGAGAAGGGTGATGGTAAGCTCACAGACTCACAAAACAAGTACCTAGATGTGTCATAATGTGCAGTTTTTCCAACCAATTTGTAACTCACCTTTGAAATTTCTCCAATCAGGTGACTATAGCGACATCCTTCAGGATGTGAATGTACCAATAGTGGGAAACCGTGAGTGTACATGTGCCCATTATGGAATCACAGAGAACATGATCTGTGCCGGGCTCAGAGCCGGAGGGAAGGATGCATGCACGGTGAGGCAACCGACACTGTTTCTGTATTTATTATTTCATTTTAGAGTCGGGTAGGTTTACAGTTTTACCAGTCCATTCTGGTGTACGAGCTAAAGCAGTTATTATAGTTATTGTAGTTAATTTTCAGTGAAATTTTAGGCCATTCTATGACAAATTGTTGCTTTTATAGTCTTATAGTCTTGTCATCTAGTTTTTGTTGATGAAACCAGATGTGACTGATTAAGTGACAGAACAAGAAGATCAATATCAGTTCTGTGCATTCAATATAGAGGAAACTCCACGTGCAAGCTAGCTAGCTAACAAAAAATGAAAAAAACATTTTTTGAAAACTGTGGTTTTAGTAAACTTTAGAAGGAGAAGAACCTTTAATATCCAGAGACAAATCCTCCTCCCTCACCACCTCCTGGATCTTTTTGTTGAAACATACCCATGGTCGCTGCTAATGCTGCTCTGTAGATCTTCGGTCTTGATAGTACTTATAGTACTTGGACTTAGGAAGCCAAGATATACTGATTGATTATGTAGTAGACAATTCCTGTGTTGCTGAAATTCTTTTACTCACTTTTCTTGTAGGATAACTATTTTTCTTTGCTTCCAACCTCTATACTAACTTGGCTAAACATGAGTAATCAATCAACATCAATGTTTCTTAGTCAGACAAAGATAAGAAAGGTTGTACAATATATCTGTTAACAACTATCATCACTCTCTCTCTGCAGGGAGACTCAGGAGCTCCTCTGGTAACAAGAATGGGTCAGGTCTGGATCCAAAGTGGAATCGTGAGTTTTGGTAGAGGTTGCGCTGAGCCTATGACTCCCGGAGTTTACACCCGAGTGTCTCAGTACCAGGACTGGATCAGCAGCATCGCCGGCAGGAACACATCAGGCTTTGTTACCTTCACCTCGCCTGGAGCCGACAGCGACGTAAACTTTACCTGCCCAACAAAACCGCCCCGACCTTCCACAACATCACCCAGACCTCCCCCAACCATCTACACCAAAACCCCTGTCGTTCCAATCACTGACAAGGAAGGTGGCAGTGTGTTCGACAGTGGTGAAAATGTGATGCACTTCTCTCAGTTCATCTCACTGTGTTTGCTAGGGCTTTCACTCCACATGCTCGCTTAAAATGAAGGTGTGAAAGGCAAAGGTGTCTCATTAAGTGTGTTTCATGAAGAACCTTCTTCTTTTAAACTTGTGATAAGAATACACAACTGAAGTACTGAGATTGTTGACAAATAAAACAACAAACTCTTTACATGAAGTGTAATGGTTTGGGATTGTTTGATTAATTTGTCTTTAATTAAGGAGTATCTTAACACCATATTGTTTCACCATTAACACCTGAAACACACCTCTGCATCACATAAACCACTGGAAGTCAATAATACCAACATTTTAGGGGGTGTTGAGTTACTCCTTAATTATTGTCTTGTTAAAATGTTTAAAATCTGTATTCTAATGAAAGGTTATTCATTTAATGAAACTGCAGGTGGTTGGGTTAGGTAAATTTAGTTAAACATCATACGTTTTTATAAACTGCAGTGCACCTTTCCTTAATATTTTGTCTTGTCTTGTGGGGAAATTTGTTTTTATTCATTTGAAAAAAACTGAAAACAAACATTGTTTATTTTGGTATCCTTTTGTCGACTGAAAAACAAACTCTAAAACCACACGCACACATTTGATATACTATAAATATAAAGTTGAAATTGCATAAGCTTTAGCAACAAAAATAAAGTAGTTCAATGTCATACTTCTGTGCACCTGACAGGCATAAGTCCAACATTAATTTTGCTTTTAGCTCCATTTTTGGTCCCCACCACCTCCTGAGGTAAAATATATCCATCTTTAGCTGCTGAACGCTCTCTCGGTCTCACTTGCCTTTCAGGGTTTCCATACTTTTATGGGAGAGCAAAGAAACATGGGTAATTGAATCCTTAATAAAGGTAATGTTGACAACCAATTGCTTGTCCAACGACAACAGATTTGTGTGTATTCATTAAAGTCACACAGACACACACACACGCACACAAACGCATCAATATTATCACTATATCTTCACTGGTGTGTGTAGTCTCACTTGTGTTTACATTCTGCTGCCATCATGGACTTTACATCTGCTCTTTGAACAATGTGCCTCCATTGAGACACACACACACACACACACACACACACACAACCTGAGCCCTGTCTGGATCCTCTTTCCTCTCCCTCCTCTTCCTCTATGATAGGAATCTGCTCTCTAGGAGACGGTATACAATGTTAGGACTACACAGACTGAAGGACAGACAGATGGACAACGTGTGTGTGTGTGTGTGTGTGTGTGTGTGTGTAGCAGAGAACAGGAAAGCATAAAAGAAACAGAGGGAAAAAAGACGTCTTGTAAGCATGATAGACGACAAACTGGAAAATCTGCACACATAAAAACACTTGTAGGAAACTTGCTGGACCCAGAGGAGAGAGTGCTGTTCTGCACATGTACTGTATTTCATTACACACACACACACACACACTGGGCCTCTTCCTGCATTATATCACTGCTGTTACTCAATCTCCTGGACTCGTGTGGTATTTGTTATTTTTCACAGTGTGGAGAAATTGGAGGATTTTAGGATCTTTGTGGCGATCCGTCAATCTTTCTCCGCCGCTCTTCTTCTGCAGAAACACAATCTTTAGCTTCCTTTCTACTCTGACACACTTTTTTGTTCTCGTGATGTGTCCCATAAAAACAAACATCAGAGCCCCTGAGAGAGAAGCTGATGCAAAAAAAGGGTCAAGCTTGATTTAATTTAGCACTTGTAGGCAGTGTGTGAACATATAACATAACATAATGGAGTCGTAAGCAGATGACAGTGTTTATTAATACATTATCAACAGCTATAACTCCTCCTTTGAGCAGCCAGAAGTGGAGGCTAGTGTGTTAACATTTAATAAATGATAATACACATAACAGAGTAGTAATAATGATACCAGCTAACAGTCCAGTAACGGCTTGAATGCCGTACTTTTACCTGTAATGGAGTATTTATAAACAAACAAAAACATCTTCATATGAACAAATAACCACAAACTGAAGGACAAAATAGGACTGAGGGCCCTAGTGTTACCCACAAGGCACAGCAGCGTAATTTCACTCATTATTTAAATCTCCCGCAGTCTTAATGCAGTCAGATAATTTGGAGTAAAGCTGCTGTCCTCCTAATAAATCCCGAGCTCCATCAGAGCTGTCTAAAAAGTTCCCTCTGTCCTGTCAAGTTTACAATTACAACTTTAAGTTTTGTTAAATGTGCTTTGATATTTGTTACACCGGCATTAAACATTAAAAATGACTGAACACAGCCTCTCTAATCATATAAATCAAAGTGTATGCGTGCTGTTAACCCATGTATATGGCAGCATCTTACCAACTGAATAACGCGCTGTGCAAATACAGGAAAGATACGGTGGCATTGAGTTTAGACCAGCTTTTTGTTGGTCTATGGTGCTTTCTGCTGCCTCAAGATTGCAATATGCCATCAGTGCACCTGACCACACCTCATTTTTAGACCAACAACGTGGGCACTGGGTGTGAAAATTATAAATGGGTCCTTCAGAAACTAGCAGTGAGACTTGATAGAGCCCTAAGACTTGGAATAGTGCATGCTTTCAAAGACTTTTGAGAGTTACTGTTTTCTGTTGATTTTGGAGACTTTAAATAAGAGACATAAAGAAAAAGTCAAACTATTACATAACAGTTATCAATCTCTTGGCCGTGTGATCTACCCATCCTTCCCCCGATGCCGTCCTCTTTTCTTATCTCTCCACTTCTTACTTCCTTTTTCGTCCTTCTCTTTGCTCATTCTCTATCTCATCAGCTCTTTCTTATCGCTTCCTCTCCGGTTTTACTTATTGGTTAACGCTGTCGGCTCTATCATTCTCAATGTGTGTGAGAGAAAGAGAGAGGATTTTCCTATATTAATACCGTACATTGGTTCATATTCCCAGAAAGTGTTTCCTGAGGGACGACCTTAAGACTGCGAGCTCAGCAGAGTGTGTGTGTGTGTTCACGTCTTTTGACAAATTGTTGCTTAGATTAGAAAAAGAAATACTACATGAAGTTCACAGCAGGAGACGCACACACACACACACACACACACACACACACACACATAGGACATGTTTGTTGTATTTCATGGAGGCCAGTTGCTAAACAGATGGTTGCCGTGGTAACCCGTCCAGCCCAAAAACTGCAGTTGGAGACCGGGGGGATTAAAATTAAAAGAGAAAAGTTTAACTTCTGCGTGTGTGTGTGTGTGTGTGTGTGTGTATGCCGGGCTCTCTGCCAACACAGGAAGTTCTTAGTAGGTTCGACTCTTTTACCCAAATCTACACAACTCACTTTCGTTTTCTGGAGAACAACAGCACTTTCTCTCTCTGTCACACACACACACACACACACACACACACACACACACACACACACACACGCTTCCCTCTCTCTGGGGATAATTAGCAGCCACATGTTGACCACAGAAACCACAGAGGGGCCCAGAGCTCCACCTTCAGCTAATCCTCGCTCCTCACTAATCGCACTCACCCACACAGAAAACTGAGCATGTGCAGACACACACACACACACACACACACAGAGGGAAAAATGTCAACACACACATTTGCACACACACACACGCTGCAGAAACACACACTCACACAAAAGGCATGGAAAACACTCGGCAGTCCAACAGAAACATTCGGTTACGAACAATCTACTACGGTTCGTCCACTGACCTTGAAAACACACTCACTTGCACACACACACACGCTGATCTGTTTTAATGATGTTCTGAGAATTACCAGCGGCTCACAAAACTTTCAAACAAATGAAAAACATGATGGTAATATGTTTCACGTGATATATAATAAAGATTACAGTCTTCTTTATGCTCTGCACGGATCTAATGTGTTCCTCTGCGGCCATTTTTTGTATCGTCTATGTGTGTTTAAGTCAATTAAGAAGTACTTTTATCCTTGTGGGTTTCAAAGACTTGTTCCTCATTACTGAAGGATTTTCATATTGTCATATTTTGACTGACAGCAGTGGTTACTATAACTATTACTTCATAAAAAGTTTTTATTTTGTGACCAGTACAGGAATTTAAATCTTTTAAAAAACATTGTGTATCTGGAGTAACAAGTATCACAAGCTGAAAAATTGAAAATTGACAATAGTTTTTAAAGCTTTCTTATTTCAGCAAAATGTTTCTGTCTTAATGAATAACTCCACTTGTTCTTTAAAAATCAAAACATTAGATTCCCTTCCGGCGATTAGTCAGCTCTGAATATCGAGTCTAACTAGCAACTGAAGTGGATATTAATAAATGAAAGTCTTTCTCGTGCAGTGTGTTGGAGTGATGGCAGGAAGTTTGTGTGTGCTGCTGCCCTCTGAATCACAGGCTGTAGGAAGATAGTCGGCGAGGGAAGAGGAGGAGAAGTGAAAGTTTTGACCCTGAAAAGAGCCCGTGGCCTGAATCTGTGATCAAAACCAACATTGCCAAATTCATCCCTCGCCACTGAACACATCGTTTGTCGGGTCAGAACCTCGATATATCTTTTTTTACCAAGGAATTTTTCAGCCTCCTGTATGTCACTGTTCTTCAGGAATAAGAGGAGGAATGAAAAGAAGTCAGAAAAGTAGAGAGGGGGAATTTCAGAGGGGCCAACAGGGAGGGATGTTGAGTCATGTGGTTGATGTCCACCCGTGGGAACGAGGGAGGCGAGGAGGAGGGGAGGAGAAGAGAAAAGAGGGGAGTTAAAGCCTCTTTCTCATCCCCTCATCAACCATTTGATTTTCATAAGAGCATTTGGAAGAAATCAGTATCTTAGAGTGACAGATTCAACTAAAGGAAGGAAAAACTGTGTGTGGTGTTCAATGCATTTCAGCAGCATGATGCACCAGTTTGTGAAGAACAATATATGCATTGACGTCACGCATTGTTTCAGTCACACATTGGTCAGTTGCATCTTGTCTTTTTTAACTAAACTGAAACTAGGTTGCATCACCAAGCCATCCAAGCATGCTTGAATTTTTTTCCTGCCAAGATTGTTGCATCAGTCTCACCGAGAAATTAACAAAATTGTCAAAAATGCTGTATCTCATAAAGTCAGAGAGGAAAGTATCTCTCAATGCATCCCTTTATCCAAATCTGCACCAAAAGTTAATGGACTTTGATTCTCCGCCATCCTCCATCCAAGTTTTGTGGAGATCCGTTCACTTGTAATCCTGCTGACAAATCAAACAAACCATTCAACCAACCAATCAAGAAACAAACTGTCAATCCAACCTACAAACAAACAGATCAAACAAACCAACCAGCCAAGAAACCAACTAACAAAGAGGCCAACTAACTAACCAACAAAGCAAACCAACCAACAAAGGAACCAAATTAACCAACCTACCAACAAAAAAAGAAATCAACCAACCAACCAACAAAGAAACCAACACTGTTATGTCACACCTTTTCAATGAATTGTTTGACTGCAGTCCAGTTGAATAGATAATAACTGATTTTCATGTTTTTGGTGAACTGTTCCTTTAAGTCAGGCAGAGATTCTCTAGCGCTCCGTTGTCTTTCAAATGATTATAGATCATACTAGATAATAATAATGAGACTGATATGTTCACATCTGCAGCCAGTTAGGAAGCAGTGAACTGATGCTCTCTAGAGGTTGAAACTAAAGCAGGTTGCACTCCAGGCCACACCCTGTTTGTGATGTAATAGCAGGTGTGTTGCCCTCTGACAGCTGAGGGAAAACACCTGCTGTGATATCACTGACTGGGGAGCTGTCCAGAAGTGAAATTTGCACATGATTTCAAGCCACAGAGAGCCGATTTCCCCTCTGTTTCATTTAAACTGACTCAACTGGGGAGCATCAGAACGAGCAGGAACATTCAGTTACAACGACTGCAGCAAAAATCAGCCTTTAAAATCAGTTTTGGGCCAGAGGAAGAATGTGGTTTCCCAGAGAATTAAGCTGGGAAAAAAAGCACCAAAGGAAAACATTAAACTCTGGTTCCCACTCACATACTTGGGATACTCGTGCCACACTCAGAGAACGGCAGGAAATAAACCCAGAATGAGAAAGCGGCAGGGGACAAAGTCCTCGAGGTCGGGCCTTCTGAGTGACAACTTCCAGTGGAAATTGGACACACACATGCAACCACTATCAGGCCTCCCTCTTCCTCCGTATCAGTCGCCTCTGGTGGAGGAAACCAGCTCAAATCCCTGCGGCGCTCCACCGTGTCGAAGGTCCTGGAAGCAGCTCAGGAGATCCGACTCCTGAACAAACTCTGAACCCGGTGGAAAAAGTCTCCTCATGCGGGCCTGGAACATGTGTTTCAGCCCAGCCTTACGCAACTCTGACCGAGTTCCACTGCTTTTGGCAGGTGGCGGGGGGGATTGTCAGCGTTTGTTAGAGGAGGAAAGGCACATATCTTACGAAGGAGGGAAACCAATTAGATTTTTTCTCATCATTTAAACCAGGACCTTCATCTTTCGCCATAACTTAAATAAGTGGTTTCCATGACTGCACTTGACCTCGGTTAAAAGAGAGGCGAGGTTGCTCACTTGATAGGCAGAAAAACATTTTGAGGCTCTGGAGGCAGCCACTGATTTCATGCAGTATCATGTTCACATTAGGCGTTTATGACCTCACTGTCATATCGGAATGATTGAAGGTAGTGGGGATGGCTACAAAAGGCTGGCAAGCCACTGACTGCAGCTCAAGACTGTGTTCCAACATCTGTAAGCGTGTAACCACCAGTTTCTTTTAAGAAGACCGCAAGACAAAAACATTAGTTATGTCTGTGAGTATTATTGCAAAACATCAGCGTCATCGTTTACACTTTTAATACTCTATAATCTCCCTCACTGAGCATCATAATGTTCTGACAAGTGGCCACACCAAAAAGAAAATCACATTGTAGGAATCAAATGTAAACCATCACCAATGCTTCTGTCCAGATTCACGTTTGTACATCAAGGAATCATTTGATTTTTCAGAATCCCGTCTTCAAATATCACCTGTTGGATTCAAAATATTTGGAAATGAGCTGCCGTGACATTCGAGAAGACTTTTTGTCAACTCAAGGCAACCGCCTGCCGTGAAAACTGGATCTCAGAACAAAGTGAAGCTGAAAACACCCCCAAAAAAGAAAAGTCTGAACTTTGTGAGTCAGCCGAAAAGGAAGCCCCCAAATGTTTACACCTTTGTTATTCTTTTGGGGAAAGTTGGATCGATGTTTTCCATTTTTGCTGAGACAGTAGGAGGCGAGAGAGGGAGAGAGAGAGAGGATGAAGAAGAGGTGGAGGAGAGAGGAGGATGAAGATGAGAGACGAAGCTCGGCTCTATTGATTGTTTAGCCGTGTGCTGCTGCCCACATGTTAGTGATACAGTATGAACCCACACAGAATTTAGAGAGAAGAAGAGTGGGGATCTTCGTATATCACGCAGATGAACACATGAAATGCCTCTTCACACACACACACACAATCCCAGTGAGTTCCTCTCGGTAAAGTCAACTGAAAGGCGAGCAGCGCTGTGTTTTATCTTTCTTCCTCTCCTCTTCCAGCTACATCTGGTCTGTGTTTAGAGGGACTTTCTCTTATCATACTGTACGTGCTCTCTCTCTCACAACACACACACACACACACACACACACACACACACACACACACTGCTGACAGCCTCGTAAACTCTTATTCACAGTCGGCTTGACTTATTCATTTGCTCGCTCTCAAGCTGTAACACAAACAAAGAGAAAAGTTTGCAGAGTCAGGTTTGCGGCCAAGATGCATCTCCCATCATGCATCTGGGCTACATCTTAAGCGCATGGACGCTGCTGCCAGGTCGAGGTAGATGCGTCCTGGCGACAATGATGTTGAAAACTGTCGTCTCAAAGGGCTAATCCACTCTGAAACACTTACAAACGACACAGAAAGCTGCAAAGAAGCGCCACTGAGTGTTGTTGTGGTGCGGTACTGACATACAATGGAATAGTTTTGATTTGTATTGCACTGTAAGATTGTTTAGATTATTGTGTAAGTTTAAATGACTACGTGAAGGCGTGAAACAATGACTGTGCAAAGACAGTCACGGGCCAGAAACCAACCAAACCTGCCAGTCAACTGTCTGTCAGTCAGAGCACAAGTTTCTGATTTACAATATAAAACAAAACAACAGGATGTAATATGATATAATACAACACGGCCCCATATTGTACCATACAATATCGGAAAATACCATACCATACAAAACCAGACTATACCGTATGATACAACACCATACCATACCATTCAATGCAAGACAATATGATACAATACCGATACGATATGACACCACAAACAATACCATACAATATAAAACAATACAATACAGTACAGATGCAATACGATATGATATGATATGATATAACGCGGCACCATATCGTACCGTACAATATCGGAAAATACCATACCATACAAAACAGGACTAAACCATACGATACTATACCATACAACACCATACAACACCATACCATATGATATCAGGCAATATTAGACAATACCATACAATACAACACAATGAGACAATGGGATATGATACGACACGATACCATACGATACCATATGATTAGATACCATATCACATTATCTGACATCAGATAATACCCGCCATACAATACAGTATTAGACAATACCATACACTACCACATGATACAATACAATACGATAAGATACGATACAAAACGAAACAACACCATACCATATAATACAAAACCAAACCACACAATATCATACGATATCAGACAACACCATATGATACAACACCATATGACACCATGCCATGCAGTGTAATGCAATACGATATAAAACAGTGCCAGGCCCTACCATACTATACCATGGGATACCATACAAAACATACAATGCGATAACTATACGATGCAAAATAGAAAAGATTAACTTTCAGTTTACACTTGAACTCATTTTCATGAGAAGTTCTGAACTTTGCAACAATTTTAATCCTTGAAAAAAAGTCAGAATAAAGTCTCCGGATTTGAAACTCTTCTCCTGACATGTGTAAAGACATGTGAAAATACCCTGATATGTTGTTATTTTCCTACAAAAAGGTTCAGTCACTACACTGAAACTCCTCAAATGAAGATTATTCAAATATTTCTCAATCCAAAAGGTTTAACAGCTGGACACAAGATGTCTCCTACTTCACTGAAAAATCCACCGTCAAGAGTTTCATGCGCTGCAAGTTTCCACATCACACTTGTGCAAGTTTCATGATTGGCTCTAAAGTAGTCGTGACCTTTAACCTCCAGGCCAGTGACCCGAGCATCCTCTTGAACTTGAACTCAGATGCTTTCTGACCCACTTTGGCTCCGGAACCGAAGCTTTTACATCAGGGGAGGTTACAGAGGAAACAAAACAGCAGAGCAGGGAGTGAATGAGGTGACAGGTAGAGGGACAAAACTTCAAAACACGCATGACATCTCTGGGGCCACATTCCTGTCTCCACACCCACAGCGTGCTGCCTTCAGGAGCATCCTGTAAACCTGCACATCTGAGCGCCAAACGCACAGAAAGTCACTTTACGTCAGAGAGAGCGGAAAGTCTTCTATTTCCAAGCACATTGATCTTTAAAACTGCGAATCGCGAACAACAACTCGCGTTACATCATTCTTACGTCATCTATCAACAAGCTCACATGGTCCCCACCCACTTGAACGCCACATGTTGCCAATTAAATCGGGGGTTTTTGTTCAATAGTCACACTTTTTCCTCCAGGAGATTTTTAAACCACTTTTCTCGTCATTTTAAGTGTTTTTCAGGAGAAACTCTCGTATTTCCTGCAGCGCATGAACGCAGGTCAGCTCTCAGACAGCTGACAATAACAAACCCTCCAATAATAAACCACACACACTAAATTAATCTGCTGCGCACTCTGTCACTCACAAAACCACAAATCTCTCTCGCTGATCTCCCAAAGTTTGACACTGACTTGACTCCAGAGCTGCTCCAACTCTCATCCTGCACTTCCAAGCTGCGTAAAGTGACTCCATGTGAATTAACTGCTGGTTTTTTAATCTCCTCTTACTTCTCGGTGGAGGTTTGCTGATCAGATCCGCGACGTGCCTCTGCAGCCGGGCCACTCTGCCCTCCAGCGCGCCGGACCGGTGGCAGACGGACACCAGCTCTCCCTCCAGCTCCTCCAGGATGCTCACCGAGTGCCGGGACAGATCCGAGAGCTGCCGGAGCACCGAGCACAGGGTGAAGCCGCACACGTCCGCCAAGTCCCCGAAAACCTCCGCCTGCTGCCGCCGCCGCTGCTGCTGCTGCTGCTGCGGCTGCGGATGGAGCTCCAGCAGCCTCCTGCCGTCGGGCTTGCACACATCTTTCGGAAGTATCGTCCGCTTGCAGAAAGGCATTATTCCTCTCCCTGAAATTGATAACAAACTCCGCAGATAGTCAAGTTATATTCCTGTGGTCCTTCTCCCTCCGGTTGGCGCACAGACGCATGCTACGGATCCTCCGGGAGGAAAAACTCCGCCGCGTTTGGAGACGCTTGGAGCGAGTTGCGCGTCGTGCGCCCTCATTGTTTTTGACTGCGAGTGAGCTTTTCTCTTTTTTTTTTTAGCCAGTGGAGAGGAGAGACTCAGCTGCTGGGGAGGCTGCTGTCAAGGTGCCCGAGGTGTATCACATGTAACATCCGGTTTGAATCTTCAAAATTAAAGCCCAAATCCCCCCAAAATAAATGTGCCAAAATGGATTTCAGGATTAGTTGTGTGGTTAAAAAGTCACATCTGCGCACACACTGACATATAATATTATAGACTGTATAAACTAAGAGCAGAACTCCATGATACACTAACCACACTGACCCAAGTCATTTGAACACAACATTAATAAAGTTAAGATTAAACTTAAACATTATTACATTTGCTTCCCTTTTCTGCATTAAATTAAAATCAGTTACACATATTTCATACGCAGGTCTCTTGGTACTTTGCAGCTTCTTCTAGAATAAAAACACCATAAAGAGATTGAATATAATTTAAATGGAGAAAAAACGATTAAAATAAGAAATAAGAGTCAGTAAAATACTCTTTAAAACATTTAAATATAATATATTATACTTTCATTGTTATTTTTTGGGGTGAACAATTCCCTACTTTCTATGTTATAAATGTAATATAAATGTTATATTTCATTCATGCGTGCTTTTATTTTGAAGAGAACTCGCCCACCATCTTATTTCATCTTCTTCGGCTTGACGCGGCGACGCGGGGCGCAACAGTCTGGTGCCTCCTGAGCAGGAGACCTGTCTGGAAGAGGAGGAGGAGGAGAGGAGGAGAGAGATGGAGGAGGAGGAGAGGAGGAGGAGGAGAGGGAGAGGAGGAGAAAGATGGAGGAGGAGAAAAGGCTGTCCAAACACTTTAGGCACATTGGCTTCTTACTTTGAGGCCTCTTAGTTCCAATTAAAGGAAATAATAAAGCTGTAACTTCCTGTAGATCAGGGTGGGTGACAGTTTTATGACCTCCCCAGGAACAAGAGAGACATCATCATCATCATCATCATCATCATCTCTTTGCACGATCACCGATCACGTCTCCATCTTTGACAACCGTGATTGTAACTTGTCGCGTAAGCTGATCGAGTCTGAGTCAACTTATCGAAATGTTGACGCTGATACAGGAAATAGAGGGAAATTAATTGATAGTTATCAAGTATTTTTTCAAGTCAAAGTCCAGCTTCAAGTCTGCTCTTGGTGTTAGTGAAGTTGACCCTGAAGGCATCACATTATAAACAGTCGTCCACACACATCAGTCGAGGCGTCAGGGCGTAAAGACGAGGTTGATTTCAACAACCGGGTCCAGAAATGAGGAGACGAATCAGGGGGGAGAAAATTCCAGAGTCACAGACATGGATCACTGTAGCCCCCCTCCTCCTCCCCCCTCCTCCTCCTCCATCTTCCTCTCTTTACTCTATAAACTGAGAACAGGTCCAGGCCTCCACTCATATTTCCAGATGGAGGCGAAGCGCTTTGAATACATAACACATTTCTAAGATCATACAGGATCAGAGACTGTAGACGGAGACAGACGTCCCTCCCTGACATAAAAACCAACCCAGACACAGGCCTGAGATCACACATTTAAACACTCACTGTTATCTATCCGACACATTGTACTATGTTCAACTTTTTCTATCAGTCTGACCCTTCGTTTGACTTCAGGGGGGTTAACTTCCTCTGAGTTTGAACATGGTTGGAAACATGATGTCAGAACACAACACAAAACGAAGTTTGTTTTTAGACGTTTTAATGCGGAATTATCACATTACGTAACCGAGTCACGACATTTTGATTCGATTTCACTGCGCCGCTCGTACGCGTCGGGTGAAAAACAGTTCCTAAAGCAAACAACAACACGGAAACTCCTCACGATGAGGTCTGCGGATGAAAGACAAATCCCTACAGCCGATATCTCCAAAACTCAGCGGCTCACATCCAAACAATTTAGATGGATAAGCATCATGTTTTGTTTTGTTTATTTGGGTGGCGTGTCCCTTTAATTCAAGACCTATCAACTGGATCTGAAGCTTTTCACTGCACCTTTTGCACGCTTGCAAAGGGAAGTGTCTGCTTTCCCGCCTTTTCTTTGGAGGCCCTGAACGCATCTCACCTCCGAGCCAAATCTGTCTGGTTAACCAACATTACCGAGCCTCTCCGGCTGGATTCTTTGCGGCCACCACAAAGTGACAGCAAGTGCACGGGGGGAAAAGAAAACAAGCAGAGAGCGGCGGTCAGAGTGTCTCTTTAAGACGTATCATCTCTGCAGGAGCCTCTCGTGACGTGGCCCCCTGGACTCCCCGGCCGAGGAGAAAGGGTGGAGGAGCTTCATCGGTTTCTCTCCTCTTGCTTCACAAATGTTCCCCCCCACCCGGCCAGCTGCTGCTCGCATCCTCCGCCGTAAATCTATCAATTATAATCTGTCCTCTGTTCACCTCCTCTCATGAGAAATGACGCATGCATTAAAGAGTTTAATTCCAAAATGAGATTTGAAGAATGGAATACTTTCTCCGATTCAATAACGCTGCTCAGATGAATTCCGACTGACTTTTTTTTACCCACATGCTGATGTTTTCTGTCGCTCACCCGTGATTATGTAACATCAGGGACGTGGTTGTGGTTATGACTCAGCTTTGATTTCCTTCTGTTTGTTTGTTTGTGCATTAGGTTCATTTTCTAATATATATCTGTCCATAAATGTTTGTCCGTGCGTCAAACGACATCATTATTTGTCTTTTGTGCGTTCAAAACTGTAACAAACTACTGAAATGAACGTTTTCTTTAAGTATTTTTTTGGCCTTTATTGATAGCACAGCTGAAGATATGACAGGAAACAGGGTGAGAGAGAGGGACAATGACTCACAGCAAATGGTCCCCAGGCTGGGACTCAAACCCAGGGCCGCTACAGCGAGGACACAGCCTCTGTTCATGGGACACCTGCTCTACCAACTGAGCTAAACTGTGCCACGGCTCTGGTCAAAGTTCGGTTAATCTTAGGAAGCACCAGAATGACAATGCGGAGTCGATATCTGCACGTTTGAATGCAAGCTGACCCGATAAATTAACAATGTATTACTTTAACCTTTTCTTTTTTTGATAACGATGTCTGGGAAGTCACGATGAACCTGTGAAGTTCTCATGACAAACTTCATCTATCATTTCCATACAAGGGAAGCCTCGACAACTTCGCGGTCCATCGTGATAGGTGCCTTGCTTGCTAGTGTGCTATTTATTAACAGTATGTTCAGTCGACTGTGTCTATGTTTTTCTTGTAGATGGTGTGTAAAACAAATGGCCAGTGGTGGAGCAGATGCAGCGGATTGGGAGCTGTAGTTTCCCCGGTAAACACACCTATACGGGACAAGTGGTCCCAAGAAAAGCAGCAGCCGAGCTGGAAGGAGGCCGAAGAGGTCGGTGTGTTTACTGGGGCAACCACAGCTCAGAAACCACAATGTCAGAGCTGCATGAAGAACAGACAGAACAGCTACACATCAGATGCTGTACACTTGCTCCGCTTCATCAGGCAATTCATGAAATAATCTTGAATACCAGTTCAGATTTGTTTGTTTTTACTACTGTAACTGATCTGTAATGTCATGTGAAGCTAAATGCAGCTCTTGATTGATTATGCTAGCTTTCTAGTACAGTAACGTTCAGATATTACATGTTTTTCTTAATTTCTCCAGGATCAATCAATCAAAAATGTCAAAATCTGAGTGCCGTTTAAATTTCTATACTTTCATCAGTGACCCGGGGACACCGCCTCGCGTCGTCGATCCAGCTACCATTGACAACTTGTCGCCGCAATGACGGAGGCGCCACTAAACACTCACCAGATTCGTATCAACAAAACCTGCAAAAATGATGCATCTCAGCTCAACTTGTGTCAATTCTTCAGATGCGCATATTGACCCAAGATGGCTGCGATTACATGTCATGACAAGTGTACTCACTGATTGATTAACGATGCTCCCGTGTCTCCTTAGAACTATACATCAGATATCGATTAGGAATCGAAACAACCTGCTGCGAACAATATCTGCTCAACCTCGTGTCTTTTGTTTTTTGTGTTTTAGACAATCAGGGGTGTTTTAACAGCTCTGACCTTTGACCTTTTGTATGTTGGTTGTTTCTAACATTGATCCAGGACGTTACACCCTTTTTTTCTCACATGTCTGAAAAATAAAGAGGAAAAAACAGCGACTGGAGACAAACATGCAGCAGGAATATGTCTTTTTGTCTTTGTTGTTGCTCCCCACATTCATCAGCCTTCTCCGGGTTTTTATCTAATTGCGAGGAAAAAGCTCTTGTACCTCGTAATTTATTTCACTTTGAATCATCCTGTGATGACTCTCCCCGCCCTGTCCTTGTCAGCTGAGGAACAAACTCTTCCATTTTACAGCTGCAGACGCCTCCTCCCGCCGCTCGACGTGAATTTACAGCAACGGTGACGTCTCGCTTCTCTGCAACACTTTCCAGGACTCTCCACTTTCTCCCGAGCCTTGTGAAAACTCCCCGTTCCTCTTCTCGAGGTTCGTGAAAACGTACCCCTCCTCCCTCCCTCCCCCTCCTCAAAAAAAGCACATCTGGCTCTCAGAGCGCCCCCTGGGCCCCCTTTAGAGACCCCTCCCAGACGTGAACTTGGCCTACCTAAATGTTTTTGTTCATGCAGTCTGTGTCTGTCTTATGGAGAGGGGGGATGGAGAGAGAGCGAGCAGGAATTTCAACATAAATGGGCTCTTATTGACACAATTGAAAACATCAACATGAGAAACTGTGTGTGTGTGTGTGTGTGTGTGTGTGTGTGTGTGTGCAACGGACAGCCGGCATGTTGATATAAACTTTATTGTGCGAGAGAGAGCTCCAGAAGGACAGAAGAGGTGGAAGGGAGCGGCCGCATTACATCATCCGCACAGCTCAGCACCCAATCGCATCACTCCGGCCAATCAGTTGCCACGACAACCAAGGTGCCCCCTCGGTCAATTAAGCCACGAGGCGGTTTTGCCAAATCGGCAAGATTTTGGTTTCAAACTTGTCGTAGAAAAAACAAAAAGCCCCGCCTTCGCCCGCCGACTGCATCTGTCACCAAGCCAATCGTCCAATCAGCCGGCAGTCAGTCAATCACATGGAAGCAATTGATTAGAAACAGCTGTCCTCACCCACACTCCCTCCCTGCCTCCCCCTCCTCTTCCTCCTCCTCCTCCTCCTCCTCCTCCTCATCAGATGACTGAGTTCATTGTTTCAGCGACTCAGCCCACTTCTCTGCGCTCGCGCAGGGAGCACGCTCCAAATTTACCTCCATTACTCTGTCCACTTTGACTCCCTCCCTCCCTCCTCCCTCCTCCCTCCCTCCCTCACATTGTAGTGGTAGTATTCAGTGTTTTTCACTCCGCTGCAGTCCGTCCTCACTTGAATCAGCAGGGTTGGCATGGAAGTCAGTGACGAATAGTTTGTTTCAGTGGTCACCAATCAGAGCACAACACACCGCAAACAAATAAACTCATTCAACAGCCACCAGCTCAAAGTAGAGTGAGTACAAAATATAGAAGACCACAAAACATCCTGATTCTCTCACATTTTAACATTTGCATAAGAAAACGTGAAGTAGCACAAACAGAAAGAGAAACTGTTTCCAGGGGACTCTTAAAAAGTGTTGGACAATGCTCGGACACGAATGGGCAGCACCACCACAGCTATTCAGTCTGCCAGAAAAAAAAGATTTAGTGTGTCCAGATATATACAAACGTCTGATGCAGGACGCCAAAAACACCCGGAAGTCCAACACAATCCAGTCACATTCTGCCGTATGCGAGCCAGCAAGATTTTTGGGCCACAGTGCAGAGGAAGATACGACACATGATACTGACATACATTATTATGCTACGTCGGATTGTGACGAGCATATGAGCGAGAGGGTAAAAGTAAAAAAACCCGACTCCTCTGGCAACAGCCTTCCTTGGGAAAGTTTTCTTAATCTGTTTGTGTTTTGTTCATTTCAGCTCTCAAGGCCACCGTAGCCACAAGATGAAATAACAAAGTAATGGCTGAAAAACCTTGAAAGGATTAAAAGTAGACACTTTTTTCTCACTTTTTAAGGGGTCAGAAGCCAAAAAAAAGGTTGGTAAACCATTGTTTTATTGCCTCGTTGAGATTAAAGTTTGTTTTTCCTGGATTGGGTTGCACCATCATCCATAAATCCATCACTTCAGTCGTGTTCTTACTGGGTAGTTTCAAACCGATGGTTAACTAAACCCTGTTGTGTCATTAAAAATGTGAGAAATGTCATAATGACTTATGTAATTTGTAAAATGGTTGCTATAGGAAGTGATTGTGTAAACAGGAAGTGCCGGTAGCAACATGAACTTTAGGACTCAGACAACTGGAACATACATTGTCCTTGTATCATCAAACGTTCATCATATTTAAGCTATACTTCACTCCAGTTAAAGACAGCACCATGGACAAAGTTATATGCACACATGAAAAAGTAATTATTTAACATTTAGGCTCAAACAATCTGTTTTGATGTCACCTAAAGCTGTTGAATCTTTGAAAAGTTTTAAATATTTCCAAAACAAGAGCGCTTCCTGCAGACGTTAATTTAGTTGCGTTGCGGTGAAGTTTTCATCTGCACACGCTGATAAAATGCCTCTTCTGTTTCATACAAAGTGTGCAGCATAAATTCATTATGCAGAAACATTTATAGTGTCTAATGTTTTCTTTGTTTTAATGCGAGTCTGTACGGCCGTCCTGCTCTGCGTTTTATTTAATTCCTCGGCGAGATAATTCAGCACGTTAGCTCTTTGACTGGATGTTTTTCTCTGTATTTGCTCTGCAGCTCACATTTCTTCTGCTCCTCTTGCCAACCAAACACACTTCAAAGCCTCTGTGTGACTCTGTGTGTGTGTGTGACTCTGTGTGTGTGTGTGTGACTCTGTGTGTGTGACTCTGTGTGTGTGTGTGTGACTCTGTGTGTGACTCTGTGTGTGTGTGTGTGGGTGTGTGTGTGTGTGACTCTGTGTGTGTGTGTGTGTGTGTGTGTGTGTGAATCAAATGTGATTGTTGCTCCACTCACAAGGGGATGCAGAGCAGGACCAGAGCAAAGCCTGCGTCTGGCGAGTCTCATATTTCAAATGTTCAAAGACTGTTTGTGTGTGTGTGTGTCTGTGCATGTGTGTGTTTGTGTGTGTGCACTAGAACACATTTGAAGTATTATTATGGTAAATACTTTAACAGAAGTTTTTCTGAATTCCTATTTTTGTTTCTTCAAAATGACCAGAAGCATTGGTCCCCTCTCAGATAGTGGAGAAATGTAGTGCCTTGTTGGTTCTACTGACGTGTATCTATGTGTGTGTGTGTGTGTGTGTGTGTGTGTGTGTGTGTGTGTTGTTGTTTACAAGAACTGCTCCCTGGCCAATAAAAATGGGGACAACACCGCCACATCTGATTTGTACATTTTTTAAATTTGCTTTTTGCTTCAGTTACAAATCTGTTGACGCAGCGTCCTCGAGGTCAAAGTTCATCGTCACGCAGGTGGATTCGAACAATCTCTTTTTAATTTGTATCTCCAGATATTTACATATTGTATATATATATATATATATATATATATATATATATATATATTAGATATTAAAGGATCATTCTCGGAGCAAACACACCCGACGTGTAATGTAATAACCGCTCAGTGCTCAAGAAAACGGTGTCAACTACGGCAAGCACAGTAGGTCAAAGTTAAACACAGAAGACTGTCTTGTGTTTGTCCAGTGACGGACATTATCGCCCAAAATAAGCCCAAACTTGTAATGAACTAGGGATGTGTCGTGATTTTAGAGTATTCAATTAGTCATTAATTATTTAAAAAAATCTAAATAATAGTTCTTGTAACTTTGGTTTTGTCTTAAAAAACATCTTCTTCATCACTTTTTCCCTTATTCAACGGTCACCTGGGACACCACCAGGTATGTGCTTCAGCATCGTGAGTCGCTGGTTATTGGTAGTTTATTTTAAGTGACTACGAGGAACTCTTAAGTGTTTATGAAATAGTCTGGTGATTATAAGTGACCTGTGACAGCAAACAAGACCATCAGCGAACAGACTGTTGTTTTTATATAGTTATCATTCATGTCTGTGCTCGGGTCTGATCACATATATCACTGTATAAAATCATATAAAACCTGATTTTATTGCGATTCACCCTTCTAAAACAAATGACTGCACTGCCAGCATGCATTAGCAAAATCTAGGCACTGGTGTCGTACCGCTTTTTGTCAAAGGAGGCGCTACAGTCGACAAAAACAAAAAGTTCCTTGTTTATATCGTGATTAATGTCTCTCAATTCAGGGTCTGCATCCTTCGAAGGACCCGGCATTTGCAGTCTTTGAAGGCGAGTCCTTCAGAGAGTCCTTTGAAGGCCACGTCAACCGTTGTTAAATGGGACGGTTTTTAGAGCATTTCCTGGTTGCGTCACCAGATGTTTCCGCCTTTACCCTTACGTTGCGATTTTTGCTGCCCAGGTTCACGAAATTGACCATCTCCGCCACGCAATGTCATGGTTTTCTCTTTCTTCTTTTTCAGGCGCACAAAGACTCTTGGGATATGTGAGGCCTCGAAGGATTATAGCGGTGCATCCTCCAAAAAAGTTGTGACAGCGTTGTGACATAATTGGCCTTCAAATGCTCCTCTGAAGGATGCAGACCCTGAATTGAGACACAGCATGTGTCACAGCGAAGTTGACTTTTGACCTTTCGGATAGCAAATGTCACAACTTCACCATTTTACCCTATTGGGCAAAACTCACCCATCCCCCACCCACCTTTATGATACATCAGTCAGATATAAAAACAATGACAGGGAACATTGCTACTCACTTTAAGTACATTTAGCTGGGAATAAAGTACTCATATTTTCACCGTGTGGCATTTGTAGTCTCACTCCAGTAAAGGATCTGAATATATCTTTGTCCTCGCACACTGTCCTCGCTGCTCGCTGCCAGGAATGATGGATTAGTGTACAGTACAGCGTGTCAGAGAGCAGACGGTCATGAGAGCGAGCTGCTCCCCTCGACACACACACACCGACACACACGAACACACCAACAGACACACACACACATTCCTGCCGTGTGTGTTGTGGTGTTTTTTTGCGTCATGTGTCAGTGAAGGGGTTGGAAATTAGAAAGTCATGAGGGAGACGTGCAGCGGTGATCTCTCGCTCTTTCACTCGGAAACACACACTCGCAGGGTGAGGCTGAAGGCCAGAATGGGATCCGTCACACACACACACACATAAACACACACTGAGGCGGTGTGTGTCGGGCCAGGTTTCTGCAGCGCCGAGCAGGCTGCAGCCCAGCAGTCACCATATGGACCTGTACTGAAGTCAGAACACGCAGAGACGGAGGGATGGAGGGAAAAGAGGATGTGGAGGAAATGGAGAGAGATCGAGAGAGAGATGGTGACTGTTTACCGGTGAAGGGACAGAAAAAGGGGAGGGACTGATGCAAAGATGGATGGAGCTATTTAAGGAGAGATGGAAGGAAAGGAAGAAAGGAAGGTTGGAGGGAGGAGAGGAAGGACGGAGGGGAGGAAAGAAGGAAGGATGACAGGTAGGAACCAGAGAGATGGTGACAGATCAGAGGAAGATACAGCACAGACTGATGCAAAGAAGGATGGTGGGATGAGAGGAAGGAAGGAGGGATGATGGGAGGAAATGGAGAGATGGTGACTTTACAGGTGATGGGAACGAAAAATGGAGGGAGGAGAGGAAAGAGGGAGGGAAGGAAGGATGACAGGGGGGAAATGGAGAGAGACTGAGAAAAAGGGAAAGAGAAAGGGAGGAATATACAGCAGGGACCGGTGCAAAGGACAAAAGATGGGAACTATTTAAGGAAAGGTGGAAGAAGGTAAGGAAGGCTGAAAGAAGGATGATCAAGGGAAAAATGGTTAGGAAAGAAAGGAAGGAAGGTTGGGAGAGGAGGAGGGAAGGAAGGATGACCAGGTGGAAGCAGAGAGAGAAGGTGACGGAAGGGAATAGAGGGAGGGCGAAGGATGCAAGGCAGGAAAAACTCAGAAAAGAGGAGGATGTAAGGAAGGAGGTCAGGATGGATGAAAGAAAGCAGGATCAAGGAAAGATGAAACTGAGGAATGAGACAGGAAGAAGGAAAGGAGGGAGCAGAGGGATTAGGAGACTAAACAGATGGGATGGAAACAAGAGGAGAGGATGGAGGGATTAGTCGGACGGAGGATGGACCGCCTGCAGGTGAAGGATTGAAGGATTGTTGGGTAGAAGAATAGATGCTTAGTGATAGTTACCAATGAAAAGGAGGAATTAAAGAGACATTTCACCTAAAAAAATGTGACTTTTATTGTTATCAGGCAAAAACTGCTGAATTTTTTTTTAAAGTGAGTGAAATGACATTTAAAAGATTAAATAAATGAATTGGGGACTTTGGGATGTTGATTTAAACCAACAAACCACTAAATAAAACCACCTTCAGCTTCCTTGAGATCACTTCCTGTTTTCAAAGTAAAAGTTTCGTGACATTGTAACCTCACTGCTTCAACACTTCTCATCAAATTTGAATGCAAGCGACACTAATCCAATCAAGGATGCATTCAAAGATGTGCACAAGACACTACAACTTTAACTTGCCCAAATAAATTGATTTTCACTCATATTTTCATGCTTCACGCAACATATTTGTATGTTAAAGTTGAATAGAGCACGTATAGTTTTACCATTTGTCTGATTTAACTCCTTCATCACTCTTCCTGCTGTGCTTTTGACTCCTGAGCTGCTGTAACTCGTGAGGTTTTCCCAGTGAGCAATCAACTGTCTCAACTAATTGGAATGCACCCATCATGTTTAAAGTCAACACAGGAATCACAACTTCTCCCGGATTGTGGAGATCCCATGAACCTCCAGCTCTGTGTGCAGGAAGCCTCGTTACCAAACCAGCAGTAAAAAGAAAAACCACAACGAGCCACCAAGTGTTTTGTAAATAACAGTTTATTTGAAAACCAGCGGTCAGCTGTCTGTGTGGCCAGTTTAGCTGCTGCCCTGCTTGGCGGCGAGCCTCTTGTCTCTCTCCTCGGCGATGGTCAGACGGATTCCCTTTCCTCTGGGCAGGGACACCCACGGCTTGTTGCCCTGGAGACGGAGGATGGAGAAGGCAAGTTATTAATTAGTGTTGATCAAAAGGAAGCTGTTATCACAGGTGATGACTGGGACATGGTGTGTTTTTGTGATTCGTTACTTCACTAAAAGGTTTTTACAATCAGGTGAAATGACCAAAATCACTTACATCCATTAAACTTCAGTACATCTTCCCCATTTATACATTTTACAATGAAGACGAGATAAAAACAGCCTAATTAAATCTTAACTTATTCAAAACAACATGCAGAAAATGGGCAACTATTTGTATGCGAGTTGTGGAGTTTATTAACTCGTCCCTGCATCCTTTCTTGCAAACTCAAGCACATGTTTAAGCATTTTAGGTGAATTTCCAAACTTTTTAGGCACCTGTATGTATTTTTACATCCATGTAAACAACCAAAATTATGTTTTAGCGAGAGTTTTATGAGACATTTAAAAAGGGGAAAGCTCGGAGTTACTATTAAGGTAATGGAATTACAATTTCAAGGAGTTTCAAGAATGTTATTCCAAATAAAAAACCTCTTTTCAAAATCTTGAAAACACCACATTGTAATTAAAGAAGCATTTATAAGGATTTCCAGCACCTGTAGAAAACGCTGCTCAAGTGATGAAATTATATTGGTTTGAAAAAGTGAATTTTTGATGGTTTTTGCAGGTTTTAAATCAGAAAATTGATCATTTGGGCGTAAATGAATCTAAATAGTGTTTTACTGCTTGCGAGTCCATTTATTTTGAAAACTGCTGTAAATAATTCTCAAGATTTAAGTTGGTTGATAAGATAATTGGCCTTCAACGACCCAGGCACTGATTGTTGGACATCCCCCGGAGCAGAAAACAGAAATACTGACTGCAGCCAAGAAGAAAGCGATAAAGCGTTCTTGGCTGGCTCAAAAATAAATAAAATCCCTCCAACCTATGACACCCGGCTGTCAGGGGTCAAAGGAACTCACAATGGAGGAAATCAGAACCACACTCGTTTCGATGCTGCAATAACTGGAATGTTGTTAGTCTGAAAAATAATTAAGTGCTGCCAGAACTATAAGAGTGATGACAGGACAAGCTTTGTGAAGCGTTGTGGCCAACAGATGCTCATCGCTCAACCGCGCCAACATTTATCTTTGGGTCAACGCTGCAGCTCGAGGTGACGACGGACGGCGGGGTGGAGGCCGTTGAATAAATGTCAGGCGGCAGAAAGACGACCGAGCTGCCGACAGCTCCAGTCACATCCACAACCACATAAATGTCAAGCTGCAAAGAGAAGAGTTTTTACTGCCAACGCTGCTCAGGTCAGGTCCTCTAATCATTTAATAGGACAGCGTTTATTAAGTCTAACGCAGTATGTCGCTGAATCTCTACCCATTTCTGTCAGTTAGCCTTCACCAGGATCAGAACTCAGCCTGGATGCAGGACAGATGTCACGTCGAGGTCCTTAAGGTTACTAGCTTTACATTTAGCGCCACAAACTTTAATATAGTATGTTTTTTGTTTACCCCAAGGAGGACACATACGCAGCCAGCCAACCAACACTTTTCATAATCCAGTGTACCGCGCGTCATTTTTTGCCATTTTAATCTCCTTTTTGTGGACATTAGTTGCCTTCCCGTACATCAGGAGCACTTCTCGGAGATTAATCCAGCACTTAATGTCTTGTTTTTATGGAATATTTCATTACAAGGCTGCAACTATTAATTATTGTCATTATCAATTACACTGCACATCATTTTCATGATTTATCGATTCAATGTTTAGTCTATAAAAATTCCCAAAAGCTCCAAGTGACGTCTTCAATTTGCTTCTTTTGTCCAAAACCCAAAGACTCTTCATTTATTGTCATACCTCTCAAAGAAAAGAAGCAAATTCTCCCATTTAAGATGCTGGAACCAGCAATTTTTGGGGCATTTATGCTTGAAAATGTTTTCAAAACACTTTGTTTTCTCTCGATTGATTAACAGTTTAACCTTGTCTTGTTTCTCACTGCATGCTTGGACAGTATTCACTATAAAAACATCCTTCATAGACTGAAGCAGACAGCTTTTATTTCTCATTTGGCTGAACTTCTACAGGGCTACCAACATTGTAAAACAAATGAAATGCTTTAATTAACTTGCAGGGCCCTCAGGAGGTTCAAACTGAAGGGAAAATTAACATGCGCTTGAAAGAAAGTGGTTTAAGAATATTTTTTACAAGATTTTCTTGTGAAGGAGCTCAGAACTTCTTAGAGGAATTGGTGGTGTATTTTCATTGCTGATCAAAACCAAAAACGTCATCATTGCTCCAGAAGTCGACTAAATTCTGTCCCAACTGAGACAATTATATATTCTGCTTAGAGATCAATTTAAATACCGATCCTGACACGTCTTCTGTGAGTGTCCAACATGAGAGAGGAGGTTATATAACTGGATATCTCTCCTCGTCCTCACCTTGCCAATGACGAAGATGTTGGAGAGCCTGGTAGCGAAGCTGTTGCCTGTGCTATCCTTCACGTGCACCACGTCGAAAGAGCCAGGGTGACGCTCCCTGTTGGTGATCACACCGATACGCCCCAAGTTAGCACCGCCGGTCACCATGCACAGGTTACCTGCAGAGAGCAGACGGAGGGAAAACTCATTTAAACTATCAAAACACACGACAGAAGTGAAGCTCGAGCAGCGACATACAAACCTACCAGTATCAAACTTGATGAAGTCTGTAATCTTGCCGGTGTCCAGGTCGATGCGGACCGTGTCGTTGACCTTGATGAGGGGGTCTGGGTAGCGGATGGTGCGGGCGTCATGGGTCACCAGGTGGGGGATCCCCTTGGTGCCGACCATGAGCTTCTTCACCTTGCACAGCTTGTACTGCAGACGGAGAGGAGGCCGGTTAGGAAACAGACAAGGTTACAGACTAATTAACAGATAGTCCGAGTCTGACATTTGAGGATTTCAACTGTATGTCGACCTCCATCAGCTCCATCTCTGTCTGCTGTGGTAATTCTTCTCACAGTTGAGGATTTTAAACCAGATTTGACCAAGATTATGGAGATTAGACCAGTTCAGCTGCCATAGCTGATCTTCAAATTTGGCAAGACACAAAAGGAAATCCTTAAAGCTCGTCTCACACCCGGTAAATCAGCAACGACTCTGCCAAAGCTCAAATCTGAGCCAGTTAACAAACTTCAACTCCCAAGTAACAACCACCTCCTCTAACTGACAATGTTGGTTATCCCATCTCCAATTTCTTGGAAGAGGATAGAGTCTTCTAGTTGTACTGGTGGTACTTGATAGTTAAGGCGTTAACATAAATCAAACTCATCTCTCAGACGTAAGGATGAAGGATAGTCATGTTTCTGTTCTTACCTTGGCCTCCTCGCCGGTGATGCGGTGGACGGTGAAACGTCCCTTCACATCGTAGATCAGACGGAAGTGCTCACCGGTCTTCTCGATGCTGATCACATCTGGGGAAACGAACAGGAAGAAGTCTTAGCGTCCAAATCAAACTTGTACAAAGTAGTACAAACCTCTATTGTATACACAAGACAGTCAAATGTCCTGGTCTGCCAATAAAGGCACTGAAATCTTTTCTCATCTTTGCAAACTCTTCATGTCAATCTAGATGTTTGGGCTGCAACTCACGCTTATGTTAAATTGTAGATTAATATGACAATCATTTCCTTGATTCAGCGGATCAGTTGTTCGTTCTATAAATTGTCGGAAAATGGTCAAAAATGTCCATCAGTGTTCCCCAAATCCCAAGACAGCATCCTGAAATGTCTTGTTTTGTCCACAATCCTAAAATATTCAGTTTACCGTCATAGAGGAGATTAATTGACAACTTCTGATCCACTCCAAATCTTTATTACCAACCACAAATCAGAGAAAACCAAGTGCATCATCAGTCACATTTGAAGATGAACATGTGGCTTTCTAACAGGACCGTCTCTACACTCATGTTCAGGTACCAGCAAGCTCGTTCGACAATCTTTTAGACACTCGCATGTAAATCCAGATATGAACAAACTTCAGAGCTTCATGTGACATGAACTCTTACAGTCTGACCTCTCCAAAGGACGACAAAACTCTACGTATGACACCGTCAGCACAATCTAATGAAAAGCAGTGGAAACATTTGAATCCAAAAAGCCAGCCTGAGTAATTTATGCTTCCTAAAATACAACGTTAAATAAGGCATCAAGTACTTCATATTCATCTGAAGCAGCATCAGAGTGTCGACTGTTCAGAGTTTATAAAACAGGCTGCTGTCGTCATGCTGTGAAAGCTTCCCCTGGATTTGGAAATTAAAACTGCACACCTCCATGTGAGGCTGTTGGCCAGCGTCAAGGTGGAAAGAAAAAAAACTGACAGGGTGACAGGTTTGAGAGGAGGCGTGACCGAGTTCAGACACAAACATCAGCTGCTCTGATGAAGAACCTGCTGTCCATTCTGCAATACGATTCCTGTCATTGCAGAAAAAGTGAAAGTGGGGAAAACAACATGACTACAGAAAGTTTAGGTGAGTATAAAGTGATGAGGTATCGTGTTCAATACACATTTGCCATCACATACGACTTTAATTCTCTTAAACTTGTACGTGACAGCACTGACGACGGAGATGGCTCAACAATGGAGGCGTTCGTTTCATTTTCATTCTCTTCCAGTCTCTAATACATCCAAGTGGACTTACAGTTGTCAGTTTATCCCAACACTCACTCAGGCCAATCAATATCAAAGCTTGTACACAAATAACTGGCTGCTATCCATCTCAGCCAAGTCCAATATTCAACCACAAAAAACCCAAAGTGACTGAACATGTGAAGGCTCGTCCTGTCTGACAACCAGCTTTTAGCGTCAGGTTTGATATCCAAGACGAAAGAAACAGACATCTAACAGAGAAACTCCCGTGAAAGTGACAGCTGTTGTCTTCAACTGCTCAACACTGACAGTTTCTAAACTCTGAAGAGACACTTTTATCTGAGAAAACATCTCGGCAGAAGCCGAGCGACAGTAAATAAAGTCTCATCTCAAAGTCACACTTCAGGGAATAAAAGATATTTTTGCGACGGCTCCGTGGAGCTCTTCCCAACACAGAAACTGATACTTGCAGTCAGAAACGTCTAAGAGTTAAAGATGGAGCTCAGAACTTCTTAGAGGATTGGTTGTGTAGTTTCATCTCATTCCTGATCAAAACCAAGTAGTCATCATTGCTCCTGTATTATTTATAAAGTTAAATGCTCCACATCAGCAACAGTTAGGTAGCCAACACATAAAAGCCCTATTATGCAGAATTTACGGATTATCTTTTACTAAACACTGGAAAACCTCCCACAGCAGATCTGCGCTACACTAAACGCTCGAACAACAAGTGAGCTCACCCATGAATCCAGCGGGGTAGGTGACATCGGTGCGGACCTTGCCGTCGATCTTGATGAACCTCTGCATGCAGATCTTCTTCACCTCATCCCCAGTCAGGGCGTACTTGAGGCGATTCCTCAGGAAGATGATGAGGGGCAGGCACTCCCTCAGCTTGTGGGGACCGGTGGAAGGACGAGGAGCCTGAGGAAGAACAAGTCTGATTATTTTAGGTCCTCAGATTAAATTTGTGTCATTACAGCCATTAGTTAATACCTTTAGGAGCCAATATCCAGTCTTTCTTCATTAATCTAACAGGTTTTAAGCTTCACTCCATCCAGGGCTGCACATTTAATTTTAATGCAACTATGCAGCATCTATTTTATTGTATAAAAGCATAGTGTTCGACAAAACAGCAATATGATTAAGTTCTGTAGGGCAGCAGAGACATCCTGTCCCATACATTGTTGTCTTTCGGATGCAAGAAAACATGATTGTTACTGCACCCAACAGATAAAAAATCATTTAAAAAGTTTTTTGTCATTGATAAAGTTGTTCTAGTGATTCCCACAAATCCTCATTCATATCACCATCTCAAAATCTGTTGATATACTTGAAATATCATATTTAGACCATATCCTGCAGCCCAAAAGAAACAATTCAAACATGTTTTTGTTGTATAATAATAAAGGATTACAGTAAAACACTGTCAGAAAGTTTCTCAGCTGGTGTTGAAGATAGAGATAAAAAAGAGCCAAAGTTGTAGAGTTAAAAGCAGCTCTACTGTCCTGTCAAACAGATGCATTCCACTTCTAATTTCATAGATTTTACACTCGTTGCATGACCACAGTGCATCTTCAAGTGCAGTTAAGTGAATTTCTACTTCAGTTCTCATTATTAAGCAAATTAGTGCCAGTTTACACCAATCAAATATTCAAAATAAACCCAAATTAGTGATCCCTGAATGTGACTGGAGGATAAATCCCCCAAAATAACTGAAAAACCAAGATTACGCTGTGTTTAGACAGTATTTACAAAAAAGGTGTCCCTGACAGCTGAGTGAAAACTTCAGTCTGCTGAACATTACATGTACATAAAGTCCTACAGATGCACACATTCAAAATTAACACAGCAGTCTACAGATACAGTACGATGTAGTGGGTTGTACCAGATCTATAAATGTGTTCATGTGAATTTCTATCAGTTTTGTATTTATTAAATTTCCACTTTGGCACCTCAGCACTAAAGTGAGAAACTTGTTTTATCTTGAGGATAAATCCATGATAGCTGCTGACAAACCAAAACGTACACTGTTCCGTTTACAGTTTATAACACTTAAGTATTCAACCTTCAGTTTATTAGCCTCAATTTAATGAAAGTAGCTATGAAGCATCCATGTGTAATATGTTAAAGCATGAGTGAACCACTTCTGCCAGCTGTACACCATCCATGAGAGTGTATATAATGAGCTCCAAACACACTACCTAACCTTATTAATATTACACAATAAAGGTAAGTTAATATAGAACAATAACACTGTTTAACATTAATATAATGGACAGTAGTGTTACTTACGAACACTCCGGTGAGCTTGTCAAGCATCCAGTGCTTTGGCGCTGCGACGCGCTTCAGGTGCTTCTTCGGTCCTCTTGCCTGAATAAAAGGAGCATTATGACGGTCAAACAACGGGACGAACAACCGGTAGATATTAAGAACCACAAGTGAATATCTGCGAGGTGGGAAACTCCGAACGTATACGAGTATAATCAATGAGCAGAGTTAGCATCTTCTGCTAACGTGCAGCAGGAGGGAATGCCGACTAGCACAACCGGCTGCGGCCTAGCTAGGCTAACATTAGCACACGTCTAACAAAAAACGTTGTAAATCCCACATTTACACTTTTACATTAAGCTTGAACACATTATAAAGAAAAATCGTCTGACATAAAAAAAACGTCTCCACTGACAACGAGTCGTATTCCGTTTATTTAGCAAGCTAACGCTTGTTAGCCACCGCTAGGCTAACGAGCCCCGGGTAAGAGGAAAAAACCCAAAGTGGGGTTAGGTCGTTTCAAATCATCAATAAAGAGCAACAATCGCTGCTTTCGGTTACAATTTAGACATCTACCATTTTATAAGATGTAGGATTTTAAGCTAGGACACATATGTTTGTGGTAGTACGACGGCAGAAAGTGATGTTTAGTGATTATTTCAGAGAGGAATCGTGAGGGAAACCTGCTCACCATGTTGGAGTCTGCGGGGAAAAGGACCTCACTTCTTCCGGTATTGAATGATAAGGCCGAGGACGGCAGACTGGGAGGGACAAACGGGAGGAAAGTCGCGATTCAAATAAAGCTTCACAGAATCAGTCGATATTGATGTTTTACGCTGTTAAACTGTGCTGGATTATAACTACATATAAATATTTATATTTTGAGGTAATTGTATTGAGTATTTCTGTGTATTTATGCCAGATTACTTTATACTTCCACTTGTATATTTTTATTCCAGTAGCTTATTTATTTGACAGCTTTAATAAGAAGAACTACTTTCTTTTCTTTCTTTTTTTTTTAATAAAAAGCTTTTGAATACAGGATTTGTAATTGCAGGTTACTGCAGTATTTGTATCCTGTAGTATTGTTAGTTTTATTAAAGTAAATGGTGTAAATACTTCATTCACCACTGCTGTAAATATGTTTTAATTGTCTTCAAAGTTAAGTTGGATGTATGATATTGATATATCGTAACCCAAATGTACGCACAGTATAGTCTACATTCCATTTATTCACACTGGTCAAGAGTAATATACCACAAGTCTGTTATCCTTTATTTAAATGTTTAATTTCTACTTATTTGTATCCTGTTTCTGTCTGTTTTTCTTTTTTCTTCTAGTGTGTTGAGGTTTATTTCCCTTTTCAGTAACAGTAACAGTGTTTTGTTGTGAGTGTACATTATAGATATATAAATATAGTAACACTTTCTAATATCTGTCATAGCATTAAACTAAACATTTCTATGTAATTAAACACATTTCAAGTATAGTGAATTAGACTGTAGTTAATAGTTGAAATGCTTTGTAACTATTTTTTAGCAAGTGCTCTTTGTGTTGCTGGTGTTCATAATACTTTATAACAATGTAAATGGTTAATTAATACTGTGTAGTTCATCCATAAACATCATTTTAATGGCCTCTAAAAGAGTTCCAAGTCAACTTTTTGACCTTTACAATTGATTCATGAAGCATGTCATTGTTTATTAACAGTGAAATGACTTCACCAAATCTAATTAACAATGAACTTACTATTTATCAATCACGGTTATTATAAAGTGTCAGTGAGTTCATGTCAGCAACGACGTAGGTTTAATGAGTTTTAATGAGTCAAAATTGGCCATATTTGCTCCTTTTCTTCTTCTTCTTCTTCTGTCGGAATTCGAGTCCAATTCAATCTATTTGCTGTCTCTGATATTATCTCCTCAGCGATTATCGGCCCTGTCAAAATGAACGTTTTTGAGCGTTTCTTTGTTGACAAGAACGTTGCTCAGGAATTTAGCTTTCCTGTCGTGACAGCTTCCAAAAACTGCTCCACCTCAGCTCCACTGATGTAAATACCTTTCATATATATATATATATATATATATATATATATATATATATATATATATATATATATATATATATATCCCTGGAGGTGCCTTATTGTTATTTAAAATACTTTTTTTTTCTTCATTTGATGCTTGTGGATTGAAATAAACCAACATATGTTTGCACAAATGTGATCTATATGATCATCCTCCATGTTTCCCTGCTGCTGCTGCTGGTGGTGCCTCCACTTCTCTCCATGTTTCTCGGTCCCGGTCAGGAAATGCCAGCCCAGTCCTGTTTACACTTTGGGAGATAAAACTCCTCCTGGGTTTTTTGTCTTCCTCTGCCAAATGATACCAGCTGATGCCGCCTCTCTTCTTTTTTAAAGGCGTCTCTGCTTCCCCCCTCCGGGCTGCAGGAGCTAATCCCAAAGCTGCAAACAAACCTGGACTCTATTTATACCTAATAAAAAAGGCTCCAGCGTGCAAAAATTCACACGTTTATCTCCACCGACCTACTTTATTTCTTATTTTTCCTTCCTCACATCCAGCTGAATCAACCCCAACAACCTACATTTCATTCAGACGTATACTAAAGATACGAGGCCCCTGCAGCCAGAGCTCCAATCTAAAGCGTTCCCAACTTTAATTTCCTGACCCACTTCCTTGAAAAACACTGATCACTCAGTCCTGGAACCCCAGGAAGTTTTTCAAGGATTAAAGGCAGATTCCTGGAGTCGCGTTACAAAAGCCGAGGAGGTGACGTCTGTTTGGACTGGCCGGCTGTCGAGAGGCTGCAGGATTGTTTGGTTCAGATGTAGTAGAGGCTAATGAAGTCCAGCTGATGGTAGAAATGAAATGAGTCGGCTGGAACGCTTCTTATTTTCAGACGGTTACACCCCTTTAATTCTTCGCTGTGCGCCCAAAAACAGGTCATGATTTATGGTCGTCCTTAATTATTAGCATCTCTGTCTGTTTTTGCTTGTTAGTGTTGCTATAACCTCCTGAATTATCTGCTCTTTGAAGGATCTAACTGTCTTTGAACCAAGAAGTCTGCAGAGATTTATTGCTGTTTTCACAGGAGAAACATGAAGCTCAAAGGGAAGAAGTTTGCTGATCGAGACCTTTTTTATTTAGTTCACCGTTCTCATAAACGTGTGTTCTAAAGTTCATGCTTTATTTTCTTTTGCTCTCTTTACGCAGACCCTCACTGTTCCTGTAGTCAGTCATACATGGTGTGATACTGCCGTCACCGCTAGATGGAAGCACTGAACCAACTTCTCATGCAAGTCTGAGACTGGAGATAAGAATTTGAGCTGATAGTCAAACTGAAAGAGAAGAAAGGAAAAGAATAAATAAATAATTACATAAATAAGAATAAAGAAAAGATTAGAAAAGAAAAGAATGAAGACAAGATTAGAAAAGAAAAATTACAATAAAATAAAATAAAGAATAAAGAAAGAAAAGAAAGAATAAGAAAAGTCAAGAAAAGAATAAGAAAATAAAGAAAGAAGGGAAAAGAAAAAAGAAAAATAAATAAAAGAAAGAATAAAGAAATAAAAGAAAGAATAAGAAAAGTCAAGAAAAGAATAGGAAAAGAAAAAAGAGAAAAAGAAATAAAAGAAGAATAAAGAAAAGTAAAGAAAAGGAAGAATAAAGAAAAGCAAATAAAAGAAAAGAAAGAAACAAAGAAAGGAAAAGACAAAAGAAAAAATGAAATAAAAGAAAGAATAAAGAAAAGAAAAGAAAGAATAAAGGTAAGTAAATAAAAGAAAGAAACAAAGAAAGGAAAGGAAAAAAAGAAAAAAAGAAATGAAAAAGGAAATAAAAAGAGAAGAAAGAAAAGAGAAAAGAAAATAGAAGAAAAGGAAGGAATAAATAAGATTAAGTTAAGGATTAAGATCCTTAAGTGGACACAGTCCAACAACGAGAGGTGTTTCTATTATTTTGTCCACCTGGTGTTCTGAACTCCAGGATCTGTGAAAGTTCAAACGTTTCCTTTTTTAAATGACACTATTTATCAGTATTTACAGCCACGGTCACATCCTGTAATGATGGTACACAAGAGGTTAACTTAGATACATTTAATATTACATTGATGCGTGTGTCGATTATAATCAATAATCTGAATCTGCAGAGTAACTTGTAACTAAATGTATCTAAATGTAAAGGAGTAAAAAGTACAATATGAAAAATAACAACGTATAAAGTGATTGAATACTCAAGTGTGAGTACAAGTACCTGGAAAATGTGCCTTACAGACTATTTGTATTTAGTTACTTTCAGTAACTGGTTATTGCCAGTGATGGAAAGTAACTAAGTACATTTACTCAAGTAGTGTGCTGAGGCACACTTTTGAGATACTTTACTTGAGTAGTTTTCCATTTTTTGCTGCTTTTCAATTCCACTACACATTAAAGAGGCAAATTTTGTATTTTTTACTCCACTACTTTTCATAATAACTTTAGTTACTAGTTACTTTGCAGATTACACTCTGCACCAGAGCTAAAGCAGCATATTTTTCACAGTGCACACTTGTGTAAAAGTATGCATATTATACTTTTACTTGCACTTTTTGATACTTAAAAATGCAATATTTAAGACTTTTGATTCAAAACATAGGCTACTTCTATGAAATGTAACTATACTTCTATATATAGGCTATATACATACATGATAACACTGATTGTTGCCAAATTAGGTAATTCTTCTGCAAAGTGGAGATTTCACGTACATGTAAATGTCCTAATGGAGTCATAAAATAGTGTAAATTTAATTTTGGCATGCAGAAAATACATAGAACTTGTTTGTAATGTGCTTATTGTATCCTTTTCTGTGTTGTAGTTACCATCACACACCAGCAGAGGGAGGCTTTGTTTAAAACATTACTGACATGTTGCATAAGTTACAGACTACTGGGCGCTGTGACACCCTCATGTGACTCTAGAGCTCATAATGTTACATAATATATTACAATTTGTAACTTTTAATTTTAGATTAAAAGACTTTAACAATGTTTGTAAGTATAAATACAGAATTATATTAAACCTCAGCTGGTAACGACGTCATCATCTTGGAACATGCGTCTGATAATTTGGGTTAAAGTCTTCAAACTTCAAAAGTCAAGTTTTAATAACGAACATTATCTCCAGCTCAGTTTTCATGTCTTTATTTTCTCTTCCAACTCAGCGCCGTAACAAAAATACAAGCATTTTTTTTTTTTATTCAATATGATTTCAGTCATTTACATATTCATATAGATGTACAAGTGAGAGCCGGTGAGCAAAAGTGCTTTTTTTTAATAAAAAAAAAAAATCATCTTTGAATAATATTCATTCAACCAAAGAAAGAAACTGCAACAAAATAAAAGACTTTAATCTAAAAAGTAAATGTGAAGATAAGAGATGAATCAGTGCAGAGTCTGCTTCAGTTCCAGCAGCAGATCTGACAGCAGAGCAGCGGCCGAACAGTTTTCATCAACCTTGTAACAGAGACCTCTAACAGATATATCACCGGCTGTGTCGGAAGGGTTTCACAGGCCACGATGTGTTGGAACATTTTTCACGACCTCGAGGCCCCCGAGGGCAACAAATCACCGCTGCCAGGAGGAAAACTGTGAATCCGCTTCATCCGTTTCAGGCACCATGAAGGAAGAAAAACCCCGAGTGTCAGAAAGAAGAAAGGATTTTGCAAAAACAGGAGCGACTTCCCCAAAACCGTCCTTAAAACAGTGAATTGTGCAGTTTGTAGGTGTTTAAACAAATCTGGGGAGGCCTGTTTTTACTCTTAGTGCTAAGCTAACCTGCTACTTAGCTAATTAACTCTTGACAGCGAGAAAGCGTTTGTGCAGCAGGCAGCTTATTACGTAGACCAACCTCAAACTAATGCAGTCAGAAACGATGTTTCCACCGCAGGAACTTTAGGAGGAACTATTATTTTAACCCCCAGAAAGTCCCTGTACTTTCCAAACATACAGGAAATTTGGGGAAGCTTGCCGCTATTTAAAAAATCCACAGTTTGTTTATTGTCCTTTATGCTTCATCACATCAACGTTAGGTTATAGAAGAAGGAAGAAGACAAACGGGCTGATGTCGTGTAAAAGCAGTCATCAGTTTTCCAAATGTCAGCGGAGAAATTTGCCTAATTTGCACGGTTGGAAACAAAGACAGCTGAAGCAAGACTTCTTATTTCCTGAAAAAATCGTTGTTGGGAGTTGAAGTTCTGGGTACTTTGGATGGAAACATTCACTATAACAGTCCACCCACTTTCAAGAAGGTTTATGAACAGTTTAAGAAGAAACGTATCTCGATGACAGTTGAAAAAATTCGATATTAAAGATGTTTAATTTCCTGTTAAATAAGAGAAATTAAACCAGGAACTTGAAAACAAAACCAATTTATAGATTTTTCGACTTTTTTTGGTACCAACTGAACCTTTCCGGATCATAACTGCATTAGTTTTTGGACGGAGCAGTTGAACAAACTGGAGATGGATGCAGTAAAGGAAGGAAATCATCTGTTTTCAGGTCGGGGAAGATTCGAAGTTTGAGCTAAAAACAATTAAAACAAAAGGTTTGGTCCTTTATGATCCATCACTGAAAAGCCCAATTTCACCTGAACTTTCCATTTTTTTTTAGCCATAATTAAGCGTGATGTTCTCCAAGCAGACTGAAACCAGAATTAGGGGAATATTGTACGTGGATTTGAGTGTTTGTGATTAGAAACCAAATAGCTGTGAGGTGTATTTAAGTTCAAGAGGTTAATCTGTAATATCAGGCGTCGAGGAGAAGAGGAAATGAAAACTCTGGACTGTAGGCGACTTCTCGGGGGAGGAGGTCCCTCTGCTTCACAAAGCAAAAAAATAACATTCAATCAGCTGAGATTAAGGCCGGACCACAAAACATCGCGCACACACACACACAAGAAAGGTCTTTAAAACAATGTCGGGCAGATGGAAACAAACGCGAGGCCGTCTCCCATCTGAAGAATGTTATTTTGACCCACTTTGAGGCGAGACGGAGGAAGAGAAGAATCCGAGTGTCTGTCTGTCGGATTTGGGGAGCCATGAGAAGCATCTTTATTTCTTTCTGTGTGTCGGTAAACTGGTTGTTTCGAATTATCCAACAAATCCTTCCTGAAGAAGGGAATTCTATCAAATTAGTCCTTCAACTGGATTTCATTAATCGCAGCTTCTCACGTTTCATTGAAGAAAGAAAAAAGGAAATTGTTGCTCGTTGACTGTAACGGATACGCTAATGAACATCGAAATCTGGTTTTGGGATGACGCGCGCGCGTGTGTGTGTAAGCTGACTCGTCGATATCCTCATAAATTAACGAGGATTTTCAGACTCTCACACACACAAACAACCCCGATTGCCCTGCGAAGTGTGTGTGCGACTGAACAAGTGCCTGTTTCATGGCTGCGACTCCCGTTTCCCTGCTGTAACACCATCCCCGCGCTCCTGTGTGCGCCTTTGTGCGCCCTGCACGTAGTTTGGTTTCATTGTGTGTGTGTGTGTGTGTCTGAAAGCACATACAGGTGAGTTTCCGCAGGTATATATAGGCCTTACAGGTGTGTTGTTTCTACTGTGTGGTCCAGGAGGAGACCCACAATGGCCAGATGACAGACACACCGGGTTGAAGTGAAAGGCCTTTGTTCGAGCTCCTCCATCTTGTCTTACCACAACAGATATAGTTCACCGCCCTCATGCTACCTGCATCCATCAGGTACAGCTCCTATAGGTGGGTGTCAGCTTAAACCCCCAGAAAGCCAAAAACAAACCTTGGTAGTTGGAGAGTTAACTCTGCAAACTATAAATGTTCATTTTTCCCGAGCTCAATCACAGAGAGAGTGAGATCACTTGGGAGCCAAAATCTTCGCCAACAGCATCTGGCAGCATCACCAAGGTCCACTAGAGGATATGCAAATAAGGCAGATAACTGTGCTGCAACAGCCAGATGATAAAAATATTATTGTAATTGTGTTGTGTGTTTTGGTCCACAATGAGGATGGAGATGGTTCAGTTTTTACCCAACCCAGAATAAATGTTGGCAACGTACAAAGAGTTTCCGCAAAACCACTAATGTGTCGGAACTTTATGTTTTTCCTTTCGGACCAGTTTTCAGTTTTATATTGTAACAACATAGTGCTTTAGTAGGTCTAGGCACAAAAACCACTTGGTTACGGTTAGGAAAATACCTGTTTTTTGGTCTCAACAAACACAGCTGGAGGTCTTGTTAAATACGGCCATAGTTGTCACCACAAACACGACTGGAAATTTTCCCAACATCTCGATAAAAACACCCAGTTTTGTCACCAGAAACATGCCAGGACATGTCCCAAATTCTAGAGGTCTTTTTCTTTAGTCTGTGGCCAAATTAGGCGTTATTTAATTAGCCAACATTGGTTAAAGTGTTGTTTAAATTAAATCGATGACTACACTTGTATTGCATGTAAGCTACACAAGACACATGGGGTTTCTATCTGGACGTTATTGTAAACAAACATTGTGGTTGGTTCAAGCTAATGCTAATGTCTGAGTAGCCAAATTAAAATGTGTCGCAGATGTGGATTGTTAGCAAAACAAGAATGTATTTCGAAGCTAAATAACTGAAGACCTTCAAAATGGCTGATGGAGAGCGCTCTGCTAGCTTGTTTTAAGATCTTCTCCCTGTGTTCCCTGTCTTCAAGAGACACTTCAGCAGTAAGAATGAACAGAATCTTGTAGTTAATGATGCTAATGTGTTTGCTGAAAGCAGCAGTAGCAGTTGAAGTCTGATGCTCTGATGAAAACGGTCCTAAAGTCTGCGCTGATCAACCGAACAAGATTGTGTGTTTAGCTCAAACGCTGCCCCGCAAGGTGTTCAAACTGTAGCTTCAAACAGACAACAACAGACAATGCGTCCTTATCAGAAAAGAGAAGTTTCTGTTAGGACTTAACAAACTGTTTTTACATAAACACCGAAGTGGTAAAACAGGAAAAACAAGCGCAAATTTATCTGCTCTTGACATTCGGGTTGTGTCCTCAACAATGTTGACGGGACCTTGTATCCTCAGTGTTGGGAGGGACGTGCTCTCCAGGATCATTGACACGCAGGCCAGTAAAAACAAAACATGTACATGTAGCGGCGCCTCACATGACCAGAAAGGCCTCGACCGCTTTAATGAGGCTGTGGCTCCGGATCGAGAAAACAATTTACTCCATTCAGGTCCCATGCTCCGAAAGACTCCTCGTCCTTTGATCTAATTCAATATGTTCGGAGAAGTGGAACCGATTATTGACGCGCTACAGAAGAAGTCCTTGTCCCGAAGTCCCGATGGGTATCAGCCACTGTCTTAAATAACATGTTGTATGAATACGACTGGTTGAACTTAATTCAAACACAAAAAAAAAGAAAGAGAGGAAGGAAAAGAAGTACATTGAGATAACCAGTTCTCACAATCAAGTTCTTTGTGAAGCCCAGAGACAGAAGCCTCTTTCCCGTGAGACCAGAGTCTAATATTGTCCATTAGGAAAACAGGAAACGTAGTGTTTGTCATCCTCCACGAATCTCCCATAAAGTCATGTTTCCCATTTCCATCTTCCTTAAGCGCTGATCGAAAGTCCAACGGGTGTGTTATCTTTGCTGTTTTGTTCCAACGAAGCTTGAAACTTCTCCGACCCATCCTGTGTTAATCACCGACAGAATCGCTATGACTCCTCGTTTCTGTTCTGCTCATGCTCGTCTTGAAAGGAAACATAAAAAGTCAAGAAGGAAAACAAAAGATCTCTTATTCCCATCGGGTCGGTTTCAGCCAGCGCGGGCAGAAATAACGAACTGATTGAGCGGAACAAAAAAACAGTTTGCTGTCGTTCTGCGAGAGCGCAGCTCCGTTAAAAAACAAAAGCAAGCTGTCTTTTTCTCGTTATCCGTCTGTTTGGTCGTGGAGAGAATGAAATCAAAACAAAAACAGGATCTCTTTCTCTTTACCACTCAGTGTCTCTTCTGTTTCCTCGAACAAGAGAGCAACGAGAGGAAAGAGAGAAACTCCGTCGATCGATTCTGCTGCATCTCAAAAGTTCGTCTTTTCGTGTATCAGCATCCGGCCGGCACGTCTGCCATGAAGTCGAACTCGTTCTGACCCAGCCAGAGCTCGGGCAGCTCGTTAGCTCGGTCCAAACCCAACTCCACCACCAGCGACATGAGAACCTCCTCGTCCACGGGGTCAAAGTCGATAATCCCGCCTGTGCCGGAGCTTTGGTTCCCCATGCTGATGCCGACACCCATCCCACCTGTGCTGAGGCCTCCAGATGGCCCCAGAAGCTGGTTCCCAGTTCCCAGAGGCGAGGTGCCGAAGCCCCTTTGAGCACCGCCGGGCGCCGGGTGTCCAGCAGAAGCGCCGGCGAGGTTCTGGTAGTGCGAGTTGAGCTTCTGCAGCTGCATGCTGGCGATGAGGTGAGGCCCCGTCTGGAGGCAGAAGGGCTGAGGTTTGGAGAGAGGAGCCGCCGTCAGAGGTGACCCGGGGGAGGAGGCGGCACCGGCGGACGGGGAGAACGGCACGACGGAGGTTTTGGAGGACGGGTAGTGGAGCAGGGAGCTGAGAGGAGAGGAGGAGGAGGAGAGGTCCTTCATCGCAGCGTGGGCGTTGCCAGGGAACAGCAGTGAGGTCATCACCAGGAAAACCCTGAAGGAAGAGAAAGGAGGTGTTATGTAATGTCATGAAACCAGGACATGAGATAAGCTTGTTAGCTCAGCGGAGGCCCAATCTGATGGCTGGTGACATCATGCCGGGTAGATGTCATTACAGACGAGATAAAGAATCTCAGATGGTTCACTGTGAACCAGACGTGCAGAGAGACTTCAGACAACAGGAAATAAAAATGTTTTTGGTGAGCAAAACATTATCATACACCATTAGGGGATCGTTCTCTCTCTGTAAAGTGTACAAACCTCTGAATATCTCCTATGTGCATGAAGTTATTAGCATCTCCGTGTGACATTTCAAAGTGGAGCGAGTGTCAGTTTTAAGTGCTGCCAGTTTTGAGAGCAGCTCCAGATGGAAACATCACGCACAGGTGTGAATCAATTCATTTGGTTTGTTTGCACCTGTGTTCACACGTGGATGTCTCTGCTCTGAGTAGATGTTACATAAAGGCAATCTGTCTGTCTGTCCAGAGTCACTGGAGTGTAATATCTGCTTAATGTTCCTTGTTGTTTGGTTACTTGGTTACATGAATTTGTCCAGACTCGATCAAAGTCTTCAACAAGCAATCAACAGAAGAGAATAATACAAAGCTACTTGTCAGCTGAAGGAAAATAACCACATTTGGATTTAGCCCACAGCTCTCAGCTAATGCTAACTTAACTTCTTTGACTGAAACAATATTCAATTTGATGAGCTAACGCTAGCTGTTTGTCTTTATGCTAGGCTACGCTAATCACCTCTTGCACATGAAGTTAGTATCTGTTTCTGCTTCTAACTCTCTGCAAATACGCACATCTTTGTCTGTGTCTTTAACTTTCAGCTCTACCGTTTTGAGATGAAAAACAAAGCTAGGCTACCGCTAATGATAAACTTTGCTAGCTTAGCTGTTGGGTGAATGTTTTACGTGGCACATTTCAAGGTTCATAGAACACTGTCCAGACAGAAAAACAGGTTGGAAGCAGCCCGTGAAAACACACACACACAACAACAGTGGCGCTGTTGACTTGACAGCAGCTTTACTCCAGTTCTTGTGATCCGGTAAATCAGTGAAGTCGGGTCTGTCTGGGAAACACAGCGAGCCGATGTGCCTGGTGCCTGGACGGCCGCATGACTCGGTGTGTTTTAGACTGTGTTTTTTGCTTGATGTCTGCTTTTCCTCCTGACCTATTGAGCAGCAAATTAACCATGAAAAGCCTGCAGGAGGGTGGAGGGGAAGGCCTGTGGGCACCGCCGGGGTTAGTGAGTGTTTATAGGTCTGCGTGTGTGAATGGAGTTCACAACACAACAGAGCCTTTGAGGATCTTAAAGAGTGATCGGGTCACATGGCGGGATAAATACATATGGGCCCTGAGAACAGAGCATATGTCTGAGTGTGTGTGTGTGTGTGTGTGTGTGTGAAGCGTGACACACTGGGAAAAGATGTGTGTGGAGGTAAAAAGGGCGAGTGTGTGTGTGTGTGTGTGTGTGTGACTCCTATAGAGGCTCATGTTAAAGTCCCTGAGCTGGTTTATATTACACACAGTTCAAACAGCATGTGCGCCTGAAAACATACACACACACACACATCATGCGGCCATCCTTTGAGTAAGCTAATCGCTTAATAATATGTGCCGATACTCTCAACACACACACACACACACACACACACACTCCCCCTCCTCCTCTCAGTGCTGGCTCTTATTTAGCGAGGACATAATTGCTACAGGCAGGCATGCAGCTGCACTCGACTGATAGAGTTAACACAGACACAAAGATACCAAACAGCTGTCAGTGGCAGGTCCGTGTGTGTGTGTGTGTGTGTGTGTGTGTGTGTGTGTGTGTGTGTTCATTATTCATTGACTGATTACTGTCAGGGCCAGGCTGCACATGGTGTCTCTGCACAACAGCTTTCCAGCACATTGAGTCCAGGAGGCACAGACAAATGCCCCCCAAAAAACTGCACACAGCCTTTTTAAAAATCTGCTAAAAAAGAAACGTAAACATATATTTTACAATTTTGCATTTTGAAAGGTGCATTAAGTGACAGTTTGGGTTGAAAATGAGCCAGAAACTACACAAAATGCACCTTTAATGATATATTATGTAACAATTCTGCCTTAAAATGCCTCAAAAATGTCCGTCGTCATATATTTTCTTGAGTTTTTTGTTTTGGAAGTCGGTCGTTAGTTTCCGTTAGCAAATTCCGCTAGCTACTGTTGCTCACACTTGAGAATGTGCATGTCCACCGTCCGGCAGCGCTAATCAACTTAAACAAATCCTCCACAGGCAATTCAATCATATAATACCATTAAAGTTGTGTCATGTTCAAATTCCTCAAAGGATCTTTTTCTAAAGTCTGCAACACGGTCAACACCGAGTACGTCTTTCAGCTTTTTTTGACGAGAATCCTCAAAAGACAGAACTTCAGCTGAGCGTTCCTTTATAAACGAAATCCGAACTGTCTGTTTGGTTTCATGTGGTTTGAATCACGGCAGACCTCAGGGTTTACTGATGTCACACGTCAGGAATTATGGGTATCGCTGTTTCATTTTTGTGGTGGGAGCGATTTTAAAGAGCAAAGGATGACAAAACCACAGCCCTCACTTCGCTTCAGGGCGTCTAAATGTTTACACTGGCTATTCCCTCACCAACAGAAATTAAATGTTCCACTTGTTAATTCCAGTGTTTTAATTGATTAAATTTGACATGTTAAAGCACCCAGGAGACGTTTAAAACGCCAGGAGGAAGTGAAAAAGTGTCATTATTTCTTTTTTTTTTTTTTTTTGGGCTCCAGACTTGCTCATAACAACACAAACCCAAAACCTCCCGCTCGCGTCTGAAACGAGGACGGACTCGAGTCAGAAAAACATCCAAAGCGTCCGCAGCCAAGCGGCGTGACGGCTCAGCGGAGTGAGGAAGGATGCTGTGAGAGAACTGGAGGAGCGCCAATGTTTTTTCCTGTTCACAGCTGACCTGACTCATTGTGTTCTTCCAACACTTTTTTTTTTTTTTTTTTATGAGATTGTGAAATCGGCCTCGGCTCAGTTTCCCTGTAAACGATTTCATTAGCAGTCTCGACTGCTGTCTTGGCTGCGGACTGGTCTGCATTTATTTTAATTATGAGCAATGAAAGTCTGCTCTCGCTGCCAGATTAGTAGCTCCAACAGGGACAAAACTGTTTCTTTTGCGAAGGGAAACATAACTGGTCTCTGTGTGGATGTCTTGGAAATATTAAAGCAACAACCCACATTGAGAAGAGGCTGGAGTGGCAGTTTTATGGCCCTATTTGTTTGAAAAATGGCTTCAGTGATTGATTATCCCCAGAATCTGTCTGTGCCTTTTGAGAAATCAGTGGTTTTGGAACAGAACAGTGAAAAAAAGAACAATAACATCCCTTCAAACTCTTGTATTTTGACTACAAATACATGTATTAATCGTTTTAAGATAAATCTCTGGTTCCAGCTTCTTAAATATGAGGATTCGCCGCTATTTCCACTTTTATAAGGTTGTAAAAGTGAATTCTTGGGGGTTTTAAACTGTTGGTCGGACACAAAACAAGCAGTATGTAGACGTTAGTTCTGCTTTTTGTCGGTTTCTTCTGACATTTATTAGAAAAAACAAGAATTAAAGCGATTTAGGAGAAAAGACAGTCGATTGTTGAGTCTCAGGTGGTCAAACGCTGATGCTGTGGGTTCGGCGCCGAACCCACAGCATCAGCGTTTGACCACCTGAGACTCAACAATCGACTGTCTTTATCCAGAAAGTTACATAACACTGTGGAAACACGATGAAAGCGACCCAATCGCCAGAATAAACGTTTGCATTGTTCGTTTCTGCAAACCACAGATGGATTAAATCTGTACGTGGAGTGAGTATGCTCTTAAATTTCACGTTTCAATGAATCATTTCCTGTTGTTACATCGCTGTGATTAAGATCTGGTTAGGTTCAGCCACAAAAACCACTGAGTGAGTGTCGGGAAAACATCATGTGCTGCCTTAAAATACCTGTTTTTGGTGCCCCAAACATAAAAAATGTCAATAATTTAATGTTTTGGTGATAAATATCCAGTTTGGCAGCTGTCACGTCGCCCCTTCCTCTTCCTGCGTTAGAAACTAAGCTCAGACATCACATCACCTCCGAAATTTGAATATAATTTGTATGAAATGTACAAATGTAACGTGCAAGGCCATGATTTTATTGTGCTATTGATTCTGGGAACAGCAGCTGACAAAACAATGGACAAGTAGCCTCTTTAAAGGAACAGTTCACCCAAAAAGATGAAAGTTCAGTTATCAGGTGGCAATTTAGGATCTCGGGTGTTCTGGAGAATTACGTTTCAAAACAAGTTTCCGTCTACTTCGGCTGCTCAGGGGAACGTTTCAACGCTGGAAACTTCACCTGACTTTCCATCAGCAGGAGGGCGAGGAGATAACGACTCACGTTTCATCTCTAGGATAACACTTTTCCTTCAAAGTGGTAAAATCTCCGCCAAATACGACTGAATATATGAAGAGCAGCTCTTAAAATGTGAAATAATATCAGAAAAAAACACACTAAATTCACCTAAATTGATAATAAGCCACTTCAAACACACCACATTGTAACAATGTCGAGAGAACACACTAACAACATATTAAAGATGAATATCATACACAGCACACACACACACACACACCGACAAGAGGTTTCAATTACACAATTAAAGCGTGACGAGCAAATTGAAATGTCAGTCAGTCTGTGTCGCTTTCACACACACACACACACACACACAGAACATATGCCGTCCCAGTGTGACGCACACACCACTTGTTTTAATTGCCTCCAACTCCATATTGACGGCCGCTAATGAGAAGCCAATTTAAAAGGAGAGCGACTGACAGGTTTGACTTCTGCTCGCCAACGTTTTGGGTAAAATTTAGCTGAAAAAAACACATGAAAAAAAGGAAAATTACAGTCTTGTTTCACGTTTTTTGATTTAAGGGGTGAAAAGAAGTAAGAATCGACTAAAAAAACTAAAGAAAAAAAATAACCAAATCATTTTTTCTCAATTAAACACTAAATTAAATCAGTTGTGATGATGTCAGTCCTTCCTGCTGTGAAGACAACATCAGGTGTGAAACCTCAGAGAGAGAATCCTTCATCTCACACAAGCTTCAGCAGTCAGAAACCTCCTCCAGCTCCGGGCAGAGAAGCTTGACCTCATTCCACATGTTATATAAACAGAGAAACTTTTCACCGGCGCACATCAAACACACTGACAACAAGTCCTGTCAGAGCACAACACCAGAAACACAACCAACCTGTGAGAGAAGCACTGTGCTGCAGCAGGAAAACAAAAATGAAGAAAAAGTAGAATGAAAGTAGATTTTAAAAATGAAGTCCGTGGGGAGGTTTGTTGTTGTTGTGGTGTTACAGCCGCTGCAGAGAGGCTGAAGTCCGCTGAGATGAAGTGTGTCGAGACTCTGGAGGGTCTGTCAGCTCCTCAATGAGCTCCTGACTGAAGGAACAGCATTTTGTTCCTCGCTCGCTCTCTCTCTCTCTCTCTCTCTCTCTCTGTGTGTGTCTGTGTGTGTGTGTGTGTGTGTGTCTGTGTGTGTGTGTGCGTAAAGGCAGGCTGCCATCCAAAAACCAGGAGCTGGACTTTTTTCAAAGGATCTGGATCTGGGTGGAATGGATCGATCTTACTGGTTGATGTGAACACATGTGGGCGGAGACGACTAGATGAAGGCAAACTTGGATGGATGTAGAACAAATTATTAATAAAGTAGCATTTTAAATATCTAACCACTGATGATGATAAAGTGTTTTGCTAAATTTTTTTTTTTTTAATATAATATATTTGACAAAATTCAAAAATACATGACTTTTTATACGATATATTAAAAGATTATATATATTTATGTAATATATATGTAAAAAATAATCAAAAATACATTATTTCTATATAATATATTAAAAAATAATGTATATTTTTGTAATTTATATTCAAAAAATCAAAAATACATTATTTTTTGATGCAATATATTTAAGAAATATGTATATTCATGTTATATAAATAAAAATAAATCACTTTTTATACAATATATTAATATGATTTTATATATCTATGCAATATATACATAAAAAATCTAAAATAAATTACTTTTTATGAATAATTTAGCAAAAATCTATCATCATCATCAGTGGTTAGATATTCAAAATGCTACTACATTGATAATATGTATGTATTGTGTTGCAAAGATATCTACTGAAGTTAGCATGCTAACCAGCTAGCAAAATAAAATATTATTTTACTTTTATTCATAACATTATACCAGACACATTGCCAATAGAAAAAAAGCTAGAAAGTATTATAAAACAACACAATTAATTAGCACGACTATTAAAATGAAAATGTAAACAATTTCAAGTTAAAGGAGGTAAAAACAAAAAAGGTGTTATGTATCCTAAGAACGGGGAGACTGGGGATGGTTGGACCACTAGCTGCATGGCTAACTGAGCTAATAAGCGAACGGCAGCTATGGTTAACTGCAGTTAGCGGTTCCACCAACAACGTTACATCAGCACCTGGATATAACTTTAGAGGGCGAGCCTCGTTCATTCCTATTAAAGACGCTTAAAGGGGCATGAAGCGAAAAAACCCAGATATAGAATTAATCCAGATCTTGCACACTGACGACTTCTGGTGACCAAGCTGGCTAACTTCTAGTTTAGCTGACTGAAATAGAGCTAAAATGATTTGACCGAATGGCTCAAATTATGATAATCAAACGTCATTTCGCAGTGCATCACCTGACGATGTAGTTAAACGATTTGGCAACTATGAAAACTGGCTTCAAGGCCTGGAGATCCTCCTGGAGGCTCGGGTTAGTTCAGCGATAAGCTGCCCCCTAGTTGTGTTTAGTATAAATTCAACAGGTGGTTGACTGCACCTTTAAACAGCAAAGGGCACATGTGAGTATGGTTGGGTTTAAACCAAATTAAATGACAAGTCAGACTTTATGGGTTGCCTGACATAACTTGGATCTCGCCTTAAATACTGAGGGAATAAATTACTTTTAAAAATGACACAAGCATTTCATAAATGCCTGAAGATAATCAAGGCTTTTGCAGCATCGTCCAGGATCAACATTCTGTCCGGTCAGTGGGCTGCAGCATCAACAACACTTCACTCCGATGATGAATTCATGTTGGAAAAAAAAAAAACGCCTCCAGAAGATCTTTTACATAACCTCGTCGTATCTGGAAAAGAACAGCTTTGACTTGTAACACTAACAATGGCTTCCTTCTCTTCAAGCGTCCCTGTAAGTCACGACTTGCACAACACCGGGACCCTGAAACCGAAGCCGCTAATAAAATTCAGCCGTCGTGTGTTTTATCAGTCGCACCTGTGATTCTCCTCACAGACCGATCTTTCCAGCTCCGGATCTGGAGGGGATATGAATCCAGCCTCCGGGGTTTAGCGACTGCCGTTCTGCCGGGCAGATGTTGCTCAAACACCATCAGGAATCAAATGGACCATTTCAGACCACTTTGTCTTTGTCTGTGTCACTCACCCAGAGAGAGAGAGAGAGAGAGAGAGGTGGTCTGTGAATGGTTTGCATAACTACATGTTCTCGTTTTGTTCTGCTAGTGATTAGACACTGATGAATATGTGCCGAGGGATTCATGATGTCAGGTTTCGGCCGGCAGTTGGAAACGTCAGAAAATAATGTTTGATAGCAAACTGCGGGTGACCTTTATCTCATAAACATTTAACGTATTGTCTTTGAAATGCAAAACTGACTTCTGAGTAAAAGCTGATTGGTAAAACAGAAAACCTTGATCGTTGGCATCACTGACTTTTGCTTCGATTACAGTTCAGTCTCTTCAACCATCGCTTCAAACACTGAAAGCAAGATTAATGTTCCCGTCTTGTCGCACAAGAATGAGATGTCACTTCGGGTTAGCCAACTAGCGAGCTAGGTGGTGAGCTAATGTTAGCAGCAATGTTAACATTTGCTTCCTGCTTATTCATATGTGAAGACAAATTTAAGAGACAAAACAATGAAAAAAACACAATAGATAAACACAAATTTAAACTTTTCCACTCGTATGCTTTCTGTTATCAATCCTACATTATTCGTCTTTGACACCAGACCAACCTGCTCCAGTGTTAATAGAGGAAAAGGGGATGTTTAAAGCTCCTTTCTGCTGGATATCAGGTATCAGAGGTGATCACTGACTGGCTGTGGTCACTGGAGAGGTCTGCTGGACTGTTTAAATGTTTAAAAACTTTGTCAAACTGAGAACCACGCTCTCTTCTCCTCTGGCTTCGACTGAGCCTACTTTATTCATAAGGGACCAACAAAGGCTGTTTGGGGAGATTTTGCGTCGTTGGGGGAACCTCCACCAATTCATCCTTAAAAAAAAAGGACTCCTCCGTCCCTCCCCCCCAACGTCCCGCTCAAAAAAGAACAAGTCCATTCACGGCTCGTCGCCATTCATCTCAATAGTCTATGGAACGAGGACGTCATTACCCGCCAACAGCATGCGTCGGCGGTGGTCAAGTGCCACGCGCTCGGCCCCTCTTCCGTTAAGCAGATAAAAGGTGGCATCTGTCTTTATTGTGAGAGTAAATCCCCTCCGCCATTGACCGCGGACACTTCACATGTTGATGAGGAGGAGGACGTATAGACGGAGGGCCTCCCGCCGCTTTGTTCCCCTGGGTGGGGGTGGCGGCGGGGGGACGTTATGCAAATCAAACAAACCGTCTGTGATTTCCATCTTAGCTGACAAATAATTATAGCATGTTGGTCAAACTGGCCGCAAAGGGAAACTGGGACTTTTGTTCCATGGTTGGTGGATTTAGATGAATACGTGATGAAAACTTTACAACTTTTCTATATTTTTGCAGAGGCCAAAACTCTGGAACGACGACAATTGTTTTAAGTGCTTTGGAAAGTTTCCCAAATTTAAACAGGCTTTACAAAACTTATGCAAATTCTCGGTACAACTGGCAAACGCTTTACCCAACAGGAACAGGGGGAAGAGGAAGAACGAGCCCTGGGTTTATCTAAACTAATCAACAGCGAGGGTCAGATGATACTCTATTCAAAGCGCTGGCTGAGTGGTGAAGGGGCCCCGGCGCTGATTTGCATAAAAGTCGTTGGAAAAGTTTTTGTCATGAGAGAGTAAAGGTGTGTTCAATACAAACCACAACCTTTGGATCACAATGAACCGAGGCTGCAGCTCTGACCTGGAAAAGCATAAAGAACTTTTTATTCTAAAGAGGAGGCTGAAGTCACCGGAGCTGCATAAGACTTAACAACTCATCACCTCCTGATTGAGCCAAACCTCCTCTCCATAGATTCCAGCACTGCCTCCCATTTTTTCATATCGGAAAAAATAAATATGCATCCGTCTAGAGGAAGACAAACTCTTGAGCCAGAAACAAATTACAGCTCAGTCCTGGCAAGATCGTTTTTCCTTTACAGGATACGTTGCATCACTCGGCTGGTTTATGTGGGATTTTAAAGTGAGAGAAAATCTCCATAATCTCGTCCCTATGTGATTAAAATTCCAGGCAGAGAGGGCTGCAAGTGGACAAACGTTATGTAAGACATACCGCGTCCTGACTGGGATCAGTTGTTCATCCCAAATAAAGTTGTTTTTGCTGCGCCAACATTTGTCTTCTGTCATTTCTGACCAATAAGATGGGACGGGAACAAATAACAAGAGCCAAGTACTGAAGACATTACAAGACTGTTAAACAAGCAGTAAATGTCAGAGTCTTGTTTTGTATGTCTTTAGTTTTTACCCTGAATACTTGCTGCAAAGTCATGAAAAGTGGTGAGTTGGTGATTTTTCTTGTGACAGTAAACGTTACGTAACACATGCTGTGTCCTGACCGAGACCAGGTGTTCATATGACAATAATAAACATGTCCTTGAAACAAACATTTCTCACCAAAAAGCTGGGACGAGAGCAAATAACTAAAGACACAAGTTGTTTTTAATGGCATTGCATTTCTCTGTGTTGTTTTATTTATCATAAGCTGTTTTCCTCCAATTGCTTTGCTGTAAATTCCTAGGAAGTGTTAAGTGTTGATCCTTATACCTAAACGACTGAAAAGTGTCCTGGACTTTCATTGTACGCTTGCATTTCAGATAGGTCTAGACACTAGGTGAGAAAACTGCAAGGTGAGGTTTAGGCAAGAAAACTACTTAGTGAGGTTAAGGCGAGAAAACTACTGACAAAAAAACTACTTGGTGAGGTTTAGGCAAGAAACTACTAGGTGAGGTTTAGAGGAGAAAACTGCTAGGTGAAGTTTAGGTAAGAAAACTACTTGGTGAAGTTTAGGCGAGAAACTACTAGGCAAGAAAACTACTTGGTGAAGTTTAGGCGAGAAACTACTAGGCAAGAAAACTACTTGGTTGGGTTAGGCGAGAAAACTAGTGGGCGAGAAAACTGCTAGGTGAGGTTTAGGTAACAAAACTACTTGGTTAAGTTTAGGCGAGAAAACTTGTTTGGGTTAAAATCACTACGCTTCTTCTGTAAGAAGACTTATTTTAACATCACGTAACTTTACAATGATAGTAGGCTAAAGGAACTTACCGTTAACTTCTGGTTCGATGCTGGACACGAATAGCGTTCTTCTGAAAGAAAGTCCTGCGCTTATTTGATGCAACTGTCCATCCTCAGCTTCTCACTCTTTATGCTACCTCTCCTGACTTCCTTCTTTGCCGCCGTAATAATAACTACAGCCACTAGAGGTCGCTGCCTCACAACAAACCTAATATGGGTCAAAACAAACTCCTTTAATTTTGGATCTGTATGGTCGTTTTTCTGACGAGATGTTAAAAACTTGCAAAAGCTGTCAGTATGCTTCAATTGAAGTGCTTCTCAAATTGTGTTGCAGTGTCTAAAACCCCCTTCATGTGTTTTTTTTTGTTTTGTTGGGTTCTGAAACCGATAATCCACCAACCCCAACTACTTTATTTGTCTCCCGAGCCCTCATTTGTTATTCTTCACACAACTACTTCTGTCACTTCTTGGATGCGCAACAACAGTTAAGCCTTCGAAGAAACTTTTTCCTGTGATACTCTGCTTTGAGACTACAAACACATAAAACAGACAATTCTTGGAGACGTTGCCGAGGCAGAGTAATTCAGCCGGCAGCAGGAGGCCATGACAACATGTTTTTTGTCTCGCCTCTTGACTGTGGCCATTCAGAAAAATCTATGAAGACCTTTCTTTCCTTTAGACGTGTCTGTCTGAAGCACACTGAAGTCCTAAGGGTCCAAGTTAGCCTGTGAAAGATATTCTAAAGGTTCAGTCGTATATTGTCTGATATTCTTTGTTGTTTTCATGCTCCACAAGGCAAAGGTTGTTGTTTTTCACCATCAGTTTATTACTACAAACTTAAAGGATTCTGTGTTTTCTGTCGAAGTCAGCAAAGGTATGGAAATAGCTTGTTAAACCCGCCTCAGGGGAGGTTTATTAGTCAAAACATACAAAAATGTTGGTAATAGACGATTCTGCAAACCCCTCGGATTTACGTTCCGGGTCATGCTATTTATGAACTACGCCTCTGGCACTTAGGTTATACAATATATGTTCACAAATTTTAATCTGATTCTGAAGAGTTTGGCGACACGGACGACATGGGAATGTTTGGGTCTTGGAAAAGCTAAACATGCGACAACAAACCCAAGAGACTCATTGCTTTAAAATACTTTTTGGTATTGGTTACATATCAACCAAACAACCAAAAGGCCGAGTGTTTCCTCCTAAAATAAGATCGTATGGGTCACGATGGAACACAATCTCTTCTGCCTTTTTTTTGAAAAAATGCAATCCATGAATTCCAGCGGTGCCCAGAATCCTCTCCGGGCCCCCCGAGTTTTTCTAATTTGACTCGGCGGAGCAAAGAAAAACTACATAAACACACACAAGACTCTCACGTCTCTCATGTTTACAGCCCCTTGCCCGGCATTGTGTAACGCACCCCCACCCTCCTCCTCCACCACCTCCCAGTTTATGAGATAGAATTTCAATCGTCTCTCCTTTTCCGAACTCGTAAACGGCGTAATGAGTTTCATTTGCTCCGGCTACGTTGGGCTCAAACCGCCGGGGTGACCGCAGCAGTGTTCATAAAGATCACAGGGAATCCTCACACACACACACACACTCTCAACGGCTCACTTCTGTTCAGCACATGCCAGCGCCGACTGGTGACTCCTACATTTGGTGTGAATTTCCAGGCCATTAATTTCAGGAACATCACTTCTAAAGGAAACTGGCCGACATTTGTGGTTCCTCTTTCAAACGCTCTCCATTAAAAGCCTCCATTAACGAGGCCACACTGCATAAATCACTGCCTAAGACGCCGCAGAGACACATGACAACAACATGCTCTCCTGTCTTTTATTCCGACAAGCGTCCGCAGTACGTGCTTGAAAACATAAAATCTAAAAGTAATTCTGTGAAAAGCAGAAACCAACAATCAGACAGAAGACAACAAGATGTTTCTCGGCTCTGCATTTGAAGATTTTGATCAGCTGAGAGTGAGTTTTGTTAAAGAAGCTTTTACATACATAAACTTTATTTGGGAATTAAACATTAAACATTAAGATTTGTTAAGAAAAATAGATCAGTATCACTTTATAACATGAAAAACTTGTTCTAACAAGATACTTTCACATTATTAAGACATACAATCGTATCACATATATAACAAAATGTTGTTATGACAGTATAGTATTCATCTGTTTATAAGGTGAAACCCTTCATGTTATAACATGGTAAGTTATTGTTAAAATATTACAAAAGTGGTTGGTTGTAATGTGAAAGTATGTCGTTATCGCAGGAGTATGACATAACGTGAAAATATCATGTTATAATGTGAAAAAAAATCTTTATACATGAAAATATCGAGTTTTGATGTGATAACTTATTGTTTTATATATATGTATGTGTTATAATGTTTCTTGTTATAAATGTGAAAATATAACATGAAAATATCAGGGAAATATGTCGTTGTCACACAAGCATGAAAATATCTTATAACTTATTGTAATATATAAGGAAAATATCTTGTTACGATGTCAAAATCTCGTTATAACTGAAAATATCAAGTTATGATGCAATTTGTTGCTTATATATAAAGAATAACGTGAGCATAACGTGACAACTTATCGTTATATATAAGACAAGTCTCTTGCTATGGTAAAAATATCGCTTGACTTGAAAATATCTTGAAAATATCTATAAAATGTGAAAATGTAACATGGAAATATGTCATTTCCACACAAGCATGAAAATGTGAAAATATCTTGTTATAACGTCTAGATAAAGTTGACGCGATAACCCAAAGAATAACTTGAATATATGCCGTGAAAATATCTTGTCAAAAATGTTACCGCCTGAACATGAAAATATCTTCTCATAACATGGAAATATCCCGTTGTAACGTGACAACTTATTGTTACACACAAGAAAAAGTTTCTTGTTATTATGTGAAAATATGACGTTATAACTTTAAAACTAGTGCAACAAACTTTTCATATAACAACATGACACTGATCCACTGTTCTTTTCGTGGCGTGGCAGCAACAGGCTCCCAAAACAAAACCACACAAGAGAAAAGAAGCATGGGAACTCTCTCAAAAGTAAACAGTGATGAATTTTAATGATTTTAGATGCCACAGTTGTAGTGGTTAGACAAAAAAAAATAAAAAATCAATATCAATACAAAACATTTCTTTTGATCGCATCTTACAGCAGATGGAGTTTGAAGAAGAACACAAGATAGAAAAAAACACAACCAGCTGTTAAAAACCCTTTTTTTATTTCTATGGTTAAAAAACAAACTGTAATCTGTCCCTGAACACTGGGACCGATTTATTCAACACATATTTTTCAAACTTTCTGCGCCGCCGCCGACAAACACCGAGCCTTCCCGACATGTGTCTCAGCTTCATTAGAGGATTTGCAAAATCTGGTCACTGTTCAGTTTTACATGTGCAGCGGTTAAAGCTGTGTGAGGTGACTAACGTGCCACATCACAAACCCCACAGCTGGAGGGATTAAACAATTTTTTTTTCTGTTTTCTAAACTTTCTACAGACTCGGAGATAATCAGACACACTTTGCATCAAGGTTTTTTGAACTGTTAAAAAGACAAACTATACATTTAAAAAGTTAACTTCAGAGGAGACTGTTTCGTGTTTCTACATGTTTTTCCTTGTTTGATTTGTCCCGCAGATTCCCAAGAATTACTTCAGTGGAAGTAGCTGTTAGACATAATGAGACGATTGACGCAACAGCTGAGAGTGATACAGAACTTTTTCCAGTCCAATCAGCTTCTCTTAATCATGGAGAAGGAGCCATGTTTGTTTGAATCAACTGATTTGTGTCGGGGCCAGTTAAATGACAGCTGCTTCACTCCAAAAACCCTCTACAAGTTAATTGTTTCTGTCTGTAAAAAAACAAACAAAAAAAAAAACCTTTTTAACTTTCTCTGCATATTTTCCAGTTAAAATTCCAAACTCTGTCCAGATGTTTAATTTGCAGATTTTTGCCCAGAGGTCAGAACAATGTGGCTCAACGTCCACGGCGATTTTCTTTTCTTCCCATCAATCTGTTTATTGGTAAACTTTCCAGGTTTCGTCAAAGACTTGGAAAACTCATTTCATGTACTTTTTTTTCAGAAACTCCGGGGGTTTTACAAGTATAACAAGGCGTTCGGGGGGGAGGTTTTTTGTCTGTTTTAGTGCTTATCTGTCCTCAGGAGGGGTAAAAAAAAAAAAGAAAGAAAAGAAATCACAGCGGCACCAGGGTGAACATGAAACCGGACACCTGACGAATCTGTTTTTCCGTTTAGCTGGCTGGATGTACACAAACGCATCCCTCGATACCGCAGAAACTCTTGAATCCAGATTGACCGGGAGATCTCTCGTTCACACAAACACGCATACCTTTTTCCAACAAAACAAAAGGATTAAAAACATGAACATTGTACAGAAACCACATCACCCTCTCCTCCTCCTCCTCCTCCTCTTATTAAACTGTTTTCCCCTGGAAACACTCAGCTAATGTTTTCCAAAACCCCTCGCTCGCTCTCTCTTTTCCCTGCCTTCATCCCACCCTCATTCACTCCGTGCCTCAGGCCCGAAGGGGTCTGCTCCATATTGTCTTCATTAAAGCCGAGCGTCGACCTGGTTTGGAAACATGGTGTGTGTGGAGGAGGAGGAGGAGGACGAGGAGGAGGAGGTGGAGGAGGAGGAGGTGGAGGAGGCCGCTGACTCCTAAACCACATTCTTTAAATTCCCTGTAAACAAGAGCAATGAGAGGAGAGAAGACAGAGAAAAGGGGTCAAAGTTGTCACGTCTGAACACACATGTAAGAAACCAGGAGATACAACACCAACACAGGAGGAAGTCAACACACACACACACACACAAACAAACACACACACACACACACACGTTGGCGCCATCGGAAAATGCAAAGCAACGTCTGGCCGAGGTTGCCGCGTCGCTCCTGAGGAAATACAAGCATGCAAATGTGGGATCGATATGGAAATAACGACGTTCAGCAACACGGGGTTCATTTGCATCAGGGCACAGATTGACACACACGCACGCACACACACGCACACACACACACACACGCACACACAGTCGACACAATCGACACAATAGCCATATTATAAAGTCTAGTCGCCAGTTTACTTTACATGTTACACTGCAAACAAAGCTGCTTTGTTTGTCTATTGTCATGTTAAATTGCCTGATTGAGATGAACAAACATGTCGTACACACAAACGCACACAAACACACACACACACACACACACACACACAACGTGGATGAGTAATTGCTCTGACAAACGTGGCTCGGGCGCTGACGCAGTGAGGGAGGATGTCCTGTTTGTCGGCCATTGTGGAGCTGTCAGTGGACTCCTGTCATGTTCTGCCCGCAGCAGCGACAACAACAGCGTCTTTATCGCCGAGCACGCTGGAAAGCTGCGCTGTTGTTTAATACGTCCGCGTGTTTTGTCGTAGTAGGTGGCACAAAGTGTCCTTGTGTTTACCGGCCTGTTTGTGAGGCTTCAGGTTGAGATCAGAACAACAGAGGCACAGTAATACGCAGCTTCCTGTGGGAGCTGATGGCAGCAGGACAGTTGTAACGTGAAGACTGTCATTTTACGGTCAACCCAACAATCTTTGGGTCAAGAAAAGTGAATGGCTGATACTTTGATGACTATTCAACCCTTCTTTATAGTGTTATGAAGCTTCCTGCTCGGTTTAGGCGATTGTCAAACCATTTTTTTCTCCAACATACCGCAACAGCTCTTTTAGACGAAGCCTGGGAACCGCACAAATCTGCGGAGTCCATGTTTGATATGATGACTGACAGATAAAAGCGTCACCGGTTCAGATTTGCCTCCTCAAACATCACGTTTCACTGCTTTGATTGGTTGTATCCGATTGCGTCCAGGCTCACAAAAGTCAGATTGAACTGTCAAACAAAGCGATGCTGATCAATTACGAATTAAAATCTGTTGCTAAACGCCAAATTCTCTCCTCAAATTAATTGTCTTGACCGCTCGATGAGTCCATTTTGTCTCCAACTGTGACTTTCGGCAACGAATACAATAAGAACGCATCGAACTCAGCAACAAGTTGTCTGTGGGTTTTTTCTTATATGGTACACAAGGAAATAATTAACTTGATGCCTCTCAGTTCATTCCAGTTCCAATTCTGTGAAACTAAGACCACGATGCAGTGAATCTTTAATGTATTATGATTAGACGATTGTCTTGCAGCATATTGTGAATCTTTTTATGGGTTACTCTTTGAATCCAACCCCTAATTCATGTATTTATTAGCTTTTGAAGTATTTCTGCTCCTGTGTGTTTCTACCCAACATTCCTTTGCTCTCAATGGTAAAACAACTCAGCCCATTTATTGGAAACCCGAGGTGTGTCTTCTACAGAGTCTTATGCGTTCATGTTCCTCTAAAATACAAATATGTGGATGTAAAAAAGTTTCATCTGTTGAAAATAGATGAACTGCTCTGCTAGGTTCTCTGGTAAACACATTGGTATCTGCAGAATTACCCTCTTGCGTAATCCGAGTCGGGAACCGCAGCTTTACTGAACTTCCTTGATCATATTTCATCATGTGTCCCGCACTGATACAGACTCTTACCTCAGTCTAAACATGCCCCCAAAACTGGACTTTCCACTACAATACAAAAGCACGGCAGAGAGTTTCCCCCTCATGAAAACAGGCAGTCGTAGTGTAAATTGCAATCACAGCAGCAGTTTATACATGAACCCTTAAAGCCCCAACACGAGGCATCCGAGGACAGATAGTTGCTGACTGAGTCTCTGGAGCAACGAGCTGCAAACAATGCAAAACTTCTCTCCATGGTGACAAAATCGCGACGTGTGCTAAAAACAGGAAGACTATATAAGAAAAAGAGGAAGAGTGGTCACGAGTGGACCCCCCGGCAGCACCGACGGAGAGAGCTAACAGGGTATTTGCTTTAAAAAAGCTCATCTTTTATTTGCTATTACGTATTTATTCTTTCTTTTACACCCTGTTCCTGAAGAAGTGTTGATCAGATGATTCACCGCGCACACTTTTGAATTATTTTCAGACGTTTTATAGACTTAAACATTGCTTTTATTTCGACCTCTTTCCCCCTCGTCTGTACTTTCCTTCTCTTCTTCTCTTCTCTTTCCAGATGTAGACGGTAAATTCTGGAGAGGTGACGAGCGGCCGCGGAGGCCTCTGATATTTACTACCTGCAAACGTTAATCTATCACAGCAACTGTGTGTGTGTGTGTGTGTGTGTCTCTAAGGTGGCTTTTTTTTTACCACAATCTCTCTCGTTCATGCGTCTTCCTCAGGTCTCGGGTGTACATCTTTGTGAGGATCTGTATTTTCCAATTTTGTGTGTGACATGACGAGCGTCTTGTCAGCACAGGGGAGTATTAACGAGCAAGAGTAGCAGGATGTTAACTCACACACACACACACACACGCACACAGATAAGATACAGTCAGTTTACACACCAACGTCACGCTGATGAAGCTGAACACACACACACACACACAAGCAGGCCCTGGGGAAATCACGCTACCAGAGTCTCGTAAACAGAGTTGTGAATACACAGTCAGGACAGCTGCTGCAGCTTCTGACAGTCACCTAATAAAAATCACTTTTTAATTAATGCACAAGCTTAACAAGCTTCAGCGTGTTTGTCTGGGAGAGCAACAATAGGAAAGACTGAGTGAGTTCCTCAGATCGGAAACACTGGCGGCACTCTCAGCTTCAGATCTGTGCTTTGTCTAAAGGCTCTTCATGTTTGTCTAAAGCGTTCATAACTTAAGTGAAATACTGGGACGACAATAAAAATCTAAATGTTAAATTTTATTATTTCATCAACATGAGCTGACTTGGCTGTAAACCCTCCGTGACTTCACCCTTTGATTTACGCACGACTGTTCTGAAGCCTCGACTTCTGTGTTTTTTGTTCTGTGGTGACTTTATTATTATCTTCTCATATATTATCATTTTTTATTTGTACTACTACTTCCAGATATCCATAAATGCAGAAAATGACCACTGCTTTGTTTCTGTAGAAATATTTTCCATCAATGCTGGTGCTTTATCTGAAAACATTGCATTTCCCGAGAGTAGCCTTCTTCAAAATAAAAGTCATCTCGTATTTCGCCAGTTAAATGCTGTTTATGTGAAGCTGCTGCAGTGGAAAATGTTTGGTTTACATTTAAATTACCATTTGCATTTCACTTTTAACGTGACGAGAGTGAGGACAGTGGACTGACAAGACGATTGCGAAGGATTTGTTGCCAAAGCAAAAAAAAGCAAAAGCGCCTATTTGGCAATCTTTCAGCTTTAGGAGAACCTTCTAACATTAATGAGGTAAAAGGAGTTGGTTACTTTACTGAGAAATTGGATGTGCATCATGTCGCCTGAAGCTCTTTGATCAATTCTCCCACAGACTGAAGAAAACTACTCCCAGATATATTTCAAATAAATCGACGGGCAACAAATACAGAAAATAGCCACTGTATTTCTCTGTAGACGGATTTTGATGAATGCTGGCGATGACAGTGCATTTCCTGTGACTGGCCTACTTCAAAATAAAAGTGAACTTGGGTTTCGCCAATTAAATGCTTTCAATGTGAAGCAGCTGCAGGAGCAGAAAATTTGATCTCTGAGGCAAACCTGTGGCACGCAACGTAAATTCAGATGGATTTTGATTGGCTGTTGTTCAATAAATCCAAATGTTTTTGTCCGCCACCGTTGTGGTCGTTGTTGTTATAGCGGAGGTGTGGACACTGCTCGGTCATTTCATCCACTGAAAAGTTGTAAACCCGCATTACATCATTTTCTGTTGGTACAAAACTGTTTTCTCCCACACACCGAATGCCACAACGATGTGGTGAGCACATATTTTTTTATGATGCGTGTGTTAAGTGTCAGTTAAACATATGGGTTCGTACGACACATGCTTAACAAAAATGAAAAAAGATTTTTTTGGGATTACCACTTTAAGATTTAAATCTTTTATGGTTTGTTCTTGCCAGCAGACAGCAGATGTGGCTCACGCACACACACACACACACACACAAGCACACACACACACACAAGCACACACACACACACACACACACACACACACACAAGAACATAAACATACATACAAACTCACACTCCCCAGTTTCTCAGGGAAACCAATGTTTATAAGCAGTACAGCACTTCCAAACCAGAAAAATGTTTATCCACCCCGATGATGTCATGCGGATATGTTTGCCTGGAGGTGTGTGTGTGTCCGTTACAGCCAATCCTTATTCTGTGTTCGTGTGTGTGCATCAGTTACGTTAGAAGACATGAGGGCTTTTCTTTAATGAGAGACAGAGACAAAACGACACGCACATTTAATCAAGTATTCAGAATTATAATACGCTCGCTTCTCCTTGAGGTTTTTAGTCTCTGCTTGGCGTGTGGTTAAGACGATTTGTGACAGAAGCCATTAAAGAGTAAAGAAAAGTAGTTTCTGGCTTGTTGGAGAGCAGAAGTTAGTAGAAGAGAAAGAAAGAGATAAAAGGGACATAAAACAGATTTGACTGACCAAAAAACCCCAATGAAAGACAGAAAGTAGTGGATGTAGGGAAGAAGAGGAGCTGGCAAAGAAAATTCAAAATTATAGAAAAATAGAAAAAGCAGTCCTTCTTGTCCAATTGTATGGAAAAGGGTAAGGGCCAATGTAAAAAAAATCCTTTTTCAGTTCTGACTTATATTTTCACAATTCCGACTTTTTCTCAGAATCCTGTTTTAAACTCAGAATTCCGTCTTTTGTAAACACAGTTCTGACTTTTGTAAACACAGAATTCAGACTTTTGTCATCTCGGCTCTGACTCTTATAAACTCATAATTTGGACTTTTGTAAACTCGATTCCAACTTTTTAAAACTCTGAATTCCTGCTTTTGTAAACTCCCAATTCTGACTTTTATAAACACAGAATACGGACTTCCGTAAACTCGGTTCTGACTCTTGTAAACTCATAATTTGGTCTTTCGTAAACTTGGAATCCTGATTTTTGTAAACTCTGAATTCTGACTTTTATAAACCGTGAATTCCGACTTTTGTAAACTCAGTTCTGACTTTAAACTCAGAATTTTGACTTTGAACTCATAACATCAAAACTGCTGTAACAAAATAATTTCCCGGTCTGGGATCATTAAAGTAATTCTATCTATCTATCCATCCATCCATCTATCCATCCATCCATCTATCCATCCATCCATCCATCCATCCATCTATCCATCTATAATTCAGACTTTTTTTAAACTATGAGAAAAAGTAAGAATTGTGGAGAAAAAAGAATGTCAGATCTTCAAGACTATTCTGACGGTGGCCTAATCCTCTTATGTACAACAGCAAGAACAAGCCCTCCAGGAAAATGTATAAAGACAGCAATTTAATATATTTTGTGGAAAAGGGGCTTTAAATCAAATACATCCCAGCAACGACTAAAAGTTCAGTCCATGTACACGCTTAAACTTAAAAGCTGAATTAACTGTGACAGAGCAAAGGCAGAAATCAGAACCAGCGATCTGATAGCAGAGACAGCTGGGACGCAGCAGACAAACACACATTTTCCCAGTTTTTGCTGCATCTTTAGTTTGTCTGCATTTCATTTCTCCGCCCTTTCATTCTCTCCGCCCGTCCACTCGTTCCCTCTGTCACCCCTAATAAAAGCCGTATGACTGGAAACCAGCGATACTTTCAACCCCTCCGGTTGTGATGACTTAATGCGAGCCAACATACCGACTGAATTTCGGTGACTACACTCCTGTTCCCCTGATTTGATGTGACCTGGAGTCGGAGAACTTGATGCCGTTTGGATAAACCGCTGCTGCATCCAACTGTTTCTTTTTTCCCCGACAGTAAGATGACCTGTTCTTTCTAAATGAATGAGGTATTAGTTGCTAATTGATACCATGCCCACTCTAATGGGGATAAAACTTGAGAACACATATTTTTCCTTTTCGTTTTTTGGCTTTCCATTCTGACTGAGCTGAAGTTTTCCACAGAAACAAAATTAGTTTTTCAACTGAGCCGTAAATAAAATGCTGTCGTATGATTAAAAGACGTGGCTGAGTACTTCCAGAGATCATCAGCGCCAAGAAGCGAGCCGTCCGTCACCTCTGTCTCGCTCTGTGACTCTCACTGCCAGGTTCCAGCACAAACAAATAGCATTTCTTGAAGCTTGGGACGATATTAGATACTGTTGAATATTGCGATATTTGCTATCATATGGGATTCTTTCACAATATCGAATATCAAACAGCTGTGTGATTCCTCCACTGAGAGGAGCTGCTCTGACTGTATTTCAGTTTTTTCAGTGTTACAATCAGGATGATTGTACCCTTTCCCACTGAAGACGAACGCCAGATATCAGTGGGTGTTACTGGGTGTTTTCTGTCCAACGGAAACATGCTGTTGCTAATAAAACTGTGCCGAGTCCTGGATGAAGAAAGTTAAAGCTCACTGGAGAAGTAAATATAATATCTTAAATTAAGGATAATGGAGCTGCGTCGCTTCATGTATTTTAATAGACAAACCTAGTTTTGATTTTCGTGGTTTGGTGGAAAAAGAACCACCTCGAACTTTCTCCTCTTTCAAGAAGAATAAAACGATATTTCGACCAACATAACTTCAACATAGGACACGGCGATGTGACCAGATTGTGGCCGTGTTTCCTTCCTCCCAGCCACAGTGTCCACACACAGTGAACTGCAGGATAACTGCTGTGTCAAATATAACATTTCACTGACGGAGGGAAAGGAAGGAGGATTTCCTGTTGGTCTGTGGTTAACACTTCATCACACCGGATCCTCTCTACATTTACGAGACACCGAGTGATCGAATTCAGACTCTCGAAAAAAACCGACGACGCATTGAATGATGTTCGGAGAATGACCTCGAACTCGCTCTCGTCGCATGTTCCTGACCTCACCTCCTAACAATAATTCTCCCGCCGCTCAACTTTTCGCCTACGTTTCACCCTGCCGGAGGATTTCTCCCGGGTGCTGCGGGCTGTCAGCGCCGAGACCAAAGGCTCGGCTTCGGCGCTCGACCGCAAGGCTGATTAACATACAAACACACATAAAGGAACGTATAGAAAGATGCAAAAATGAAGAAAATACCACATGTATGCAGACTCGAGACTGTGATTGAAGGGGCTGTGGGTAAAAGAGCAGGGTCAGCAGTATATTCACACACATAAAAGGGATGTTCAGAGCCACGGGGAGGAAAAAAACAAGAGAGGAAGAACAAGTCAGACTTTCATCCCACACAGAGACGTATAGAAACAAGAACAGACACATGAAACCACACATGAAACGAGCCACGCAGACAACAAAAGGGCTTTAGGTGAGCGAGGGTTCAGGGAGACACACAAACACACACACACACACTTGTTTACACTCCACCTGTGCATCCACACATCACACACACACACACACACACACACCTTTGATGGTGCTGATGACCTGGTCCAGGTGTTTGGTGTCGTTGCGGTCTGGCCGACAGCTCGGGCAGATCTCCAGCGAGTAGTCGGGTCCGTACTCTGTAAAAAACTGACACACATCACAACAGTCAACGCTGACAACCGTCTGGATTTATGCGTTTAAAAAAAAAAAAAAATCTGTTATTCGCAGTCACACTTTCATCCCTCACATCTGCACACAGTCGCTGCAGCGGAGCGCCAAAGTACACTTTCTCCTCTTTGTCTCGTTTTTTTAAAGAATGCAGCTGCTTTCCTGGAAAAAAAAATGTTGGACTTTGAAGAGCTGGATTGTGAAACTGACTGGTGATGAATATTTACACAGGCTTTCAGGGATTACTTAAAAAAAAAAAAAAAAAAAAAGGAAAGAAATTTAAAACAGTGGACAACATCAAAGACTCCAAATATTGAGCAACATACTGTTACAGAACAAACTGTCTTCTCCTTCTGTCTGGTTGATTTCATTGACTGTTCCCCACATATTGCAGATTATATAATGTGTTTAAAGACAGTTATTAATGTTAGTAACAAAAGCTGTAATTAGTTTTTCTCCCTGTCTTGACTAAAACAGTTTTGAAAGTTGATGTAAAACCAAGACTACAGCTATGCTAGGAGCTCTGTGAGGCCTTACGTTGGTTTCTAGAGTGCTTTAAGCTCAACACTAACATGTTGAAGTTTAGCAGGAATGCTACTGTTTTAATTCATTTTTATATCTGAAATGATTAGCTACACGATCACTCTTTGGCTGTTGTAAGCTCTAGGGAGGTCATAGATCTAAACCAAAAAAAAACAATATCCGCCATCACAGATTTTTTGCCACTTTGTCAATATTTAATCATGGAAAACTGTGTTTTTGACTAAATATCTTACTAACATGGATCTGGTGGACGTTTGGAAACAAGAGAAGACAGTTTTGGTTTTAGTTTGATGCACTACAGAAACATCCAGACACTTTGTGAGCTGTCAGAACTTTGTACATGCTAGTTTGTAAGCTTGTTGGTTTTGTGATCGCGCCGCACTGATGTTGTTTTATCTTAAAACGGCTGGCATTAAGCTTGTATAACATGACTACACACTGAAATTGTTTCGCCAACTAGCAGTTTCTCTTCCGGTCAATTATGATTCTAAATGAGAAGTCTTTGGGTTTTGGACTGTTGGTTGGACAAAAGAAGCAATCAGAAGAAGTCACTGGGGGCTCTGGGAGATTGTTTTCAGCATTTTTCTTACAATTTCTCGATATTTTATAGACTAAACCCACTATTTTCAAACTACGATATATGTACGAATGGCGGTTCTCAAGCTCCCTCTAGTGGTACTGAGAGAAATTCCAGAAATAGTTTTTGAAAGTGATAAAAAGTTAATTCAAAACACGTGACACCACCAAAATACTGCAGAATTTCTAAAGAAAATTCTCCAAACAGGGAAATTAATCGTCAGATTTATTGACGATGAAAGTAATCGTTAGGCGCAGCCCTGGCGGAAACATGAATGTCTATACCAAATGTTATAGCAATCCATCCAATAGATGTTAAAATACTTCACTCGAAACCACAAATGCTAACCTCATGGTGGCACTTAAGGAAAAGTCAGCGGGGATTATTCTCTGAGCACCGTGAATGTCTATGAAAAAATTTCATGGCAATCTGTCCTGTGTTTGTTGAGATATTTCAGTCTGGACCAACTGACAGATCAACGTCGTCATGCCCAGAGCCGAGCCTCCAAGTGTGGTAAAGAAAAAAACTAAAACACATCAGAGCGTTCAGATGGACACATGTTCCTTATTTCTGATCTCAGTGTGCCGTCTAGGACTTGCATTAACACAAACAAATGTACGAGACAGTCTGGTCTGGTTCATGTACAGAAAGAAAATGTAAGACAGAACACAGAAGAAGAACCACAAATCAGTCAGCCTGGGCCTCACCAACATGAATACAAAAAAAAAATAAGAAGCCAGAGATGATTTCAGCGAATACCAAAGACTCCTGGCATTTCTTGCAGAGTCGGACCGATTCCATGAAACAGAACCAGCCAATGTAGAAAAAAGAAAAAAACAGGTGGAAATCCAGAGAAGTGGGTTCAACCAGAAGTTAAAACCAGAGAACGTCAGTTGAAAAAACATATTTTCAGGGAATATGTCGGGCCGTGAGTCAGTGCCATGAGAGCAAAACAAACTCGGAGGCCAGGCCTGACCACAAGTGCGTCAGTCCACTCGCAGTGTCTGTTGTGAAAGCCTTGGACTCTGAAGACTCAGCATAACGCGCCGAACGAGCCTAAAACAATAGACCCATACGCCTCCCTGCATAGAAAATGTCTAAAAAATTAGACGCTCAGTATTTGTTTTCAAATAATCTGACCTGAAATAACCTTAAAGACGTTGAGCATTAAAGTCTCGACGTTTAGTTTTACAGTAGCTGGATGAAATATCATCAGCTCAAGGTCCACCAGCTTTTTATCGCACTTCAGGTTTCTTGTTTTGACAAAAAAAAGAACATTTGTTTTGCAGACAGTTGTTTTACCACTTAAATTTGTCTGGATTTTCTCCGACTCGAAAGCTAAGACAGCAAACACTCCACAAGCATTCCCCAAAACTGTCAAACTGCTCCTTTAAACTCTAAAAGCGATTCTGCAAACATCCCGTAATGATTTCTACAGTAACACCAGGGTCACTTTAAAGACGAGGGGGGGGATATCTTGTTTTGGATTGGGACTCTTTCGTGGATTAGATGGATGTCATTAGAGAGGACTTCAGACGGTCTGTTGGCAACACTTGCATGGCTCTGAGCAGATGTACACACACACAGCTGGGCCAACATGCAGTAGGAGTACACGTTTGCGTACTTAAAAGACAAAGACTACTCTGTCTTTGTTTAATAGCGCCGTGTGTGAGAAGGAACTCATGTGAGATTAGTGACAGTAGATGAAGGTGAGAGTGTGTGTGATATTTGCTTGTGTGATTAGATCAACAGAAAGGTAAGGCCTACGTCAATGTGTGTGTGTGTGTGTGTGTGTGTGTGTGTGTGTGTTTCTGTTTCCAATTAGCTCAGATGAGTTTCAGTGTCTTACCTCCGGTCTCAACAGAGCTCAATATGAGAATAGTTACTAAACACACACACACACACACACACCCGCAATGTATTCCCATGAACCCAGTGCTCTGTCTCCTGCTGTCCAGCAACACACACACACACACACACACACGATTCGTACATGCAGTCTCCTGCTGCCTGCTTGTTTGGCTTGGATGAGCATGCGGAGAGGAAAGCGAGGAAGACAGAGGTGCAGACACTCCTAAAAGAAAAACTCACTCTGCGATAATGTTTCTGTAATATTCCTAATATTTGGGCGAACGAGAGTAAAAAAAAAAAATATGTAGCTGGCGGAGAAAATGATAAAAGAGATTTAGTGACGAAGCGGCTCTACGTCACCTGGGCGAGGTCACGGGACAGAAAACACCCGCGGACTGGCTCCAGCGTTTCTGGCACCGGGAGATAAATGGTGGAAGGTCTCCGGTTATTTACCACGGCCCTTAACATGGACCCTCTGCCCATCACTCACTGTTAGCATGAGCATGTTTGTATGAGAAACACAGGCCCTGACGCAGAGAGCACCGAGTGAGAAAGCAGGAAAAATAACATTCTATAAATACTCTCATTTAAGAGGAAGGCCATTTATCTTTCTGTGTTTGCTGTCCATCATTTATTTTACTGTGTGAGACAAATGTTCAACAAAATTCTGTTATATTCTCGATGTCTCAGCCTCACTGGAAGGCTGTAGAGGAGGTTGAACCAACGTCTGCTTAAAAAACAGTTTAGTCGACTACATGGACAGTCAGCAACAGAGTAAAGAGCTTCGGAGCAGCCGGCAGAAATGAGGCTTCTACTCCGTTACTTCGGTGGCGATGCCAGTAGCGGTTTGTGACATGTAGTTTCCCCAGTAAACATACCAACCTCTTCAGCTGTTACAGTCCCTCCGACTTGCTTCTTTCGAGGACAGAGGAACTCAGGCAGCAAAGAGCCACTTCAGAGGAGGTATTTAACACAAAGAAAGGCAGCGGCCAGCCAGTCAGGAGGGACCGCAACAGCCAAATAGAGCGGTGTGTTTACTGGGGAAACTAAAGGTCTCGGATATCTGCCTTTGTCCAAACCGAGTATTGTTTAAGCTTCGCCTCTCCACTCTGTCCAACCCAGAGACACAGTGGCAGGCTGAACAGGTTGGTGTGTTTAACAGGGAAAGTACAGCTGGAAATCCCTCGACACATATGCGCCACTGCACATTTACTAATTCTCACAGTGTAGGCCATTTTGTTTGGTTACAACGCAGTAACAAACCTCTACTCGCGATATTTGCAGTAACTACAATAGCCCTGGTACTAACAGCAGCAGTGGTGATAGTGGCGGTATTTATATTTCTGTCCCTACTTCTTTAATAATTGTTTTCTGTGTTATGTGAGACAGAAGACAAAAGACAGAACATGTACTTCCATGTGAAAAAGTCCGAGTGCATGTTCGTATGCATGAGCCCATCTGTCGACAGCAGTGTGTGTGTGTGTGTGTGTGTTTGTTTTCACAGCGATCAGCAGGATCTCGAGCTATGAAGGATGCCGAGCTGCGCAGCAGAGGGGAAAACGTCTCGGGAAAACAAATGAGCTCTGTCTGCTATCAAGCTGCTATCTAATAAATGTTTTCAACAAGGAAAGAAAAACGGCCCGATGCCCAAATCGCAGTCACATACTGCACGTACACCTCCCCCTCTCTCCCTGCAGCTGGACTCTCTCCCACCCTCCATACCTTCTCATCAATCCATCTCTGCGAGATTCATCTGTCAGATCTCCTTTTAAGGCATCGTACCCTACAAACAGTATTTGTTTTTTGAAACATTCTGGAAAGCCAAAAGAGAAACTCCAAGTTTCTCTTTTGATTCGAGTTCCATATGAGCAGGTGTTCTGCACCACGGTGATGAGTCGAAGTTTCTCTTTGTGTCACTTTCAGCACTCTGAAGCCTCGTTTTTCTTTCAGGACAGAAGAGTTTATGATCCTGCTCGCACAGACGAAGATGCTGTCTGGGAAGAATGTAAATCTGCTAAATTTAAAGCAGTCTGCTGCTCAGTTCCAAAGTCTCACTTTACATTTTGAAAACAGTAACTGATTAGAACACTTGGCAGCACAAGAACTCCAACAATTTTTTCGTTTGAGTTGATTTGAAGTAGCCGAGGAGAGACGAGACGAGACCTCCTCCTCGTCCTACCTTCTGTTTGATTTAAGGTATTAGAGAGAGGAAGGTTACAGTCTCCCCACTGGATGTTTAAGTAACAAGCTTCATGCATAACATGATATATTTACTGAATCTTTATCTTTATACAAATCAAAAACTTTTCCACTTCAGCAAGGCATGAAAACGTTTTGCGATATTTAGAGATTCCATCCAACCAGGCGGACTGAAACCCAGCTGCTATTATTGTTTCTGTGCGTCTCTGAGGACCGACCTCAGTTATAACCGTTCATGAATAATAAATTATAATAAAGAAAGGAAATGCATTAGGAAAAGCTCAAAAGTTCAAGTGTCATAAATACCGGCGTGTTGGGTTTGTAAAAACATCTCGCCTGATAGGAAAATAAAAATGCAGATAACAAAAGTGAATGATGAGCACTTCTTCGAGGATCACACCTGCCCATGAACTTGAAACAAAAACACTGGAAAGACAACTCCAACGCGGACACGACTCCCGAAAGGAAACAGGGCAGGAAACCGACTCTTTCAGCTCATTGTTGGTCCATCCACAACACTCGCCCACCACTTTCCCTGCCACGATTCTGTCGAATAAACCACAGCGGCAAGAAATTGTGATTAATGATGATCGATAAGATAAGAGCGGCGTGGAAGTGGAAAAATCAGCTTCTTCACAGCACATTTTTTATGTCGTTTTATAAACAGACAAATTCCCCCACGGGAAAACGCACACACATTCTGCTCCGGTGACGTTTCCGGTGATTGAGCCTGCGACTCCGGGAGCCGACACATCCCTGACGGCAGCGAGGGGCAGGACAGGAAGTGGCTGCAGACAGGAAAAGAGGAAGTAGGAAGTAAAGAGGCGGGACGCTTCCCCGCTGCCAATCTGGGACCAGAGACGTCCTCCCTTCCTGTGCGGCTCTGAGACAGACACTCATTTGTATTTACATGTGTTGATCTCACTCGAGGCGGAGGGATTAAAATCTGCCGATCGGACAAACTTGGATCACATTCGTCTGTTTGTGTATCCCACCAGTTCCAAGCACTTATTCAATATCTATCATCATTATGATTTAAACAGCAACATCTGCCCTAAAAAGCATGTCGGCATCAAATAGCAAGTCAGTCTGATTATCTGGCGCACCAAAAGACATCATTCCAGTTACTTAACATTTAGAAAAGCACAAAAGAAAGATACAAAACTAGTTCCCAAAACCAGTAAGTGGTCATTTTGGGTGGTAGTTACGCATATAAAAATGCAGAAAAACAAAATTATTAGAGGGTTTTGTTTAATAAGCTGATGTCCTCCAAGGAGAAGCCACAACAACAGGCAGAATTGATTACATGCTGTCTGAGTACCATGTGGTTCACTGTAACGCAAACTGTGTTTGGGCTCTCGTACCTGCCAATGTTAGCAGCAGATGTTTGTTTCAACTGATCTGACTGTCAAAGTAGGAAATGATTTATCCCCAGACTCCCTGAACAAATTGCACTGTATTGAGAGTGGTAGAGCGAGGAAGAAGCTTTAAAAACTTTGTGGCTGAACGGCTAAAGAGAAATCTAAAATCATTCACGCCTTCTTGTAATTTTGTCAGTAAATGCAGTACGTTGTTTGTTTCTTTCATCGAGGCTTCGGCGTCTAAAGTGTGTCTGACCTGCCAACATAAAGCAGCTGTTTGAATACATTGTTTCTGATCATCTAAATGTATGAAAGAAAACAACATTTTAATGGCCGTAACCAATTTAGGCAGCTTTTTTATCGCCTGTAATAAAAAGTCACCAGACTCCCTTTAAAAATTGTTCAATTTTGTAAGTTGTGGCGTTAGAAGAAACTTTATGAATGTTGTAAAGGCTTCCTGTGACGTATTCTTCATTATTTGTGCCCTCTTGTGTATTCGGCGTCAAAAATAATTCATTAAGTTGTTTCTATCCTTGTAAAAAGTGTCATTTCGTTGTGGCATTGCTTTACCAGCCTGCTTCTCGATCTAAAGTGCATCTTGCTTGCCGACATTTAGCTGCTGTTTGAACACACTGTTTCTGATTTAACCTTTTACACTTCATTAATGAAAGAAGACAAAAGATACAGATACTGTTAACAGTAACCAATATAAGCTACTTGTTTGTCGCCTGTAGAAAAAGTCCCCATACTCCCTTGAAAAATTGTTCAATTTTGTGAGTCGTCAAGTTAGGAGGATCTTTATATATCTTTGAAACACTTTCTATGACAAAAGTTCAATCATTTGCACCTCTTGCAAATTCGGCACATCTTTCACAACAAGTTTTTTCTGCTCTGTGTAAAAAAACACTTTGTCCGTTTGTCTCAGCGATTTCTGTTTTTATTTGCATATAAACCGGTCGGTGATATCTGATCAAGGATCACCCTTGACAGATGTTGATAACGGGTACAAACAGGCTTCTCAGATCTACTGTTTACAGTTACTATTCAAAAAATAACCGTATGTCAACAAGCCTGAAACCAGCGTCTGATCCAGAGTCTGCAATTCCAGGTGCCAATTTCTGTTTGAGAACATTTTTAGCACAGACAGTTGGATGCTTCATGGGTGGAGATGCAGTGGAGACAGGAAAGAGCGGAGCGCCAGAAGGTAGGAAGGAAGGTGCAGTGTGTGACGAAAGACATGATGTGGTTTCACACCAATGTGAGTGTGTTTTTTATTGGAATTGCGGAGCAGAATTCAAGGAGACTGGGTGTTTGCGGTGTGGGTTTGGATTACTGAAATCAGTCAATGGAGCTCTGTTTAGTGTAAATTAACACTTTATCATCACTGATAATACTGATCAGAATCTGATACGACTGGGGTGGACGATCTGACAATTTCCGATCTTGAAGGTGTCCACAATCTACAGACTGACGCTCAATCTCCTCAAAAATGTTTGACATTTGAGGCGATGAAACAACAAAAAGCTAATTTTCAGAGACTCTCTGTGCCACCAGCTGCCGTGAACTTTGTATCTAAAAGGTCAAAGTTGCAGCATCAAATGTCACGGCTAAATGTTCTCGGGGAACTAATAGCAACAAGCACAACGGCGGAAACTTTCTTCAAAAAAAGAAAAGTAGATTAAAAAGAAGACAATCCCCTGCAGGTCCAATCAGTAACACTAACTGACCTCTGACCTCTGTGCTTATTCTTAGCGAGCCGCGTGTTGTTGCCCTCCGATTCACACGCAGATTGACTCTGCCGCCATCGCACAATGGTGGGGTCAATCAGGATCAGCCAAACGCCAACAGACAATACGAGTCAGCGCGGAGGGTTAATGACTTTCGATCTGACACAAAAGGCACTTTTACTGGTGTTTTTATAAGATATTGCGGTATAATAAGTGTGACAGCGGCGGGGCCATTGTGTGGGTTATCTGCAGTGTAATATTTTGTCTGGTAATCAGTGAATATTTCAGCGCTATTGTTGATGTGACCAGCCAACTCTGAGTAATGTTTGTGTTTTTTAGACTACTATTTCTATTCGCTTAGTCCGAGAGGGGGTTGTACACTCACCCTCATGGGTACTAAGAGAAAAAAAAAGAAAAAAAAAAAAAAGATTACATCGATTTCATTACAAATAAACACGTTTGGACAAAATATTTAAAAGAAAATCAAACCAAAAAAGCATTTGTTTGGATCGATTTCAGTGAGATTTGAGCAGACGAAAACAAACCGAACATTTTTGGGGGCAGATGAGACATCATATGTTATTCCAGCATTACGGTTATTTGTCAGTTATGGGCACATTTGAAGTTTTTTGGGGTTTTTTTCTCACAAATAAAAACACTCCATTCAACGCGGCTTCCTTTCCCATTACAGCAGCAGCTGTTTCCTCCTCGTGTAGCGTAGAATGAAACACCCAAAAATGTTATAAAACAGGCCAGTGTATTATCTGACTGTAATGAATGTGTGCATTCATGTGGTTTTGTCTACAGTAGAGCGCAGGGGTGGACACACACACACACACACACACGCACACACACACACACACACACACACACACACACAGGGTACAAAGGTAGGTTTTGTTCCCCGTGTCGCTGGAACTTCAGCTTTGCTTGGTCATCATGGATAAATGCCCCTCTTATCGAGCACAACGGGCACAGACAGAGCCATGAACACACACACACACGCACACACACACACACACACACACACACACAGGTTTCTAATGTTGTGATATGACCTTCAAAATAGATCTATATCACCTTCTAAAATGGAAAAAGAGGCCAATAAACAGTTTAATTTTCAAGCTAAAAGAAGCCATCAGGATGTCTGATTCTTATTTTTTAGTGTCAGGAATAAAATAGTGTGTGTGTGTGCGTGTGTGTGCGTGTGCGCGTGTGTCTCGTCTTCATCATCTGTAGCAGCTGCCCGCACTGATAGTTGCTTTGTTTTCAGTGAGTGCTTCTTAATGAGGTCAAAGGCTATTTAGGGCCACTGGACGCTGACGAGGAGAAACAAGAGGCACCTTTATCACAGTCTGAACACACACACACACACACACACACACACACACACACACGAACACACACACACACACACAACCACTAACACACAAGCCGGCACTCACAGCTATTCATTACATTTGACCAAGACAAGGTCCAAAAATCAGTCGCTGGAGAAAGAGACTCTTTGTACGTGTGTGTCTGTGTTATATATGTGTATGTGTGTGTGTGTGTGTGTGTGTGTGTCAGTACAGGAGCAACAAAGACAGATGGTTCTACTGGTTTCTATTTAGAGAGGAGATGAGTCCATTGGATTTACCACTTGTGAATAATGAGAAAACGAGCTCCACTTAAAACGATTACATGAGTCAAAGTGACCTGATTCTTACAATAACCAGAAGTCGACACGCTGTGTTTTACATTACACACACGCAAGTGTTATCAGAATATATATCAATTTCGCAAAACAACAACGGAGGGAACGTGAATGCAGTCGTCTGATTTATTAGATTTGTCGTAAAAGCTTTTTGTGGTTCGATTTTAAGGCTCATTCACAAAAACACTTGTTACAGTAACTCAGGACATTGGTGATTAACTTGAGTTGCTGTCGCTGCCTTTCTGCAAAGGACTGACCTGAACCACACACACGCGCGCACACACAAACACACAAACACACACAGTAAGTGCTGTAACTAACTTGCGGCTAATGTACAGTAAAGTAATCTGTTTTTTTCAGGTGTAAAACACTCGCAGGTGGTGAGAAAATCTATCTGACGTGACTGTTTCAGGGTTTTGTTCATGTTTTGTTCGGTCTCGTTTGCAGATTATGATAAGGTTCACTTAGCGGCTTTAAAGCTTTTGCTCAGGTATCATCTAATGTAAACACACCGTGTATCTCTAAGAAGGGGCTGTGAGATATTGTGCAAAGCCTGTAAGTGAACTTTGAGTTGGGAAAATTCCTCTCTAGGGCTGCAAATAACAATTACATTAATTGTTGAGTAATTTGCTGATCATACTTGCGGTGAAATGTTTAGATTTTGTTCTTAAAAATGTCAGAAGATGTTAAAAAATGTTGCAAGATGACGTCCTGAAATGTCTTGTTTTGTCCACAACCCAAAGATATTATGTGTTCTGTCATAGAGGAGGAAAGAAAACAGAAAATAATGACATTTAAGAGGCTGGAATCTGAGAATTTGGACTATTTCCCTCTAATTTTCCTTATTTTCTCTGATATAGCGACAACATCAAAGGGAACTTTTATGTTCAGACCAAAAAATCCACTCCAAAATTAGATATCTGGCTCTTCTGGTAATCACATTATTCTCAAGGAGTATATAAAAATCCACCAAATGAGACGTAAAGAGAGGAGCCTGTGTTAGATGAGACAGACTGAGAGGAATTGTCAACACTAGCAGCCTTCTCTCTCTCACACACACACACACACACAGTCTGAGTCACCTGAAGACAAACCCCTTTATTGAGAAGCAGGCGGCCATCTTTGATTAGATGGAATGACTCAGCAGACAGTGAACACAAGGGGGTGTGTTTGTGTTTTCCGTGTGTGTGTGTGTGTGTGTGTGTGTGTAAGCTTGTGATTTTGTGCGACAGTACGATGAATGAGTGCGTTTGTGCTCATGTGGGAATATGTTCGCGTACGTGTGTGTTGCGATACCTCGTGGTCTGGTATCTCGGAGGAAAGAGTCTTTCCCAGCACTGCCGCCGTCAGGTAGGTCCAACAGCGCGCCGTGTTAGCCAGGTTATAACCTCCTGGTGAGAAAGAGGCGCAACAAGACAGATATCAAGAGGAAACTCAGGAGAAGACAATTATTTTGTGGTCACATGCTGCATATACTGTACGTCTGATGCTGTATCCATGACAACAGCGGCCTCACTTCACTTTTCACTGGCTTGCTAGCTTGTTATAATGGAAAACGAAAGACGGGTGATCTATTTTAGCTTCAGTGGCTCAGAAGCAATACTGACTGTAATACCCATAAATACATGTTCAGGGAAACTGAAAGCTAACAGGCTAACCTTGGAGTTAGCCTTTCCAAAAGGCTACAATTAGTGTTAGCTTCTCCAACAAGCTAACATCAGGGATAGCTACTCCAACAGGTTAAAATGAATGTTCAGTGTTAGCTTCTTCTACAGGCTAACATTAATGTTAGCTTCTTCTGAAGGCTAAGATCAGTGTTAGCTTCTCCAAAAGACTAACATTAATGATAGCTTCTCCAGAGGGCTAGGATCATTGTTAGCTTCTCCAGCCGGCTAAGATCGTTGTTAGCTTCCCCAACAGGCTTAGATCAGTGTTAGCTCCTCCAAAAGACTAACATTAATGTTAGCTTCTCCAACATGCTAACATTAATGATAGCTCCTCCAATTGGCTAGCATCATTGTTAGCTCCTCTGACAGGCTCAAATCAGTGTTCGTTTTTCCAACAGGTGAACATTAACGTTAGCTTCTCCAGAAGGCTAGCATCATTGTTAGCTCCTCAGACAGTCTACGATCAGTGTTATCTTCTCTAACAGGCTACTATCGGTGTTAGCTTCCCCAAAAGGCAAACATTGATGTTAGCTTCCCCAACATGGTTTCAATTTCTATCACAAGATTGAATTTAGATTTTAAAAACTATGTTAGCAAATATGTAATAGCATAAATCCTGAATGTCATCCTTAACTGAGATAGTGTTCGAGCCAAACAAAACATTGATCTGAAATCAGACTCTTGATACTTTAAATTCAAATAATCTGAGTCAAGGAACAGTTGATATATAAGAAGAGGAAAAGACTTGCTGTCAATTTTAGCCAGTTAGTCAAAAATATGTGGCTCAACACACAAATTGGAGGCTAACAATACAAAATCTTTGGTTGGAAAACTCTTTCCAGAAATGGAAATTTAAAGAGTGAAGGATGAAGAGGACTTGAGTAAAATTAAGAGAATTGAGAGAAAGTATGTAGGACAGAGAGGGAGGGAGAGAAAGGAAGAGAGGTGGGATTGTAGTTGAGTAAAATGGCTTCATTGTGTTGTATAAGTAGTAGCTATCATCTGGCCGAGGGCTGAGGAGTCTGGAACATAGCGCAGTGTGTGTGTGTGTGTGTGTGTGTGTGTGTGTGTATGGGTTTGTGTGTAAGTGTGTACAAATGAGTGTATCAATGAGATTCAAAGCAAACACAAACACCCACAAACACATAGCACATCAACTTCCATTTCATTATATCTTAAATACACGTAAACGCTCTTAAACAAGTAAACAATGCACACGCTCATAGTTCACACATGCACACACACATAATCAAAACACACTCATCAGACAGAAAATAAACACACTCATCAGACGCACCTCCACCCAGCAGCAGTGTGGGTAGCTGCCACTGTAAGACGTACTGCAGACACTTGCCCACCCCCACCGGGGTCATGTTGAAGGAGCACATGGGGTCGCCCGCCATGGTGTCGGCACCCAGTTGCATCACCATCGCCTCCGGGTTGAACTGTGCTCGCACTTCCTGCATCACGCTGCAAAACAGGACAGCTGTAAACATGTTGTTAGCCGCTGACGCTGCAGGCTGGGCCATAGTGTCTGAAAGTATAAACTTTATAAACTGTAAAAAACTATAAACTGTCATATCTAACTACTGTTAGTAGGTTTGATCAACATCTAAACAACTGTCACTGATGTTCCACACAGGATTCCACTTTGTAACCATGTCTGTTCCACCAATCATAAGTGACAAACACCAGTCTATAGTCAGTTCCACCAATCATAAGTGACAAAACACCAGTCCGTAGTCAGCTCCACCAATCACAAGTGACAAAACACCAGTCTATAGTCAGCTCCACCAATCACAAGTGACAAAACACCAGTCTGTAGTCAGCTCCACCAATCACAAGTGACAAAACACCAGTCTGTAGTCAGCTCCACCAATCATAAGTGACAAAACACCAGTCTGTAGTCAGCTCCACCAATCACAAGTGACAAAACACCAGTCTGTAGTCAGCTCCACCAATCACAAGTGACAAAACACCAGTCTGTAGTCAGCTCCACCAACCATAAGTGACAAAACATCAGTCTGTAGTCAGCTCCACCAATCACAAGTGACAAAACACCAGTCTGTAGTCAGCTCCACCAATCACAAGTGACAAAACACCAGTCTGTAGTCAGCTCCATCAATATCTAGTGACAAAACACCAGTCTGTAGTCAGTTCCACCAATCATAAGTGACAAAACACCAGTCTGTAGTCAGCTCCACCAATCACAAGTGACAAAACACCAGTCTGTAGTCAGCTCCACCAATCACAAGTGACAAAACACCAGTCTGTAGTCAGCTCCACCAATCATAAGTGACAAAACACCAGTCTATAGTCAGTTACACCAATCATAAGTGACAAAACACCAGTCTGTAGTCAGCTCCACCAATCACAAGTGACAAAACACCAGTCTGTAGTCAGCTCCACCAATCACAAATGACAAAACACCAGTCTGTAGTCAGCTCCACCAATCATAAGTGACAAAACACCAGTCTGTAGTCAGCTCCACCAATCACAAGTGACAAAACACCAGTCTGTAGTCAGCTCCACCAATCACAAGTGACAAAACACCAGTCTGTAGTCAGCTCCACCAATCACAAGTGACAAAACACCAGTCTGTAGTCAGCTCCACCAACCATAAGTGACAAAACACCAGTCTGTAGTCAGCTCCACCAATCACAAGTGACAAAACACCAGTCTGTAGTCAGCTCCACCAATCACAAGTGACAAAACACCAGTCTGTAGTCAGCTCCATCAATATCTAGTGACAAAACACCAGTCTGTAGTCAGTTCCACCAATCATAAGTGACAAAACACCAGTCTGTAGTCAGCTCCACCAATCACAAGTGACAAAACACCAGTCTGTAGTCAGCTCCACCAATCACAAGTGACAAAACACCAGTCTGTAGTCAGCTCCACCAATCATAAGTGACAAAACACCAGTCTATAGTCAGTTCCACCAATCATAAGTGACAAAACACCAGTCTGTAGTCAGCTCCACCAATCACAAGTGACAAAACACCAGTCTGTAGTCAGCTCCACCAATCACAAGTGACAAAACACCAGTCTGTAGTCAGCTCCACCAATCATAAGTGACAAAACACCAGTCTGTAGTCAGCTCCACCAATCACAAGTGACAAAACACCAGTCTGTAGTCAGCTCCACCAATCACAAGTGACAAAACACCAGTCTGTAGTCAGCTCCATCAATATCTAGTGACAAAACACCAGTCTGTAGTCTGCTCCACCAATCATAAGTGACAAAACACCAGTCTGTAGTCAGTTCCACCAATCATAAGTGACAAAACACCAGTCTGTAGTCTGCTCCACCAATTAAAAGTGACAAAACACCAGTCTCTAGTCAGTTCCACCAATCATAAGTGACAAAACACCAGTCTATAGTCAGTTCCACCAATCACAAGTGACAAAACACCAGTCTATAGTCAGTTCCACCAATCACAAGTGACAAAACACCAGTCTGTAGTCAGCTCCATCAATATCTAGTGACACAACACCAGTCTGTAGTCTGCTCCACCAATTAAAAGTGACAAAACACCAGTCTGTAGTCAGTTCCACCAATCATAAGTGTCAAAACACCCATCTGTAGTCAGCTCCACCAATCACAAGTGACAAAACACCCGTCTGTAGTCAGCTCCACCAATCATAAGTGACAAAACACCAGTCTGTAGTCAGCTCCATCAATATCTAGTGACAAATCACCAGTTTATAGTCAGCTCCACATCACAAGAGATGGAACAACTTTCGTCACCCTTTCATGTTTCAAGCAGAAACATATCATGTAATATCATGTGTTTGATTGGCAGATGTCTAAGCCAATCACACTAAGCTGAGACGATCAGTACTTGTTCTCTGCTCCACCTCAGTCCTACCCAAATTAGATTTCATGGCCACAGAAACAACTCAACTTTCCCCAGAAACAAGCTTTTTGTTTCACAGTAGTCACAGAATACACTGACTGACTGAAAACCTGTATATCTGGGGGTTATCTGGGAGGACACTGGGTGTTAACACTTTCACTTTCAGCGGCAGCAGGTTTGCCTTCTTGAGATTTGAGTCTGGGAGAAAATCCTTCAACTGGAAAATCCCAGGGTCTGAGCTCTCACACAGGGAGGAATTCCCTCTTGAAGGCGTCCTTGATAAAATAACGCTGGAGCTGCTTTAGCCTCCGAGGCACCGCTCTGCGGATGCCCCTGACCTTTGACCTCTGAGTGGGAAGCGGTCAGGAGAGGGAAGGGAAAAGCAGAATTCCTCCTCAGGGATTCATGAGGAAAACACGCTTCATTAGTTCCCTCTGAGCTGCACTGGGAATACTTCCTGAGTGTGTGTGTGTGTGTACCTGGTGAATATCTGGTAATATCTGTCATCCTTGATGCCGTCCTCCAGCGGTACGTTCACAGCGTGCCATCGCCCTTTACCCAGCCCTGTGTCACTGAGGTCGCCCGTACCTAAATGTAAATACACACACACTTGTCTCAAACTGTTGCACAATGTTGGTTAATATCAAATGTGGCGTGTTTGAAACAAATGCAAAGAGCGACCTGGGAAGAATCCAGGAGAGAACTTGTGCAGAGACACCGTCATGACTTTGGATGTGAAGCTGAAGGCGTCCTCCACACCTGCAGAGACACGCAGGAAACAAATCACAGACAAAAGAGGGTTTTTTCTAATCAGATCCTGTCTGACAGCCAAACTTCCCTCTAACAACAGTCTGAATTTATCATCTGTGTGTGTGTTACCATCGCCATGATGCAGGTCAACGTCCACATAGAGGACTCGGTCGTATTTCTCCCTCAGCCTGAGAATTCCCAACACGGCATCGTTCACGTAGCAGAAGCCTGACGCCTCATCCCTGAGAGACGGAGGACAGAGGAAACAGAGCTGTGAGGTGAGGTTAGCCTGTGGCGCCCCCGTCAGGCCAATCAGCAGAACAGATGAGACAAAAAGCACTTGACTGAGGTTTTGGTGTCTAATATTAGTAGTTTTTTTTTAGCTACATGTTCCACCATCCTTTCTGACATCATTCAATTAATTCATGACATCAATATAACAAAGAAAACGTCAGAAATTCCTTTATTTTTGTGGTAACAGTGTACTTCTGGTGAACCCACTTCTTCGCATGGTGCCACCCTCCTGCCCAGTTGATGGCCACGTCACTTTTCTTGTCCAGCAGACACTGGGCTGCCGTCAGCGTAGCGCCGCCAACCGCCGCTGCGTATTCGAATATCCCCTCCGACACGGGACAGTCGTAACCTGGAGGCCGAGAAAACACACGACACACCAAAGAGACGTCAAAGAACTAGAACCCTCGAGGATAATTCAAGCCCTTACAGTGAAAGGTTAAAGAAAACTGACGTGGAGCAGGAAGCACAGGAAGGAATTAGATGGAGAGAGCGGGAAAGAAAGACAAAGGGAAGGGACGAAATGTCTAGATCTAGGAAAAGGTGGAGCAGTTTGCTTTTGTAACAGAACAGGAGGATGATCCAGAGAGAGGTGTGGCGGACACAAACGGAGGAAGTAACGCGAAGAAGAGAAAGGTTGGGTGAGGGTGAGCGAATGAAGGGAGTTAGGGAGTGATACAAAAAACAAGGATGAGTCTAAAGTTAGAAACATCTGACGCAAACCACGGTGGGATCTTTCTGACAACGTCCCTTTCTGACAGGAGGTTCATTGAGATTTACGCGTTCCTGTCTCCACTTCAAGTGTACAAGCAGGGCTACAAAGTTATTATTAACATCCATTCAATCTATTCTAATATGCAAAGGGTTGAGAAACAAAATAACTCTGGTTAAAATGAACTAAAACCTCGTCTAAGTAGATTTAAATCCTTGACGGTGTTCAGTCTTCTCTGAGCTTGTGTAACAGCGCCCTCTGCTGCCATAAAAACACACACTGCACACAACTTTTCAAGTCTTCTCCTTATTTTCAACTTTATCCCCTTAATGTGACATATTATGCTTACATGAAGAACAGCTAGACAAAACCTTGAACCTAAAATCTGTAGTAGTTGATAGAAAGCATCACCGTCTGCCATTTTGAGACGATAAGTGTGTGAGTGATTTTGCCCGTCCTCACAAACTTGACACACCCTAGTTGGCGAGATTAGTTTAATGGACAAACACGAATGCGTGATCGTTACTCTTGGCTCGTCTCACCCAGGCCAAAGTCGACGGACTGCGGGTCGTCGTTGTCTCCGTCCTGGCTGATCTTGTGGAGATGTTCCAGGTAAGAGTCTGTGTGGAACTTGGCCATTTCCTCCATGGAGGCCAGCTTGGGTTTAACAGTGCTGGAGAGACGGGAAGGAAAATATTTTTACAGGCTTCTCACACAATAACTTGTCGTGTGAGCCGTGGCGACTCATGCTGTTGACAGATTTATTCACAGAGCCATCAAATAAATGTTTAAAAAAAAAAAACTGTGTGTGAATAAAACAATGGTAACATGCAGACGACTGCAGATGATTCATGGGAGATGACGACCTTGTTGGACACACTGAGTAATAAAAAAAATTCAGGAGCATCGATATTTATCTCTGTTTTTGATAATTTTGACAGCGTTAATTCATTGAAGGCATTTAATAAGCCTACAAAGAATCAAACAAACGATTGACTGTTTATCTCTGTGGGCAAAGCTTCAAAAATGACAAAGTAAAAAAGTATTTGGAATACATTTTGTAAGTTCCCATGAATTTAAAGAGGCAATACGTAGGAATTTTTGTGTTAAAAGACTTTATTTAAAAGACAACTATATACTGTGTTGCAGAGAAATCCAATGAAGGCTCTCTCTCTCTTAGCTTTTTAAATGAAATAAATAATCTCTCAAGGTGTTCTCCACCACACGAATGTAAATGTCCTCCACCTGGCAGTCCAAAGCCCTCCTTGTCTGGGTGTAGACATCGAACACACCCCCAGTGCTAAAAGCTTCCAGTCTGGGCTAACAGGAATCTAGCTCCACAGCTAACTGAGCTAACTAGCTAAACGCCAGCTTAAGTTGTCAGTAATAAGCGGTTAGCTCAAGCCCCCAGGAAGAGCGCCAAACTGAGTAATTACAACGTCACGTGACGCACTAAAGGCCCAAAACAACTTTTTCCCATAAGCTAACATTGTGAAAGACGAGTCCGTAAAATGGTGGATAAAATACTTTGAGCGTCACAATCCTCTTGACTGTCATAATTTGAGCCATTAGGTCTAATACAACTTAGGAAGTCTACAAAAAAACTGCACAGTTTATTTATTTGATCCCCATTTTGGTTAGCCAGGGGCGCTAAACTGGAAGCATGCCATGTCACACAACACGTGTTTTTAAACTCAGACAGTCGAGCTTTTTGCTTAATGCCACCGAGCAGCTTTAATCGGAACGTCGGGGCTCCACCTTTGACGCCATCTCCAGATTTTAACGGAACATCCTCGGGTTAGCTAGGTTACTCTAGATATATGTTAGCTATCTATTTGGAGTTTGACAGGTGACCAATTCCAACACATAGTGCCCCTTTAATAGAAGGTTTTACATGAGGTTATCAAGACAGCCCATGACATAAACATGGAGGGAAGGGGTCAGTTGGAATGTAATGACTAATATACACAAGTTAAGTTACATCTAAAACTGTATATCTGCTAGCTAAACCTCTGTATAGCACATTAAGCTAATTTTCTCTTGTAAAAATGTACTTTACAGGGGCTCTGTGGTGATTCTCTCTCTAACCTGAGTCCTTCACACACACAAAAAACATGTATAATCAACCAATAGTCATTTCACGTTACAATCTGCTCACATATGGCTGAAAAAGAAGTGAAAATACATATAAACATCTGCACAGAGACCCTTTAACCTCCATATTATCTCTGTTTAAGTGAGTATAAGTGACGTTAACGCCGCTCACCTCATGTCTTCAAGGAGTCCATAGGCTTCTATCAGTGAGTGGACCATACTCGCCTGGAAATAATACAGCAGAAACAATTAAATACAAGCACAAACAGGAGAACAGGAACATTAAAGTGGAGTTATTGAGCTCTTCATTCAGTCCAGCTCACCCGGTTTGGCACTTTGGATAAAGAGTCGCAGGTCTCGATGTACTCCGGGCTGTAGATGTACGCCACCCTCCGCTTACTGCTGCTGTCATCGTCGCTGTCTCCTCTGCAACTCATTTACGAAGAATACACGAAAAATAATCCGACAGAAAATGGAGTTAAAACAAATTTTACAGTGAGGAGATGCGAGCGAGAGTCTTCTTTTCGAGCCTGGTGTCACACCGTCAACATTCCCCCCGAAAGCTAACGTCTGTTCCCGGCTGGGCTGTAGAGCTAGCTTAGCGCTAAAACGACGATGATAAAATATAAAATATATATTAAAACTTTTAAGAGATTTTATCTCATTTTAATCAAGTACTTATTGGTGGGTTTGGTCACAGATAGAAAAAAGGACTGCTTCATAACGGTCGCTTCGAATCTAACGTTCCGCGCCCGGATGTGTGTTGGAACGTACTTGGAGCGAAAAGCATTCTGGGAGTTTTTGTAGTCTTTCTGCCTTTCTCCCTTTCCCTAACGTTTAAAATGAGTTTAAACCTACATTTTAGACGAATTAGACACAACTTCCCAATTAAAACAATTCCAGTCAACAGATTTTACGCAGTAAGCTTTTAATATTAAATTCTGTGGTTGGATTTGACTGAATATCACCATCTTTTTCGCCATATTTGCCACAAAATGGAATGTGTGTTAGCACACGAAGATTTCTGAGCAAACGCTTCTTCAGGAAAAATGAACAGGAAATGCATACATCTTTAAAGGGCCCCTGAAGCAGCCAAACATCATGAGACGTTTGAGGAAGAAGTCATGCTTTTCACTAGAGGGCGACAAAAACAGCTGACAAAAATACCAACTTGAACCAAAAATATAAAACACCATTATTTTATTAATTGTTGACAGTATCAAATGAAAAAGTATGTCAACAAATACTGCACTGATGAAACACTAGATATGCTTTACTTGTGGCTGTACTGGAGTTGTTGAATGTTTTCTCCTCAGTTTGCTTCCTGGTTGAATTTGACAGTATTTGACTCACAGTCAGTTTCTTCTGTAAACATTCAAATGTAAGTTTTATTTCTGAGTATCTGTTATCAATGCACCGTTTAGGTTTACTTCTCTCATCCTCAACTGAGTAAACTTCCATTGATCTGACATGGTGTGCAAACTCCACAGTGGGAACACTACAGTCAAGTTGTTCACGAAGAAAAACAGCATATCCTGTTAAAGATTTCAAAATAAAACACCTATTAACAGACAAATGTGCCAAATATTAAAGAGAAAGTGAAGTTCAGAAAAAACAACTATTGGCATTCGTCTAAACATATAATTTTTTAATGCTGGTGGTCCTGTTGCTGTCCATTATTAAACCTTGTAAACCTAGTTATTTTTAAAAACATTTGTGAGTTAGTTGGTGGTTGGTTTTATGTAGGGATGAAAAGTCCACTGCACTTTGAATTAAGAAAACATTTTACAACAAGTGTGTTTACCTGACAATTGCATGTATGCCTTAAAAAGTAGCTTGACTGAAGGGGGACACGGGATATCAAATTGACTCAAGTATAAAAGTAATTTTCCAGCAATGAATCAGAATCAAAAGTACAATTAAAACCATATCATACAAATAATGCATGTGTTCTCTGTGTGGTGGATTTTCAGATCCTATATTCAGCATTTTTCTTATTATCAGAATCACTTTTCAATAGTATTGCAAATAAAATAAATTGATTTGAAAATGTCTAGTATCTAACTTCGAACATAGTGGTGTAAAAAGTACAATATTTGACTTGAAAACTACAGTGGAGTGGAAGTGTATATTAGCAGAAAATGGAAATACTCATGTGAAATAGTTCCTCAGAATTGTTCTTACAGGCGTAACCTACTTCTGATAATATAATTAGTAATTTCTATAAAAACTTCTAAACTATTCCAGTAACAAGTAGTTAAGTAATCTGAATAACACATTTGGGCTTTTCTTGATTTATGTTGTCCTATACATTCCTTTTTTTTTCTTTATCAAAAACCAAAACAAAAAAAAAACACTAAAGACACTAAAAAAAATAGAGGAAGGTAGAGATGTCGCGTCTGACATGCCTTTATTTTGAAAGCGCCGTTTCACAACATCCGGCGTCGCCCCTGCTTCCTGTACCTAGCTTCCCGCAGCTTCATGTTTCAACACTTGCCGGACAGTTTCTGCCGCTGAAGAGCTGCTTTTATGACAGCCAGGCTTCAGCTGTCTTCTGCTCGACTCTTTTCGGCTCGTTAGACCTCCGACAGGCGCAGAAGAAATGACTTTACCGTAGAGGATTCAGCTCGTTTGAATCGTTGAACACTCGGAGCCCGTTTGACTGAAAGTGAACCAGTTGACTGTCACCATGAGAAGCAGGAGCAACTCCGGGGTGAAACTGGACAACTATGCCCGGATGGTGCAGCAAACTATCCTCAGACACCAGGTGAGGGTTTAATAACGTACTTCTACTTATGTTTAACGCACTTTAAAGTTGAATTAAAGGCAGTATTTTCACTGAAACGGCCGCTGCTTCGTACCTGCAGGCAGGTAAAGTAACTGTTAGCCTCCACAGTCTCGTGTCTGCATGCAGGAGGTGGAGGAAATTAACATTGCGCAAGGCATCAGCACACAGCACACACATATAACACACTCACTGCTCCACTGACTGTTTGATTTTTCTCACAGTGATGTTTTAAAGTCATGTCTGTTCCTCTGAAGCACCTGAACGTTACACAGGATTGTTGTTGTCTCATTCAAACTAAGATGAATCTGCAGCCTCCACCTTTTCTGGGACTCATCACACAGGTGTTGGATGTGGTTGAGATCAGGAAGCATCATTTCTTTATATACCTGGCTCTGTGCAGTAATAAAAGGTCATTTCTAACTAATGCAACAAAGGAGGAAGACCACAAAGACTCCACCGGACAGTCCAACCAAACGTCCACATACTTTTGGACATTTTAACTTGTGTTTTAAAGCTATTACCTCAGTTGAAGTAGAAAAGTATGAGCATGAAATAGGCCAAAAGCAAAAGTACTCATAATGCAGAGTGGTACAATGGGTATTATGCCATGTGATTATAATTAAAGGTGCAATATGTAAGAATCTTATCTGACAACATTCAAGAAATCACTGAAATTCTCATCATAATGTGAAGAAATAACAGTTTTGATGCCCATTTTATTGCAGAGATATACTTACTGAAGTTTGCATGCTAACCAGCTCCGGCTGCTACTGAGCAATATCTGATCATTTACTTGGTTTTCAAAAAATTACAACCGATATGCCTGATAACCCTCGACGAGCACGCCGTTTTTAAGAGCCAGGAGCGAACAAAGGCCATGCTAGCTAGCCCCGGACACCTGTTGATACTGAGGCCCTCGTTGTGGAAAGTTACAGAGAAAATATCTACTGTGGCGGAAAAGTAATCTGACGAGTTCTCGGGCCACACTGAAGAGCATCAGGACACGACTGGAGTCTAAAGTGAAGCTCATCACGGAAGCTGAGCGCCGTGTCTCGGCAGCCGAGGGTAACGTGACTCTTGATGGAGTTGGAGTACGAAGTTTGTGTCCTGACGGAGAGGAGTGTAGATATGGAGGCACAAAGCCGCAGAGATCTTAATCTACAACCTCAGAGACGCTGCAGAGGGCCGGCAGCCGGTTACGTCCCCTCACCTCCTCTACTTAGTGTTTCCTGAAACAATACAGGAATCCATCCCCTGCAGCAAACACAGAAAAACTGATGTTTTGGATTTCTGATTGTTGTAAAGTTGTTAAAGACACAACAGAAGGATTGTTACAGAGGTTTGAACCATCTGGTCTAAACATTTTGTAGTAAACTATAAGGAGCCTGAAGACGGATTATGAAAGTGAACACGCTCAGTGTTGAAGTCGCCGTTGAATCCGTCCCAGATGGCTCCGGGCCGAGCTGCAGTTGTGCACAGCTCACTGCTCAGATGGATCACTGCACTAATGAGTGTGACAGTGAGAGTACAGCCGGGCTGCAGCCACGCAGCCAGCAGTCCACCATCGTTCAGCTCATTAACAGCGATGGAAGTATCGATAGTAAATCTGTCACTCAGGGGGTTGTTACGTGACGTAGTGAGAGATCTGCACCGTGCAGCCTTTAACAGTCAATCCATTGGTGTAATAACTCAACACGTGCTACTCTTTTCTATGAAGAAGTGAAGACTGACGCTGTCACGCTGGTGTATTTGTGCAACCTACCCAGAAACCACTTTGTGTGTGAGTGACACTTCTCTCAGTTGGTGGTGAAACCACGATCAGTGTTGAAAGAGTTGTCTCGGTTAAAGAAGCAGTTTGACCTCGAAACTACTGAAAGAAATGACGTTTTCATTAGAAATATTAATAGAAATGTGACAAATGCTTATTAAAAAAGGACTATAATCCAATAAATAGAGGTTTGTCTTGTTCAACCGGTACACAAACATGTCGGCATTGATTTTTGAGTCCAAAAGCAGTTGCTTCTTTTGTCAGACCAACAGTATAAACTCCCCGGCTGTTATAATGCTGAGGCCAAACGCGTTCACCTCGACATCACGCTGTCCAAAGCCTCTCATTAGTCCGTGTTAACCTCTGACCTCTGACCCCTCTCTGTGTCTGACAGGATCCAGTGACGGGTCTTCTGCCAGTCACCCCGGATCAGCCTCACTCCTGGGTCAGAGACAATGTTTACAGTGTGGTGTCGGTGTGGGCCCTCAGTCTGGCCTACAGGAAGAACGCCGACAGGGACGAAGACAAGGCCAAGGCCTACGAGCTGGAGCAGGTCGGTGCGAGGCCGCTTTCTCTGTCTGCCGCTGGTGAAGGAGCTCGTGTTTCTCTGGAGCGACGCCTTGAAAATGTTTAACCTTTAAACCGTCTCCCTCTCTGTCTGTCTCTCCATTAGAGTGTGGTGAAGCTAATGAGAGGCATCCTGCAGGGTATACTGAGGCAGGTATGTTGTCTCCAAACACAAGCGCACCCTTTTCTCTTTATCATCTATTTATTTTTGGGCAGATGGCTTCATTTGGGTTTACCAGGAGGTTTTTGCAGAAAACAGCAGCCCCCCAAAAAACACAAGAAATTCAGCTGTTAATCAAAAACAACAAGCTGAAAGAAACTAGAATGCTCTGCAGAACTGACGGGAATAGATGTATAAATATGTAGATTAAATAACTGCACACAAAGGTCAGTTTTTGGCTAATTTAGCGAAGTAAATTCCTGAAAAAAAGGAAAAGAAGGAACAAAAAAGGAAGGAATAAAAATCCTATAACTAGTGTTATTGTCCCCCTCCAGCTGGACAAGGTGGAGAAGTTTAAATACAGCAGAAGCACCTCGGACTCGCTCCACGCCAAGTACAACACCAGGACCTGTGCTCCGGTTGTCGGGGACGACCAGTGGGGTCACCTACAGGTCGACGCCACCTCACTCTTCCTGCTCTTCCTCGCTCAGATGACGGCGTCCGGTAAACAGAGAGTCGTTTTCACATGTCCAATCTTTAAAATTTAAAGAAAAACTTAGATATTCAAAGGTGTTTATAAGTTTTAATTTGGTCTAATGTCACCTGGAGCTTCAGTTTCCTAGTTTGAGGAGGAGAATCGAGCTTGAGTTTGTTCTGTGATGTCAAACTTTAGCACTATGAAAGGTCCGTCCCTGTGTTTGTGTGTTTGCACCAGGTCTCCACATCGTCTACACCCAAGACGAAGTGGACGTGGTTCAGAATCTCATGTTCTACATCGAGGCAGCTTACAAAGTGGCTGTAAGTGTTCAGTCACTGACAGCAAACATGTAAACTGAGCTGCTGCTGATTGAACCTGAAGCGTTTCAATAACTGTCGTCTTCTTCTGCTGTTCTGATCCATTTCAGGATTACGGGATGTGGGAAAGGGGAGACAAAACCAACCAGGGCATCACTGAGATTAACGCCAGCTCGATAGGCATGGCCAAGGTTCATACACACCAACACACCAACACACACACACACAGAAACACACTGTTCTCTTGTATTTCCTGGTATTGGAGCGAGCAGGTAGACGGAGGAGAAATCAGCTCCTGAGTGCTGAGCGAGAGCAGAGACAGAACAGGTGGTCCAGTAAAAAAAAATCTCTCTGGCAGGGTGGAAGGTGTCTAGTCACTGCGACGGCCTTTACGCCGACCTTTCAGACGACCTGGACACTCCAGACTAACTGGGGATCGGGTGGAAGGATTCTGTTTTGGTGCTGAAAGTGCACAAAGTAGATCTAGCTCTTCTTGGGGTCAGCGTAGGTAAAATGAACGCTGCTGTCAGGAAACGTTACAGTTAATTAAAAGTGACAGACTCTTTTATTTAGCTAACTGAGAGCATGTTCGTCATGTTGTTTGATATTTAATATCATTTACTAACATGAAAAAGTCTCGTATGAATCCATTTTAACGCTTCAAAGAAAAGAAAACACTGATAGTTGTGACACGACTGGCTCCTCGGCCTCCGTGCCCGACACACTGCTGTCCTTGGCTGGTGTTGAACAGAAGGTATCAGGTTCTCTTTGGTCTTCCAGGAATGGCATCGCACTCAGAAATAACACAGTACTCGCAGTACCCAGTGCGCACACACACACACAGTTTAATTTAAGACTCTGGAAACAGGCCCCCCTGCAGGACGTTCCCTCCTCTGTTAATTACATGTCGTTTTAATATTAATAGAAGCAAAACAGCAGAGAGAATTGATTGTAACGTGCATTTAATTCTACTACTACAGTTCTAATCCCACACTACATTTAATTTGATACTGTATTGTACAATATAACATCAGACTTTATGACACGCTAATACATTTTCCGCTTCAATCGTCCTGTTATCGTCATCGTCTGGGTCAATCCGACCACAGCAAATTAAACCTCCAGAACATATTTGTAATTCAAATTAAGGCTGAGGAATAAATCATGATTTCAGACGTAGTGTGTTAGATTTTGGATATCGTGTTCATGCACAAGTGTTGTCTTTTCCTGGTTTTAAAGCTGCATCACAGTAAAGTACAGTTTTGTTACTCACTGATCTCGTAGAAAGACTGATTTGTTGTCTTGAGTCCTGGTGGTAAGTAGGGGTGTGCCAAAATCTCGATACTACGATATATCGCGATATTTCGTCTTGAGGTACGTTATCGATACACTGGTGCCAAATATCGTTATATTTTTTGGCCCACCACCACCACCCCTCTTCGGAGGAAAGCTTTATCTTTATTCAAACATAGGTATACAACCAAATAACATTTTAAACATGGTTTAAGTAGCTCAGAAACCCACACATTTAGATATTTAATGATAGTTGTAGTCAGTATGTGTGTTAAGAACAGTCACTGTGCAATACACTCTTTGTTTACTTGGCTGTCATTCATGTGAAATTGATTGACAATGTTTTGTGATTCCTGTGAAATGGATTCAGTGCAGTCAATAAATTCTGAATTTCTTCAGTGACACAGATATCGTGATGTATCGTGGATGAAATTTCTTGCAATATATCGATTATCGCAGAATCGCTGTATCGTGATATTATCGTTATTGTGGGCAAAATATCGTGATAGTATCGTATCGCGAGGTACCTGGTGATACCCAGCCCTAGTGGTAAGAGGAAACACGTATCAGCGAGGGAGCAGACTTTGACACGACACACGACCGTTCACTCTTGGTTTACCTCGGTTTCTATCGTCTTTTCCTCCATCAGCAGGTTGTTTCTCTTCTGCAGTGTTGAGTGTCCACAGTTACTCCAGTTGTTCCACCTGTTGTCACCTGAGATAGAGGAAATAAATGTCTCTGCCTGTTCAGTCTATACGCTGATGATGGTGTCATTTTTCTACAGCCGTCAGTGATTACTCTACCAATAGTCATCTCCGCAATCTGTGTCAAAATATTTGGTCTTCTGCTGGGATGACAAAGGGTCACATGGCTGCTGTTTGTCCTCCAGGCAGCTCTGGAGGCTTTAGATGAACTCAACCTGTTCGGAGCGAAAGGAGGACCGGGATCTGTGGTCCACGCCCTGGCTGATGACATACAGCACTGCCAGGTACACAAATACACTTATATGTCATCTTAACTTTCACTGTAGATAGCTAGAATTACTTTAATGATCCCAGACTGGGAAATTATTTTGTATTGTTTAATGTCAAATTTATCCCCCGTGTTTCCTCCTCTTTGTCTTCTTCCTCCTCCCCGATCAGTCCATCCTGACGTCCATGTTACCCCGAGCGTCCATGTCTAAAGAGGTGGACGCAGGCGTCCTGGCTATCATCTCATATCCCGCCTTCGCTGTCGAGGACATGAGCATCGTCAACGTGACCAAGGAGGAGATCATCTCTAAACTGCAGGTGCAGAGAAAGTGCAGTGAAACAGGGAAATCATCTATAAAATGTCAGGATGAGTTTGTCCGTGCTGACTTCCTCTCTGTGTTCGTTCAGGGTCGATACGGCTGCTGCAGGTTCCTCAGAGACGGACACAAAACACCAAAAGAGGTAAACAGCCTGTGATTAAGATGCAGCCTCTGTCCAGTAATCTACTTATCTCACTTTGTTCAGATAAGAAGAGGATAAAAATATGCCTCTTCTTCTTTGTTCCTCCAGGATCCAAACCGTCTGTACTACGAGTCTGCAGAGCTGAAGCTGTTTGAAAACATTGAGTGTGAGTGGCCGCTCTTCTGGACCTACCTCATCCTGGACGGCATATTTATCAACAGCCCCGAACAGGTGATTAACATCAATGTGTGTGTGTGTGTGTGTGTGCCTCCGAGCATTGTTATCTCTTGCTCCTGTCCTCGAGGTGAATGCTAAGATACAACTTTTGTTGATTGGTCCAGGTGACGGAGTACCAGGAGGCTCTGGAGGGCATCCTGATCAAACAGAAAGACGGGATACGACTGGTGCCGGAGCTCTACAGCGTCCCTCCAGACAAGGTGACGACTTCGAGGAGAGATGTGGAAATTGTTGTTTTATTTTGCGATGATTTATGCAGCATTTTTACATTTCTGTCGTTTGGTTGGTTGTTTGTTTGTGTCTACAAACAGGTGGAGGAGGAGTGCATGAACCCTCACTCTGTGGAGAGGATCCCGATGGGTAAACTACCTCTGAAGTGGGGACAGTCTCTGTACATCCTGGGAAACCTCCTGACCGAGGTGAGCTGACATTTCACTCGCTGGCACTAAAACATTTGCAGATTTTGGGGCTCTGACTTTTTAATCTCATATTTAAGGGATTTCTCGCTCCCGGAGAGATTGACCCTCTGAACCGACGCTTCTCCACCATCCCCAAACCCGATGTGGTGGTACAGGGTGAGTTCACGAGACATTTGAGGATGTAGTCACATGTTGATTCAGTCCGAGATGAGTCTTACACATTCTCTTTCCTCTTGTAGTGTCGATTCTGGCGGAGACTGAGGAGATCAAAGAGCTGCTGCTGCAGAACGGGATCGAAGTGGAGACCGTCGCCGACATCCATCCCATCCACGTGCAGCCGTCCAGGGTCCTGAGCCACATCTACGCCAGACTCGGTACGACATCAGAGGACATTTACTTATATCTCATTCTTTAGGCCAGAAATAAAAGGTTTAACACTTAATCTATCTGATGAAGGGACAGCGTATTGTCATTTTGAATCTGAAGACTTCCTGAAGTTAAAGACTTCATCTCACGCTCTGTTGCAGGTCGTAACCCGAGGCTGGGTCTGACGGGTCGGCCCTGCAGGAGGATAGGAGTTCTGGGAACCTCCAAGTTCTACATCATCAGAAACACCATGTTCTCATTCACACCTCAGGTAAATAAGGAAACGCTCCGAGATACGATTTAAAGAAAACTAAGGCAGATTTTTAAACATAGTTACATGTGATTTTCCCATCATCCCTCTGTCTCTGCAGTTCATCGACCACCAGCAGTTCTACTTGGCGTTGGACAACAAAATGATTGTGGAGATGTTAAGGACAGAAATCGCCTACCTTGCGTCCAGGTGGAGGATGACCGGACGACCCACCGTCACTTTTCCCATTTCACAGTCTATGTTGAGTAGGTACACACACACACACACACACTAACACACAGGAAGTAATCCCAACATAACACCTAAAGATATATCGGAAAGCTGAAGATGTATGAAAACCTTGTGTGAGTTTTCCACGTTTTGTGTGTGTGTGTTTCAGCTGAAGACCACACAAACCTGGACCCTGCAGTCTTGGCTACACTGAAGAAGCTGCAGGACGGATATTTTGGAGGAGCAAGGTGAAGTATTCATGTTGTTGAGGTCATGTCTTGTGTGTTGCTGCTGGAAATTTGGAGGTATTTAAACGACAGGATAAGGAGTTTGTATAGACATAAAATGTACCTGATCAACTTGGAGCAACAGAATTCCAAGACAGACGTCAGAATTCCGAGAAAAAAGTTAAACTTCTGAGGGAAAAGTTGTTATTCTGATAAAAGATGTCAGATTTCCAAGTCCGAATTATGAGAAAAAAATTCTGAGAAAAAAGCCGAACTCCAAGACAGAAGACAGAATTCCTAGGGAAACAAAATCTGAATCAAAGACAGCCAGAATTCCGAGAAAAAGACAGAATTCCAAAACAGAAGTCAAAATTCCAAGAAAAAGGTTAGAATCCCAGGGGAAAATGTCAGAATTCTGAGAAAAAAAGTCAGAATTCCAAGACTCATCACTTCTAAGAAAAAATGACAGACAGTTAAATTCCTGAAAAAAATCAGAATTCTGAGAATGATCTCTTCCGTAAGAAAACCACAGGGACAAAAGTGAGAAACACCAGCGTTTAATTTCCTCCTCCTCCTCTCCAGGATCCAGACGGGGAAGCTGTCGGAGTTCATGACCACCTCCTGCTTCGCTCACCTGAGCTTCCTGGACGGTAAGGCTTCTGGCAGCATGAGCCGTCACGACGAAGCGTATGATGCTGCTGATGATGCTGATGATGAGCGTGACGGCGATGGATACGTGCATGAGTTACGTTGTGATGATGGTAAGGAAAACGACAGACCGATGGATGGATGGGGAGGAATGGTGACACCTGGGATGGACAAACAGATTAAAGTACCGCTGCTCGTTTGTTTTCCCATCATTTGTTTGATCATTCCTAGTAGACGAACACAGAGGTGCATACAGTCACAGTAGTTGTACTCTGTCTGTATGTGCTGTCAGTATCACCATTAACCATCTGTGACACGCATGCCTCCATTCTGAAATTCAAAAATATTAATAATTATTTTTATTAATTTTAATTAAAGAAACGTGAAATGTGACTAATTAGCCTGTGTCGGATTCTCATTAATCATCACTTCCTGCTTTTTTTTCCGGCTGTCACGCGATCACTCATCCGCCTCCCGTCCCCCGTCTCCTCTGTGCCAATCTGTAACGGCTGGTTGTTGACAGTTAACAGCTGTTCAGAGGCCGCGCTTTGCTTGTGTTGCATTGTTTTAATTAATGAAAACATGCATTAAACAGCAAATGACAGTTTGAAGGTTTGTGCGGAGTACAGGATGGGAACCAAGAGCCAGAATTACCTGAATCTTTGGAATATTACACCTGATGAACAACAAAAATCACAACCACAGAAAACAAAATAGCGTCAAACTGTTTTTTGAAGCCCTCTTCTTATTTCTTGATTTGTTTCTGTGCCTCCTCTTCTTGCGTCTTAGTTCCTCCCACCTGAGGAAGAAGACATGAGGTGTCGGAGCACAGCTGTAACATCTGTCCGTTGTCGTAGCCTGCTGCTGTTAATGACCGCTGTTGGATGAGGATGTCAATCGCCTCTCCTCGAAATGCATTTTAGGAATTAAGGCATCCTTCAAGATGGCTCATTGACATTTCATTTCCAGATTTGATCGGGAGGATGAGGAGGCACAAAATAGCAAAATAAGAAGAGGCGATGGTGGAGAGAAAGAAACTTAGGAAGATGAAAACAGCGCTAGTTTCAAGGCTTCAAGGCTTCATTTCCAGGAACGCCATTAATCCTGATGATACAAATATTCTCTTATTTCATCCTTTTGAGATGATCACAGACACAGCTAGCTCACAGGCCACTGCTAGCAAGAACGGAGAATCACTTCCCATCCAGAGCACTCGCTCATTTCTCTTCCTCTTTAGAAAACATTCACAGTTCTGCATGTTTTAACTGTCTGTGTTGCGTTCAGTGCACGTCTGGCTTAATCTGATATAGGCGTGTTTTTAAATGGGTGGTCTGTTGGTGAATGTCAGCATTTTAGCAGCGTGTTGATCATAGATGCAGTAGCATGTTGTAATCTTCAGAGTTTAAAGGGCCAGTTCACCTAAAATCTCAAACACAGGCACTCTTTGTGTGTTCTTAATCCATGCGGGTAATATTTTGTAATGTTTGTTTTGTTTTAATATCCGCTCTAAAACACTGACGGTGAAAATGTAAAAATGTGTTTTGGGTGAACAAACCTATTGAAACTGCTTCTTTTTAGATAGATTTGTTTAGTAAATCTAGATAGTTTGATTCAAATGTTAGGATTCTCTGAACACTAAATAAAGGTGAGTTGAATCTATCATTACTTCAAACTTGATTAACCTTTTTCTCCTCTGCTCTACGTGACTCATCATTTCTCTGTCTCTCCACCTCCGTCCCCTCCAGAGGCCGACGACCTCGCTCAGTACCTGGACCACCTGTTGGCTCACTCCGCCCCCAAGAAGGCCAAGCTTCCGGTCAAAGGAGGTCTGGGGAGGTTCAAGGCCCTGGCCACAAAAACCAAGGAGATGGTGTCCCTGAAGAACAAGGCTCAGGACCTGGGCATTCAAAGTGAGTGGACCTGTAACTCGAATGTGTTCGCCGCCTCCTGCAGATGTTGACGCCAATTTGTTTTTGTCCAGATGTCAACATGTACCTGTCGAACAAGCTGTTCCGCTCCCGTCAGCCCTCCCTCAACCTGAACCTCCCAGAACCGTCTACACAGCAAGACTCCCAGGTCTGTTTGTTTACGTCTTCACGTAGTTTCTCATCTTGCCAGCGTCAAACTTTTAACCCTCCACCTCCCGTTTCCTCCAGGTTCCACAGGTGTCGGTCACATCAGAGAGCGGCATCCCGAGAGACGCCAGCGGAGCCATCGACTACAACGCGTTGGCCCTGCTGCTGAAAGACACGCAGAACCTCCAGGACCAGGCCGATATACTCTACATCCTCTTCAAAGACAAGTGAGAGACACACTGCACTGCGACTGTAACACCACAGTGGCAAACATATGTTAAATATGTGCAGCGCTGGCCAAGAAAACACAATTTATCCGCTCAGGCTTTGACTTGTTTTTCGTTCAGGGGAATGGAGTGGGACACGAACCTGCACGGTAAAGGCTCGACGGTCAGGACTTTGCTGACCGACCTTTACGAGAAGGCGGGTGAGCTCAAACACTGGAGCCTCATCAGGATGATCTCCGGCATGCTGAAGAAGAAGGTGGAGGAGCTCGACTCGGTACGACACATGTGAACACGTGTTCAGTCATAAACACCGGAGAGAAAACAATTCACATCAGACTTAGAGAACAGATTATCTTTTTCTTCTCGGTATACATTTCATGTTCTCCCGCACTCATTCTCTGATCGGTTGCGATCCGTCTGTAGGCCTGCTCTGATTTGCTGGCGCACCAGAAGCACCTGACCGTCGGTCTTCCTCCCGAGCCGAGAGAGAAAACCATCACGGCTCCGATCCCTCCCGACCAGCTGGCCGCCCTCATCGACGAGGCCAGCGACAGCAACATCAGCGTGGCCATCCTCACTCAGGTGAGTCACGCGACCCTCTGCAGTCACCTGTAGGGGTGGGTATTGGCAAGAACCTCACAATACGATACGTATCACGATACTTTGGTCACGATACGATACGTATCACGATAGAAATAAAGATGAAAACACAAGTATCTGTATATGTACATCAGATGATATTGATCAGAGGACAAATTGAGTCAAAACTATTTCATTCAAAACACCCTCTCCATTTCATTAATTCCCATGAAATTTCCGGGCAGTAATATTCTATGTCCATATTGTTGTTCTTGCTATCTCTCTTAACTTTGAACCCAAAGTGCTTCCAAACGTCAGCTTTAAATTGCGGGGGCGTTGTTTACTTTCCATCCATTTTGCAAAGACCTCAGCCACTCTCTCTACTACAGAAATACACCCGCCGCACAGCAGAGTCGCTCTTCGGCGATATATCGATATTTGGAGTTGAAAAATCGATATTGTATTGGGCGGCAAAGTATCGCGATATATTGCTGTATCGATATTTTTGCCCACCCCTAGTCACCTGAGAGATTTCTCCTCCTCGCCTCCTTGTTTAATCCGTCCCCCTCCTCCAGGAGCTCATGGTGTACCTGGCGATGAGCATCAGGACTCAGCCCAGCCTGTTCAGTGAGATGTTCAGGCTGCGTATCGGCCTCATCATCCAGGTGATGGCCACCGAGCTGGCTCAGTCGCTCAACTGCTCAGGTAAGACAGGAAGCAGGTGACAGTGTGGTGTGTTTAGTATTGTGTTGTAACGTAATGTGTGTGTGTGTGTGTGCAGGAGAGGAGGCCACGGAGAGTCTGATGAGCCTGAGCCCGTCAGAACTGAAGAATCTCCTCCACCACATCCTCAGCGGCAAAGAGTTCGGCGTGCAGCGCAGCGGTCAGTCCATCGTAACGACCAATCAGATCCCAAATCGCTCGCACACACACACACACACACAAACACATAGCCAATCAGATTCTTCTCATCTCCCTCCACAGTCAGAGAGCTGGACGCCGGCGTCAGTCCCGCCATCTCCATCCATCACCTTGGCAACGTGGGCGCCACCAAGAGCGAGAGAGCCGGCATCAGCAAGCTGAAGAGCGACATGAAGATGGTAGGATTCAAACACGCGTGCTATTATCACAAGGTCCCGATTAAAAGAGGCGACCGAGGTGAAAAAGTCAGATAAGACATCAAAGTTTTGGCACTGATGAATTCTCCAGTGTGTCATTCAAAGTGCCGGTGGGGAAGAGAGGCTCTTATTTTGAAAATATTGTGCTTTTCATGGCAAAACCGACTTCTGTCTCCTTGCAGCTGGAGCACAGGTTGTCTCTGACGGATCCCAGTAAGGTGACGATGAATCACATCAGGTGTTAATTCACCTCCATAATTGTGGGGAGATTAAAAGAAGGAAGAGTGGCGTTGGCGGACAGTTGTGGAGATTTTTCCAAATGAGTTGATCGTTGTAGGCCGACGTGAACAATCCTCAGCTTTACATAAATCACCAGAGCAGCTTTGCGTTGACCGCGATTTATTCACAGCTTGTCTGTTGTGTTGCAGGCGGAGCACAGGTTGTCGTTGACGGACCCGTCTAAGGTGATGCTCACTCGACGGCTTATTGACTATCGCAGCTTTAAATCTGCTTCTTCTTTCTCTTTTTTTTTTTTACTGTAAAGTACAGAAACCCTGGGAAGAAAACGTACATATTCTGGTGATCCGCTCTGTCTGATCTGAACTGTTTCTCTTCCTGTTTATTACTGAAGGACGGATGAAAAGAAAGAAAAGATCCTGAATGTTTTTTGTTTTTTTTTGTTTCGATCCAGGAACCCAGGTTGTCTCTGACAGATCCAGCTGCAGAGGTGATGATGATGATGATGTTAAGAGGAGGATATTATTATTGGCTTCGCTTTTAGGGTGAAATTTCTGGGTTTTGATTGCGATTAATCAGCTGTTGATGAGTTAAAATGAGGTTATAATTACGGTTTAATTTGTGCAGAGGGGAACTCGATGAAGATGATGATGTCAGCGATTTGACTTTGTTTAATTTAGCTTTTGATATTATCCCTGAAATGACCGTTGGATGTGCAGCGGTGGCTTCGAGTGTTCGCAGGCGTCGGAAATCATTTCATTTATTCGGCGTTGAATCATCGTCTGAGGAGAATCAGACGCAGCGTCCTCCATCTCTGAGTCTGTGATGCAAAGTGGATATTTCTGTCTCTGTTTCAGCTCGACCCGTCACTGTCCTTCAGTCGCAAGGTGACAAACAAAAATAACCACATTTAAACTTCTGGGTGTTAATTCATCCGAAAACAATTAACACGAACATCGACTAAAAGTCATGGAGCAGCTCTCATCAGCGACTAACCTCCTAATTCTTTCACTCAGTTCATTAATGAGTCTTTGTTGTGCGTAAAGCTACAACTCAGGATTGTTTTCAGGATCAGTGCGAAGGTTTTTCTCTTGATTAATAATCTTTTGGTCAATATGAAGCCAGAAAATAGTCACATAAGTGCTGTTTTTGTCAAACCAACAGCCCCAAAATCTAAATATATCCAGTTTATTTGGATGTTTATTTGACATTTTAGAAGCTGGAACGAGTGAATATTTTGCATTTCAGCTTGATAAATGATTTAAACTACAGCCTGACCGATGCTGAAGATGGTTATGAAACACTTGTGATACAAATATGTATTGAACACAGGATATTTTACATATTTTACATTATTTTACACGTTTTTGTTTAAAATGTCTTCTACGAGAAAAAAAACATAAATTTCAGTCAAAATGTATTAATTGTAAATCAACCCGGCATCGTTTGCTGCTTTTTCTGTTCTTTAAAACCAAAAAGTTGACATATTTGTTCACAACTTGATCAATGTAATGCAATTAAACAGTCACAAATGCTATTTTTCGTCAAACCAACAGTCTAAAACTGAAATATATCCAGTTTATTTTATATTTAGAAGCTGGAACCAGAGAATATTTGACTTTTCTGCGCGATAAATTAGTAAAACCAGAACCGGTCAACGTCGATACGAGGGAGTAAAGGATTCTGATATTCAAGTATCAGACAATAAAAACACATTTATTGCAACGATCCTTCCAAATGCGGACATCAAACACTTAAAAGATGGAGACAGAGGCAGAATATTTAAATCATTTAATTCATAATCGATGCCAGTGAAATTTCTGTCAACCAACTCGTAAAACTTTTGATTTAATGCTGCGTTGTGAGTTAAACAGACCAAATATTTAAGCTCTTGTCCTTTTCTAAACATGTTACTGATGAAGTTCAGCCAGAGAGAGATGAACAAAAACTATTATTTTGGAACTATAAACATTTTAAAATGAGGAAAGGAGACACTTTTATTCTACAAGCTCTGTAGGCGTACTGAAAATGTATTCGTCTACATAAAAATGTTCTCGCAAATGTTCTAACGCTTTTCCATTCGCTGTTTCACGATGCTGAACTTTGTTCCACTTGTGCGCTGCAGCCACATTAAGAACCTGCTCAGCTGTGATTTAATCTGTTTGTTTTCTAACCTCACTTCTTTAATTTTCTCATCCTGATTCTGAATCACGCAGCTTTTTCCTCCTAACGTCGCGATGCAAGAAGCTTTTGGGTTTGTTTTTTGTCGCCTTCGCTGTTTTGTTTTCATTTTGTGGATGTATTTTTGTTTTTCTGTCTCTTTTTTTCCTCTGCCCTGTTTCTATTTCTTTCCTCTCAGAGCATGCGATCTCAGTCTCTGGACATAGAAAACGTTGAATCTGGGGTAACATTTTTTTTTAGATATTTCTGAACATTCTGACAGTTTTTATGCGCTAGATTGCTTTACGCTTCAAAACAGGAAGAGGGCGCTGTTCTTCCGCCACAAACACAGCTTTAAAGCATGCTTTCCCTGTGGTTCTGGCCGTTCAGAGGTACAGGTTGCCGTCCATTGAGTCTCTGGATATTCCGGAGAGCATCCCGGCCGCCAAGGACACCAGACAAGGCCAGTGGCTGCGCAGGAGGCGTCTGGACGGAGCGCTGAACCGAGTCCCTGTGGGCTTCTACCAGAAAGTCTGGAAGATCCTGCAGAAGGTGAGTCTGCACGCCAGGATCAGGTGTTTTGGAAACCTGGGATTGGGTTTTTTCTTGGTTTCTAACACCAGGATACAAACACTTTGTCTTCCAGTGCCACGGTTTGTCCATAGAAGGGTTTGTCCTCCCGTCCTCCACCACCCAAGAGGTAACAATTCAGACAGTATATTATAACAGACAAAACCGTAGCTGTGTTTTCGTCCTCATCGTCTCGTCGTCCTCTTGAACTCCTCCTCCAGATGACACCCGGAGAGATCAAGTTCTCCGTCCACGTGGAGACGGTCCTGAACCGCGTCCCGCAGCCGGAGTACCGGCAGCTGCTGGTGGAGGGCATCCTGGTGCTCACCATGTTGGCCGACGTGGACATCCCGAGCATCGGCTCCATCATCCACGTGGAGAAGATCGTCCACCTGGCCAACGACATGTTCTACAAGGATCAGGTCAGCAGGACGTCATGACGCTCTCAGAGCCACTGTTAGTGTTTGTGATCAGCTCACGCAGGGTTTCCTTGTTTCCGTCCTCCTGCAGAAGGACCTGGGGGCCGAGGAGCACATCCTGGAGAGGGACCCGTCCACCGGCGTGTGCAGGCTGCTGTACGACAGCGCCCCCAGCGGACGCTTCGGGAGCATGACCTACCTCACCAAGGCCGTGGCGGCGTACGTGCAGGACTTCCTGCCCAGTGGGTCGTGTGCGGTGCAGTGAGGGGAGCTGGTGGAGCCACTCAGGAGACGATGAAGACAAGTCGAAGCTAAAATCTGGAACATTTCTCACGTTAGAATAACAATCAGTTAACAGAACAGGAGGAGTATCCGATACATGTTATCACTGTGTGTGTGCACGAAATACGTAAATATAATGACTCAGAAATAACTGCGATAAACAGTATTTGATAAAGATCAAATAAAAAAAACATAAAACACAGAAGAGGATTAGGGCCAGTGCAAGAAAAGTTGAGTTCTGACTTTGAACTCTAAGTAAAAAAGATTCAGAATGTGGAAGAAAAAGCTGCTGATCCTCTTCTGTAGGATCAAATATAAACATTTTCTAAATAAGAATTTAAAAAACACACAACAAACCAGCGAAAACGTGACTATCACGACAGGCCGAGTTCAAAGACACATGTTACATTATCTATTATTTATGTGAAAATCTGATCAAACTTCAGCAACAAACTCACCATAAATGTATCAAATACATCTTAACAATTTAAGCTTTTTTTTGTGTTTTAGGTCAACACATTGCGATTGATCAGTGTTTCTGTCAAACTGTAGCAGCAGCACCTCAGCTTCTTATCTACGGTGTTACGTACGGGGAATATTCACTTACTTGCCCTGGTTCTGAAAAAGACAATATTACTGTAAAGCTGTGAGTCTGCGTAGGAATACAGACGTTGTACTGTTTGAGGGAAAATAGTCCCAAAGAAAAGGGCTGTCTGACGCGTGTCTACACTTACGTAAATGGATTTTTATTATTTAGGTGGCTAGAATATGTCTTATTGCTGTTGGTGCCTGACTACCGATCAGTACCTCATACAACCCAACATCAAAAACCCAAACTATATCTTTAAAGTCGTGGCACTTATCAACGTCCGTATACGTAATATTAATATGCATGTAAATGTAGTCAGTGTTAGTACGTTAGGGACTATTTTCTCTTGCCTTAACACACAACTTGGTGCTCTAGTGAGTATTTACCGAGTGCTCGTGTTCATCGTAGAGCAGGAACGTGTCACCCAGTATGATTCTGTGGCAGGTATTCGACTTTAAGCTTGTTTTGGTTTTTGAACGCAACAAAGATTAATGTCCGTCCTCGACTCTCACCGGTCTGATGTTTCAACTTTTTCAACCTTCCACAGAACAAGTGAGTCACCGCTGACTAACACAAAACCTTTCACGTGCTTTCGCATCGCACCTACTAGAACTGTCTTTACCTCCGATCCCACATGCTGTACGATGTATAAAATAATACCAGATATTAATCTACTATTTATTTTGTAGTTCTGAGATGATAATTAAAGAAAGCTAATGTAGACGTGTCTTGAAAGAGGACACGGGTCAGTTTGGGAGATTTCTTTGAGGCCTTAACAGTCGCACTTATAAAACTACAGGTGTGCCGTTTTGTTTTTAACTATGCAACAGAGCAGACTTGAAAATGCAGTCGTGGAAATGATTTTTTAGCACATTGGGAGCTCGACTAGTTGATTTGTTTGTAATGAAAGCATGCCGTTGACGTAGTTATTTTTGGATGCGGTGTCTAATAAGTGCAATTTTGGATTTTTGTCCTCGTAATAAAGGACTTGCCTTAATTTACTGTGTTTAAGTGTAATTGCATTAAAAAACCTAAAACCATTTACTCACATCTGCTGTTCTATATTTTTACAGACACGTTTCACCTTTAACGGTTTGCTGCATGACACTTTCAAGGGAAATAAAAAGATGTTACATGGAATAAACAAAGGTAATTCAATATTGTGATATCTGAAGATGTGAGCGCCACACTCCATGTGTACGACAAACAATCAGGGCAGAATGAGAGAGAGTCACTTCTCTATGTAATGTTGAAGTCTGAAAATGAAATCCAGCTGAACAATTGTGATGTTTTTGCTGTTTTTGAAACTAATTCTGTATTAAAACAGAGAAAACACCTCGTCTCTGAGCGCATTTTTTGCCCCTCTGTCAGTGTTTTATGTTCTTCTGCATGTAAAAAATCTTGAAAGTGTAAAAAGGTCAAAGTCCGCACAGAAAACGCAGCTCCTGAACACCTCGTCAGTAGTCCCGCCTTTAATTTTGTGACTTTGTGACATCACACTACATCTCGGAGTCATACATTTTCATAATTTATGGCTAGTTTGTCACAGAAGAGTCGATTTAGCTGCTCTGTCGTTGTTAGCGGTGTTGGCTCAGGCATGTGTGAGCTGACCAATCAGAGGAGACTAGGGGAGGGGCCTTAAAGAGACAGAGTTTCAGACAGCTGGACAATTTAAGAACATTTATTTTTTGGGTATTAAGGCATGTGTAGTAACCTAAAACTAGAGAAAAGTATGACATGTGTCCTTTAAACTAATCTGGGTCTATTCAGTTGTTTGACAAAAGGGTTTTCCAGACCTTTAAACCCAAAAAAGCTATTAAGTGGACCTTAGATTACGACTGTTTTGTCTTCCTGCTGTTTACAAAGACAGCAATAAAGGTTTTACATTTCAAATAAATAAAAACCTTCTCAAATCACCTATTTATGTGTCCGTTTTAATTGTGATAACACTTGAAAATAGTTGTTTCAGATGTCTTCTTTGTCTAAATGACTCAAAATATCAAACCCTTTCTCCTACCAGGCTGTTGGAGGAATATCTGTAGGCGTCCAGCAGGTGGTGCAACATCCTCCACAATGTATGTTTTCTAGCACCAATATCAGCTGTTTCTTGTTATTGTTTTCTTAACATCACAGTCAGTGACAGATGTGTTGTCTTTTTTACAATATCTTGTTTTTCCAGAAACACTGTATCACCAGATTTTTGCATAAAACTATCTTAATATCTAATCTCTAACACAGTTTAGTCTATCAGTAGTCAGTGGAAGTATTATATTTGATCTTTCCACGGCTACTGTTGTGTTTTGCTGCTATTTCCCACCTCAGCATGAGATGAATGCTTTGAATAAAGCTGTTGATTAAGCTGTATTATCTCTCAAGGAATAATAAAATGGGAGGTTTCTCTGAGTACGTGCCAGAGACAGTCACAGTGTAGCCTGCCCTGCTAACAAAACGTGGTGTTTAGAGTACAAAGTTTACTGATATTTAACACAGACAGAAATACATGACCTGGGTTATATACATCCCAGAGAAAGCCAAGAGACGGGAATAAACACAGACGGGTTTCTGTTCAGGCCTGAAAGTATTGATTTCTGGCTCTGAACATACATGACCGTGCAACACATGTCATCACCAAACTGCTTTGAAACCCGCCTGGTCAAAGAAAATTTAACTAACATTTTGTTTTAAACAGTCTTCAGCTGGTGGATCAAATGACTCAAATGTACAACATGTTTTCAACGGTCAACAGAAGATAAACAGTGTCATAAATCTACCGAGAGATTTCTCAAGATTCATGTGAAACATGGTGAACAGCCTCTTTTGTTACAGTAATTTCTGTTTTTAATCAGCTTTAAGACTTCATTGCAGATGTTCAAACAATAATTTCCATTAAGACGACAGAAACATTAATATAATATTATATATTATATTAATAATTTTCCTGTTAAAGCAATGCATATTTTTAGGGAAGATTAAGGTTAATGTTTCTTGATTTATATGACAGGACATTTAGAAAAAGTCATGCTAGCTTCACACGTGTTTGGCACTTGAGACTCATATTAGCTTTGTATCGGTTGGTAAAATGTTTAGCTAGGAATTCATTCAGTCATCCACACAGTTGGAAAGAATTGAACATATATATACAGGTTTTTTAGTTGTTGTTGTTTTTGGTCAGCTAATTTTCTACACGCTGGACAAAATGTATGCTGTAAAATGTGGGTCTTTCAGGGGGAAGCTGTGACGTGTTCATTTCACGTAAATAAAGGGAAATTCTAGTGATTATATTGTTGAAATAAAAGACCTATTATGAACCCAAACTGAGGTTAAACCACGACAGAACAAAACTAAAAGCACAGTTCGCAAAACAGATGCTAAAGCAGAGGAAAGGTTGAGCTATTTCAAAATGGTATTCAGTTGATCTGAACAGAAACAAAATTCCAAGCAAGCCCGTCTCTGTCCGGTCTCCCTCCAAAATACCATCATCGGCGTTAAGAGACCAACGCACACACTTTCACACAGTGAAATGTGGCAGCGAGTTGGCTAACAGCTTGTATGAAGAACACAGTGTGCGAGTCAAAAGTTGACCAGTTGACTCTTACCCAGACAACTTTGATTGATAGTGACGGGACGGATGTGGCCAAGATCGGCATCAGGCCACAGGAGCACCAAGTCTCCACATGAAGGAACAGTAAACACATTTTTAAAACACCACTGTGTCGCCTGGTTTTAATGTTCGCCTGTCTAATTAAAATGCTTATAATGACTTTAAACTATTTAAATGTTTGCAGTACACACACTGAAGTCTGTAGAAAACACATGCATCCAAATATTACACATAAAAAAGTCACTTACTTTTTCTGAACCTAACCAAGTGGTTTTCTTGCCTAAACATAACCAAAAAATTTAAAAATTAAAAAATCATTAAAAAGGGCAACTTGTTTTAACTTAACATACAAACATAACATGTTGAACTTATGTAAAATATTTTTTTACCCAAACCATTATCTTTCCCTACACTTAACCATTCGTTTACATTTGTTTCCCTAGACCTAACCAAACTGCAGTCATTTTACGTTAAAAAGTTGTTTTGTTTTTTTTACCTTACTCCCTTTAACTAATGGAACGGTACAGTTTAATTTATGTTTAGTAACATACTTTACCCTCACCTCTCTGGACTCCAACTGAATCGGTACATCCAATTTTTTATTTTATCAATTTTTTCAGTGAGCACAATTGGCATCCTTTATTTATTTATTTATTAATTTTATTATTATTATTTTTTCTCTTTTGCCTCACTTTATATTATATTGTATTTTATTAGTTATTTCCTTTCTTCTTTTTATGTATGTACCTATCTATCTTCAACTACTAATTAATTCTTTTTCTATTTATTTTTTATTTGTTGATTTAATAATTATTCTTTTTTTATTTTCTTATTTATTTTTTTCTGTCCCTCTTTGCTCTTGGGAGATGTTCTTTTTCTGGTTCTTTGTTCTAATGTACGCTATAAAAAAAAGGGTGGAAAACAGCTGTGGAATAACTGTATTTCTTTTATTGATGCTTGTAAAAATGCTGGTCTCGAATAAAAAAATTATAAAAATAAAATAAAATAAGTAACATACTTTTTTCCCCGACCAAAAACATGATATTTTCCTAAACTTACCAAGTAGTTTTGTTGCCTAAACAAAATCCAACTGCGACCATTTCACTTAATAAAAAAGTCACTTATTCTATCTTACATCCTTCAACCAGCTGAACAGGACATATTTAACTTATGTGAAATATACTTATTTTGATCGAAACCATTATTTTTTTCCTAAACTTAACTGAATAGTTTTGTTGCCTAAAACTGACCAAACCGCGACAATTTCAGGTTATTTATATAGGTTATTTTATACAACATATGTCTGTGAGTTAACTTGACATAACATATTTAACTTAGGTCACATACAACAATTTGCACATTCACAGAGGAAACACACAACACTGACTCTGCACATTTTTACATGAAGCTGAGAAATCCTTCTGGACACATTATTCTTCTTGCATCCACATGATTTTTGTTTGTTTCCCTCGCACTCTTGGCTCATCTCCGTCGTTGGGAAAGGCTGAACGTGTCATCGGCCAACAGCTGTTGGACTTTTGAACAATGATGGCAGATTTGGGTCTCGAGTCAGCACATGAAAAATACAAAAACTCAGATGAATCAGAGTGCATGAGTCATGAGTGTGGCTGGGAGCGCTGCAGATGTATTAAATGAGTTGCAGGAGTTTCAGATTGTGAAACAGTGCTGGAAGAAGTATTTAAATCCCTTATGTAAGTAAAACGATTAAAGGTAGAAGTGCCTCTTTTTTCCCAGTGAGTTCTATATTATATGAAATATTATGACATTTTTATTAATGATGCATCAACGTGCACAGTATGTATCATAGTTACTGTTGTAGCTACATCTTTATATACATCCAGTTTTGACCAGTGGATCCTAATCTAGGGGTTAATATAAGGGTCAATCTAAGGGTCAATCTAAGGGTCAATCTAGGGGTTAATCTAAGGGTCAATCTAGGGGTCAATCTAAGGGTCAGGCCCACGGAAGACCTAAATAATCATGTGTCATATAATTTCCTGCTTTTCAATTTAGGTTTAAATTTTTTTCTCAAGACCAGGAGTTACTTTTGTCAATATCACGGAATAACAAAATGTTTTCTTGAGATAATGACTGGACCATCACATACACACTGCTCTGTGGACTTGGCTTTGGGTGTTTCAAAGAAAACCATATAAACTTTGTTTTATGAATTTTTGCCATTAACGACGGGCACTCCTTCCAACTGATCTGACATATTAGGAAAACAATTATGTGGAAATTATCAAGTAGACTAACTTTAAGTTGAACAATTTTTAGCTCATACAAAATAAATTGAATAGTCTAGTTTACAATTCATTCTAAGTAAAGTCAACTTTAAACAAGAAAAACTAAATTCACAGTATCGACAGTAGAAACCAAATGGGTGGACGACCACAGACAGAGTTTGGAAGTCAAAAACTGTTAAAAGATGGATTACTTTATTTTTGGGAAGCATTTCTTTAACAAATGCTACATTTACTATGTAAATAAACTTAACTTAATAGTTATATGACTGTTTCTAAACTATAAAAGTCTTTATAAACCATTTAATTCAACTTTTATAGTAAAGTTGCTACTGATTTTTTTGTAAACCTTTACAATCGCTTATTAAAAAGGTTTATGGGGCATTTCATTGTTTAACTTTGTGAACTTAAGTTTAATAAACTATCAATTTACAATTTATCAATGACAGTTATTACAAAGTATTAACATTTTTGTGTTTTCATGGGATTTAGCTGTACCCCACTGCCACACAGGTATTTCTTTTAAATAATATGTCACAAACATAAATGTCCAAACTATTTCTCTCTGGTGAAAAGTGACGTGCTTTAACATAAATTATTGTAAAGCCTAAAATTAAAAAGACACAGATGCATTTAATTCTTTTTCCAAAGATTTATTCCTCGTTCCCTCTACATGTGGGTAATACAGTACATACAGCCGACAGCACACAGTACAAAGATAATTTGGGTTTAAAAGTGCAATCCTCCTCAAACATTTCTCAAACATGCTGAGTGTACGAAACATCAGCAACCACCTGCTCAGTGCGTGAAGTAAACTATGAAGGTCGGTCGAAGCAGGATCAGTGATCGCTTTTCAATCTGAGGAGATGGATGTGCAAAAAAAGAAACAAGACGATCTGTTCCTAATGTTTGTCCGCTGAGCCGAGATATTTCTAAAAATGTTACTGGTTACAGATTTAACATCGACTGAGCTCCAGCCAGGGCGATTGATTATTCTAAAAACAAAATGTTAAAACATCAAGAACAAATATATTTAACAAAACATGATAAAATGATAGGGATGGCTACATTTTTGACAAAGGATAAAATAAATATAAGAGAATCACCATATGCATGCATTACATATATTATGAATAATACAGTTGAATGATTCTGATCTAACTGGAAGTTTTGACAAGAAGCATTGCATCAATATCTTGTAACCTCTGCTCCGTTTCTTTGCTTTGTCTCATCTTCCCTTTTTGCCCTTTTTCCTACTTTGCTTCTTTTCTTTCCAAACCTTTCCGCCAACAGTCGACTGTGATCCTGGCGAGTCGGTTTGCCTAATCTTACAGTTTGATTTATGTTCTTTTGTTTATCATAAAAACGCATCTCTTGGGGGGTTTCTGGCTCTTTGATTACTACGATCAAATCAAATCAAATCAAATTCCCAAACATCAAATGACTTTCAAAGGTCATCTACCTCATTTTCTTTTTTAATTCTTGGGTTTACTTGATGAATGCCACAATTAAAACAACTAATATCCAATCTAAACCAAATGATTCCTCACGTATGTGTTTCCACATGGTCAGTGGACTGGTTGGAAGGACACATTCAGGTGATAACTTATCAGACACGAGACAACGATGACGAAATCTGGGATAGATTTAAACGTCAGGAGCATTTTTAAAAGGCTCACACTGATCCCTGCTCCATCTAGCGTTATCTGGAGACAGCTCTGGGATCAAAAGTTGCACAGCTGTAGTTTAAAAATGAGTGAATATATGACATGGCATCAGTGTAACGACGGGCCGATACCAATGTTGTTATCAGACTTATATCATCTGTGGTGTTAAGTTCACAGTAACTGGCCGGGCAAAGTTTCTTTTGTCGTCATTATGAATCGCAAAGTCTCTGCTGTGAGATCTGGGCAGTAAAAAAAAACAGGTGCTTTAAGGCAAAACCAAGAATTTCCGATGTTCCTATCATGGAAGACAACAATGTTAAATATCTCCCCTCTAACTTCAACCTCCAACCATCTGATTCCTCCCCGTTACATGCCTTATGTTGGACTTAACTTCCTGCTGTGTAATTCATATAAACATTTAGATATCATCAGAAACATATTGGCACATATAAATATAAATCCAATTTTCTTAAAAAAAAGCCTGGATTAGTGCGTATCCCAGGTATGAGAACCCCTCGGAGGGGTTATGGCTTCACTCTCATGTAAACATGCTGGTTGATGTCTAGTAGTTGACGGTCTCTGAGGCGGCTCGGTGGCTGGTGGAGCAGTATCCCGCCCTGAAGACGTAACAGAAAAGAAGAAAGACAAGAGAAATCGATGAGACAAGGTTCAGGTGTGCTCACAAAATAATCACTGAGGCTGATCTAACGCCCCCATAAAGGATCAGTTGGCTTTATCTGGTTTGTGCAGGTCCGTAATGTGGTACGTGTTCGACTGGTTCATATGTACAGGACATTAATTGCAATATATACACTTTATTTCTGGACATTAACAAATGCTTATAAACACAACAACACTAACTAAAATCTGATTAAAATAACTTTACCGCAAATATAATCTGCCAAATACATTTTCATCACAAATTACTTAAGGACTGTCAGCAAATTACGGTAACCATAATGTTACAGAGTAGTTGAACATAGTACAACAATTGGTTTAATTCGTCTTCAACATCACGAAAAAACTCACAACTTCTCTCACACACCATCTTGAAATAATATATATTAAAAATTAAATAGAGTGTTAAAATATCAGATTTGACAGGTATCTGATTAGCATTTCTGTCAGGCTATTTAACTTTAAGTACTTTTGTTTTTTTGTGTTTATATTTGCTTTCACTACAAACACATTTATACGGCTAACAAGCTAATTTTCTTTTCTTCATAAGGATTGGTGTATGTAAAACTGAATCAAAGTCAATATAGGATAACCAAAAATAACTTAGCTAACTTGATAACCTGTTAAAATGTATCCAAAATAGTAGCACTCTAACAGAATTCCTTAGCTAGTACGCTAACCCTCAAATCTTGCTAGCTGTGCTAGCTTGATGAGTAATTACTAGCAAAAAGAACCCCATAAATTTATGTTTGGCTACGTTTAACAGCAGGTCATTTCACTGTTTAGCCAAAGACTTAAAGAGGACAAAAACCTTTTAACATACGTAATCATTACGCTGTGTAGCTAGCTAAAGTAACGTGGGTTAGCCTGACCAGCCTAGCTGTCGAACGCAATCACTGGGCAGTCAGAATACATTATACAAAAAAGTCCAACACAATTTTATTATTTCATATGTACGTTAGCTTCTTGCACAACAGGCTTTACCTATACTACTGGCTAATGCTACTTAAGTGCATTAATGCTATTTTTCCTTTCCAGTTACCTGCAGATTCCTGTGGAGCATTCATAGTTGTTCTGGCAGTAAGCTCCAAATGGTTTACTGTTCATGATCCTCCACAGTGGAGTCATCCGAGCTATCCTCCTCGGTGTGTGGACCCCGCTTGAATCTGGACTCTGGTCAGGGCTGGACCGGACCAACGGACCTGCGCAGACCTGGTAAAGACAAAAAAACGGGCACAGAACGGGACAGAATTGTTATTCGTAAAGAACCAAATAAGAAAAAAACTATCATTACGGTTATTCTCAGTAGTCTTCAGTCTGTGTAGAATCAAAGTGGTGCGATAAAATTTAAGTTATAGATGATTTTAAAGCTCATTTAAAAGAGTTCTGGCAAAAGTTTGAGGCAAATATGCAACAAAGCAACACAAAACATGCACGTATTAGCTTTTTACAGAGCTTTCCACTGAATCTGATTATCAGCTAGAAAGTGGACCTTGAGTTTAAAAATCAAAAAGGTTTAGGATGAAGTTTTATGTACAAATCTTTTTTGTAAATGTACTTTAATCTTTAAATCTGTGCATTGCATTTATATTTTCTTTCCCATTCCTCAAGGTGATTAAAAAGCCCCAAGTTGGTTGATTGATCAATATTTTCAGCTCAAGTTTTTAAAAGTCAAACACTTTAAAAAGACTGAATTCTTGCACCACATTCATGAGTAACTACCATAATTCGATCCACTCACCTGCTGAGCCAGCACCAGCAGCACAATGCACACAGCTGCTGCTGCTCTCCTCTGGGTGAACAAGACTTTCTCCTGCATCTTTGTAAGTATTTCTTCTTAGTGACCTGAGAGTTTTGAGTAAATGTCCAAACCAGCGAGGTTCCCTGAGCTCTGATACGTTCTTGTAGGACTCAACCAGTCAGCTTTCAGTGAGTCTGGAGGTTCAGTCAGATTGTAATTAGTCGCCGGGGGTTGCTGGAAGTCTCTTCAAGTGAGTCTGACTCAGCGAACTCAGTTGTGGCACCGGCTCGCCTTTATATAGACGGGCCATGATCCCAGGAGAGAGGAGGCAAGAGGGAGGGAGAGTCACAGTCCACGCTGTGTGTCGTCCAGCCCTTTCTTTATCTCTCTTTCTGGCTCAAATCTGACATTATGTGTTTGCGGTATAAAACCAGTCACTCCCAAAAAAACGAGGCCATCCGGCTCCAGTCTTATTTTGTGGTATTGTTTCTCTTGTCTCTCACACACTTTCTCTTTCTCTTTGTCTTTTACAAAAATAGACGCAGATAACGCGAGCGGACCAGAAGACGCACACGTGATCGAGGACACATTGCAACAAAGAGAGACAGCTGAGGGTTAAAGAGGCGTAGAGGTCGCTGGATGTGTTTGTGTGTGTCAATGCCACAGTGCATGTGAATGAACTCGCCGTGAGATAAGGTTTTATCAACCTGCAGAGTCTGTGCTGCGATGTGTCTTCGCCTACTGATGACCCTGACCTGACGCAATCTTACAGTCCCACTTATACAACGCAGACGGAACATAGGAAGGCTGCAAGTGTGGCTTACGTAAGCAGATATAATCTACACACCACACCGGCACGTGACACTGGTTTCCTTGTGCACAAAACCCGTTTGATTAAAAAGTTATTTATTCGTTTTCTGTCCTCGATATTTCTTGCTCTCCGTACTGGTTCTGGTCATTTCACAGACCGTAATCACACAGCGGCCATTTTCCTCACGCCCCAAGTGGGACTATTTAATATCGTACTGCTGCTTTGCAGGTTGCAAGCAATATGTTGACACAGTTTTGAAGACAAAAAAGCTCAACTTCCCGTCTACGAAAATACCTGGATCGTCCGTATTGTGCGGCCTATCCAGCATGCGCACTAGAGACGTCAGCTAGCTAGCGTCTGGTCTAGCGTATGGCCAACTTGAATAAGAATAAAGTAATTTCATCGTGCTGCTCTTCTAGACTTTCAAAAGATTTTTGGACCAAATTATGACTATGAAACGAGTTGGCTCCCAAAAATGTATCCACCGTTTTACAGCTGGTCATTCACAATGGTAGCGTATGGGAAAAAGTCTTTTTTGCATTCTTTTTCTTAATCACATGCAGAGTTGCACTTGGTTCATGTTGTGTTTATCAGCTCACATGGAGACGATTAGCTCAACTGCTCTGGTCTATTCTAGTTATTTCCAAGAGCAGTACGTTGGGACCAAGTCCAGTCCTGAGGCCTGATCTCGGTTTTGTTGGCGACAGGAGTGTCCCAAAAAATGTAGGTTGTGGCTCACTATGATTATATATGTGACCTGCCAAGCTGCAATTGTGTTTGCCATGTTTGGATTTTCATAGCTGGCTCCATAATCATGGCTTATCTGTATGTTGAACCTCCCAGTTTATAGTTTATAATCCACAGAGAAAAGTTGTTTTAACGCTCCAGATGCAGGTATTTAAGTTTCATGTGAAGACAGAATCGGGCCTGTTTTGTCAGGTTTATTGTGTCGAGTGAACCTTGAGTGGTTAGTAAAAACTGCCTGCACATGGCTGGATCTCATTAACTGGGTTAGTAAGACAAAGGTGAGAGTGCCAACATTCCTACAGGACATGTGTGCGCAAAGATTCACAAACAGAATGTCATTTTCCAGCTGGATGGTGCTGTTATTATCCTTTAAGGTTTTTGTGTTCACCTCTAATGCTATGATTGACACAACAGCCAGATTACTGCATTCATGTTTTCAAGGGCAATTCATGTCTGGAAGAGACGGGAATGTTGTTATCCAAAAGGAGATTCCTGGCCAAGACAGAGAACATTTCTGTGCACAATTCCTGTAAGATCGTTCATCAGGGAAAGGCCTCCGGAGGAACAAGATGCTGACAGGAACCCCTGCATTACATAAAGGCCGAACATCTGTCTCATATGTCTTCGCCGAGCATGACTCATCAGATTGTGCATGACCGGCTGAGCAGCTGCAGAGACCGAGCAAGCTCTTGAAGGCCTCAGAGAAGAGAAGCTAAGACAATGAGTTAATTAAATGAACTTTCCCATGCTTTTTGGTGCAATTTACTAATGCAGGACAGATGCAAACTGTTGGATTTCTGCAACTGGTTAAAATATTTTAAGAGACAAATTATAGCTGAGTGCACATCAGTCGTCCTGAGCATGGAAACTGTTAAAGTACACACATTAATAATAATAAAAAGTGGCATTTTAAAGAGCATATTCTTCATTATTTATAGACAAAACTGCACCAAGTTTTATGGTGTTTGTTGCCCCTCACATTCTCTGTTTGGCTTTGTTTATGTCCTTTTCTGGGCTTTAGTTCTTAAATAATAGTACAACTGCACCAAAACTTATTGGGGTCTGGACCGAGATCCATCCTCTATCCAAGTTTTGTTGAAATCTGTTCAGTAGTTTTCTTTTAATCCTGGCGACAAACCAACAGACCAACCAGTCAACGGACATTATCAGGAAAATACAAATAATAGCTTCAGATTAGAATTCTGGAATTTCACTCAGGAGTTTTTTTTAACTTGCGAACGTATTTAAGTTACGTCACGTATGCTAACCAAAGGATACAGTACGCCTGTCGCTGGTACGATGTAAAGTTCATATTCTTTTTAGAACGGTGGTGCCTGTCGGTTCAGCTTTAATCCTGAGAGATAAGAAGATAACTTGTGTTGTTCAAACTCTTTATTTAATCGTCTCATAATACATTCAGTAACCGTCTCCAAAGCAGTTAGCAGCTTACATGGTTGATACAGGCGCTAAAGGTCTTTACCATGGGGGCTCTTTCGAGTTAAGACAATTCTCTTGGAAATTAACTTAAATTGTGAAAAGCGCATTTTTTCACATGTTGGTGAAAAGTTAAAAAAAATCCTTATTTTATTTACTTCAACATGAAAATTTAACAGGGTCTATTCTGGCCCGAGGCCCATCCTCCATCCAAGTTTTGTGGAAATCTGTTAAGTAGTTTTTGTGTAATCCTGCTGACAAACCAACAAACGGACACTGACGAAAAATTTGTTTCCTATGACTTTCCAGACTTTCACCCAGGAGACCGTTGTACACATCCAGTGTGAAACCAAAAATCAACCGTAAGTTATTCTAACTTGCTCGTACGTATGTTACATAACTGAAGTTAAGCTTATTAAGTAGTTTTCTTGTCCATAACCAAATTTCAACTGTGTAGCAACAGTTATATTGTTTCAGGAATGGTTTTTGGAGTCATTGGCAAGACCCAGGGTTATTCAGTAGTTTACATATGAGGGAGCGTTGAAATAATCAGAAGTTGCAACCCTCGTTTTGGTTCAGTTAGCTGTTGAGCTGTCTGAAACAGGCTCTAAAGGTCGATACTGAACAGACACTTGAGAGTTAAAGCTGCCTTTATGGACTGACGGTGCCACAGTCAGCTGTCTGACCAGCCAGTGTACTTTAAACTTTGATTGTCCTGAAGTAAGAGGGAATTATTCACTTGGACAAACGGATCGAAGAGAGGGTTGCAGACATGACCTCATCTGAACAGTTTGCAGTCCTTATGTGGACTGAGCGGGTCAATTAAACAGAACTGGGTTACCCAGAAGGCCCCTATAAATGTGTACAGGCCTTGAATCAAAGCCAATAGCTCTGATAGTGAATGTGGTGATAGTTCACCAACGGCAGTGCTTATCTCTTATCGCTCACTTAAACAGCCATCTAAAGTCATTAGAATGTATCAGGCACGTACGGTTTTACAGTTACTACCAGGAAACAAAGCATATTGACTTGTGTGGGTTCATAATAGAATTTCCTGCAGGAGATAAAAGTTAAGTTTGCATTCAGTTGTTGAACAGCTTGCAGTTTTTCCTCCTTGTCCTAATGGCAGGTTAGCACCACCTGTAGATGAGCGGATTAGTGTGAAACATCTACTGGATGGTTTGTAATCTTCTGCAGCCGGGGAGCTAATCACAGCAAGCCGGATAACGTGCTAGTGCTAGTCAGTAAGACTCAGTTTAACGAACTAGCTCGCTCAGCTGCTAACGGGACAGTTGAGCAAGAGATGCATTCGTAGCATCGACTCCTGTCGCAGAGGTGTTAACGGTACATTAATAGGTTTTATGTACATATCATGGATGGTGCAACACAGCTAATTAACAGCGCTCTCTTCCTTCATGCACCATTTAAGAAAACCAGCTTTTACTGCTGGTTGTTGATCCAGATGCCCAACAGTTAAAGAAAGCCAAAGTTCTGGACTTTCCGTCAGGTCTGGGATTCTTTCGGCTCCATTAGCATCTGTCGCTCAATGAAATGTGTCGTTTAGCTTCTTCCTTGCATTCTGAATAAATATGTTCCTCGCCATAAGGGTCAGACAGCTTAACTCATCCCAGGTACAGTGTACAGAATAAAACACGGCATACAAGAAATGCAAACAGTTATGTTTGCACAACTGTCTAGTTGCTGACTCATTTCGTAACACAGAAGGACACACGCTTTTTTTCTGCACACCAGATCCAGTAATAGAACATGAGTCTTTTTTCTGTAGCTGCTGACCTTCATGACCCTCTCCGTTTGGCTTCAGTCCAACGTGATTAGTCACAGCTTGCGTCTTCCTGGTGCGACACATCCCCTAGTGAGACGTTTATGGGAAGCACTCATGCTAAAGTGCGTTTCTGCGCGTGTTATTTCAAGAGCATTACAGCATCTTGTCAGAGGAGACGGGAAGGACCGAACCACAACGAAGCATGAAATCCCTTGAGGAAGTAGAGAGGGAGGTCCCGTAAAAACAGAGGATTTCCAGTCACTCTGTAAACAAATGTTATGGTAACACATCAGCAATGCAGATCCTCAGGCCAGATCAGAATAAGAATGAACTTTCTGTTTCTGCTCTTTCATGTTATTATTTCGAAAACAAGCTGCAGTTCATTTTAATGCCTTTAAGGTAAAATACGCAAGAATTGGCCAACTTGAATTTACACGCCAAACAAAAAGGGGTTTCATACCACCAGAGTGCTGCTGACTGTATTCTGTCTAAACATCCATCACTGATGCTACTGTTAGCTTGTTAGCCCAGTTAGCCGTGCAGCTACCAAGGGAGTATTGGTGTTTGAGCCGCAAAGGAGCTTTGGACTGCTGGGAGAGAAAAATACCTCTTCAATGCAATACAGCAGCATCTTTGACATTTAAATGATTGTTTCTTCACAATCTGATGTTAATGTTAGTTAATAAACATTCTTCAAATTGCAGCTTTGACTGCAGTTTTTAAACTTATCACAAACAGGGCTGGAAATTGTCCTTCAGGTGGAACATGAACATGTTTTGATGCTTACAAATGTTGTTTTTTCAAGTTCATTTCTGTAAATATTCTTACTTTTGTGGTCAAAAACGTTGATCTGAAACTAAATTCTGAAGCTCTTTAAATGGTTTTCATTAGATAAATAGCAACTTATGATCAACCCATATCAATTTCAGGCATAAAAATCAAAAACTTCCAGGTCAAGTCACACTCCTTTCTGATTTAAGCGACCTTTACACCACGCCAGCCCTCCTTTAGTACATTCTGTCTTTAAATGACTGAAACTGGCAGCCAAGAAGCTGCACCAGCTGACGGCTAGCTACCTTGAACCTTCTGCACCATCAAGTCAATTAGTTGGTTTATATATGATATCAAGAGGAACAACACTCCGTCCTATGCACCTTGCAGTATGAAAATATTTAGCTGGACAATCGGTCCTGTGACTAAAAAACAAACAGGGGACAAAAAAAAAGGACATATCTGCTTTCATCCCCTTTTTTCTGTGTCAAGAAGTTATTCATTGAACCGTCCCTTGTTGGTGTAAACAAGCCCACTTATCTTCATATTTGTGACAAAGACTGACCTCGTTCCCTTCACGTGAATCCCACACAGCCCTCTTTAAAGGCTTCTCCTGATAGCGAGGTCAAGGAGAAATAAGAAGGCAAACAAAACAAGTTGATGAAACTCATGATAGGCTGCAGAAATCACTGCATGTAGAACACAAAGATCCAGCTGTGTGTCCGATACGTACTATAAATTCATTTATCTGTAAACAATAAAGAACATAAACCAGGTTCCACAGCTGGAGTATTTGTTCTTAGTGAAGAGCGCCCTCTGTTGGATTCAACGCATCACTGCACCATCCTGAACATTTATGTGAATAATTTAAGTATTTTAGATACCATCTATATTTATGTTTAAAGGAGCACTCTAATTTGGGGAAGACATTTTAAACAGAAGATAAAGATCTTCATTGACTGTTTTTAAGTCTAATAAACAAACTGACCTTAAAGGACACAATTTCAAACTGTTTTACTTTGTTTATATGTGGCGGACCGTGCCACCTTTCTAGCATCAAACTGTGTTCTGTTGACCTCATCTTCCTCTGAGAACAGCTTGTTTATTTAAAGAACATTAATATAAATGTCATCTAACTTTACAGAGAGGATTTTTCGTTGTCTGGGTTAAATAAAGTTAACATTTTGAATAATAGGATGTTTACTTAAAAGGGAAACTTTATTATGTCTTATTTTGGGAAATACTCTTATTCGGTTCTTGTTGCCAGGAGATGGACGAGAGGATCAAAACCACTTCCATGTCTTTATGTTAAATAAGAGGTCACATCCATGAACTAGTTAGCTTAGCTTAGCATAAAGACTGGAGACTGGGAGGGAAACTGCCAAGCTCGATATAACACAACTTTACAACATTACCCGACCAGAACTTCTACACGTCACAAATCAATATGCTGTATATTTTTGCATTCATTCCAAAAAAACAAAGTTGTTTTACAAGAAATCAAGTATAAACTATTTGTTGATCTGCACGAGGTTACCAGGGAACTAGTGGATATTCCAGGATGTTACAGGTCTTGAACAAGTCCGGCACAGAAAACAGCCAATCATCCTTTGTTTTTTTTTTCAGCAAAAGCAAATAAGACAATTGAAAAAGTCAAAACTTTTGTAAACAACAGAACACTTAACAGCATCAAAGAGACAACAAATTAGGTTTTAGAAAAGATGCATTTTATTTCATTATTCATTTTCACTCGTAATAAAAATTGAATACATTTCCACTGCAACACTGTTGCGCCTCCTCTTAATTTTCTGTTTAGTTTCTGACAAGATGGCAGCAGCACTTTTTTTTTTTTTCAGGTTTTTGGAGGTCCCTTCAGTTATAAATACATACAAAAGTTTAGATTGTAAACAGCAAAAATGCGACATCACGGTTACATCCAACACCTCGTCCATTAAAATTATTTTTCTTCAAGCAGTGTCTAATTTCTTAGAGAGCAAGACAGAAATCCAAACTGTGTTAAACAAAGATAAGGTAAAAAAAAGAACGAGACAGGAAAACAAAGAGATGATTGCAGAAACATTCATTAATTGGCTGTGGTTTCAGACACATGGTTACTTTTTGAGTTCTCTTGAGCCAGTTTAATCAAGAAATTATATTTAATTTTGTTAAGCTACCCTGCAGGTTAGGTTTAGCTTAGTTAAATCACTACTTAGAGTTAGTCAAGTTGCTCTCAAATGGCTTAAAACGCTTCAAAATGTACCAGTTATCATTTCAGTAGGAAAATTACATAAGTGACTATGAATACGGCAAATCACAAGTTAGTTTGTCCAAATACCAGCACTTAAAGTCAGCCCCTGTTCTCGCCCGGAAACCAGGCCTGCGTCATGGGGAACGCCTGTTCTGGCTACTAGATCTGGACTACCTAACTGGGCCAGACCAACTTGACCAATGTGGGAACCAGCACATTCACCATTGCAGTGCTTTTAAAGAGTTCACAGAACAATTAGTCACAAGAAAAACAACAAACTGTAAATTGACACAACACATTCGCTCATCTGTCATCCCAGAGTTCTTCGCGAGTCAGCAGCTGCCTTTTAAAGTGCTTTAACAGGGATCTGAAGATCTTTGTGGTCACACGAATGACCCAATTAAATCTGCTCCCCTTTTTGTCTGGAAGCATGTTCGAGTCATTCAAGTCTGCTTTAGCGACACGTGCACGACTCGGCCACCATGTCCGGCAGCTCCCTGTACTCCACCTTCTTCTTGTGTACGACCAGCACGCTCATGGGCATGTACTTGTAAGGCACGCATGATGGAGGGGGGACGTCCCCGACGCCCAGGTCGTTGATGACCGTCTGGATGATGGCGTGGTTGGGGGAATGGTAGCCGTAGTGGAGCACCCGCGGGCAGTTGCCCCTGCAGAATCGTGGGTTGTACACCGGCGGAGCGATGAAGTAGTGACCCCAGCCGAGCTCGTCGAAGGACAGCCGGAAGGAGTGGAGCTTGCAGCGGTTCTTGGGCACGCCAGTTTTGCGTTTGTAGTCAGGGATGTCAGAGACAATGGAGGCAGCGGAGGAGGTGGAAAAGGAGGAAGAGGTGGAGGAAGTAGGGGCGTTTTTCAGAACATCCAGTGATTCATCTTTGGGCTCAGAGCTTGAAACGTCTTTGGAGCGGCGGTGGCGGTGAATCGAGGGATGCCACTGCCCTATTCGCCTAATGATGCTTTCTCCCAGCAAGTCCCCCATCAAGTCCTTCACCTCCCTTTCCTCCTCCAGGTATAAAAGAAGAGACGGGACTTCCAGATGTGGTTCCCCTCTCCATTTTTTTTTCCCTCGAGTCCACCACCACAAGAGGCTGCTGTTGTCTTTGGCATACACAGGCTCTGTGCACCAGTACTGGGCCGTGAGTGTCAAGTGTCCCCCCACGCTCTGGTTCTTCCCCTGCTGGACGTGAGCGGTGATGTCCGTCTCCGTCCATCGCTCATGGGGCTCCAGGGTGACCAGACTCTCTTTGCCAAGTGGGGTGATCTGAGCCCTGCAGCGAGGCGGCTCGAGGTCCTGGGTGGTGGAGCGGAGGTGGATGAATGAGGCTCTGATCAGATGCTCTGAGGGGAGAGTGTCGATGTTGTACTGTACTGTGAAGCTGTAGTGGTGGTCTGAAGGAGAGACGGAGGCACAGAAGAAGAGAAAACATGATGTTGTAAATCCTCCGATTTTATCGACTTACACCTTTTACCTAAGATGCTTAGGGCGGATTTTTATTTTAATTTTTTTTAACTGATCTATCAGACAGCCGGTATCATTGGCCTATCACAGATATCAATAGTGACGTATCAGAGTAGATGTTGCTTGATATGCACCCTTCAGAAGACTTTTTGTATTTTACAGGACAAAATGCAGGAGAATATGATAAGAGTAATACATGATTACTATATTCCCATTGACAATAACATTTAAATGACCATTGCGACCAACCATCTACCCAAAAATCCACTATCAGCCAGGTTCAACTGTTAGACATATACTAGGAAGGGGGAATGTTGTATTTTAGACATTTCGGAATATTTGTTATCCTCCTGCCAAGGATTGCCCTGTGCCAATTTTGCCCATGGCGATATGATTTACACTGCACTTCTACTAACCCTGGGTTAAAGTGATAATTCAAGTCTTTTGATGTGGGGTTGTATGAGGTCAGTGTATTACCTGCATTGGATGACCTTCAACTCTCCCTCCCATGTGGAGAAGCACACTAAAGTCTTGCTAAATGGGCCCGACAGCAGGACCTTTTTTGGCAACCAAAAAGTCAGGCTTAAAAAAAATATGTATATATCGGTTTATGCTTGTGCGTAGGAATACACTTGCACAGTGTCACTCACTATTGAAAATGAGATGCGACAAAAACCATGGCAGATGAAGATGGCAGAGAGAAAAACAAAATGGCAGAAAGTTCAGAGCTCAACTCGGCAGCAGAGAGCGTGGTTTGAGCTCCAAGCAACCCAAAAAGCCCCTTTTGGAAATACTTTGGATTTTGGTCAGTAGACGGCAAAAATGCTGAGCCTCAAGATAAAGTCGTATGAAAACTGTTTAAGCTACAGTTAGCTTACCATTCCACCACTAGCAACATGAGGGCACATCTCGAAAATGTGCACCCAAATGAGCAAGTCATGATGTCTGGAACTCAAACTAAACAGCCACGTCTTGACTCATATTTTTTACTGCCCGCTATAAGCTCTTTGTCTGCAGCACGAGGCGTGCACGAAGAAACCTCAGGCTTTTGTGTGCAAGTTTCATGTTTGTATCAACTCGACTTGGATCTACTTGACGTAGTGATGGCGCATTATCAACATCCAGCAGTGGTTGCACATAAAAAAGCATACCGTAGTAAAATGTATAAACCAGTGATCAATGTTAAAATCATCACCGGCCTCCGCGCTCCATGCTTGCATACCTTAACTGGTGTAGTCACCTGGAAACGTACAATGTTCCGTACAATGTTCCGTACAATGTGATGTACAACGTGACGTACAACGTGACGTACAATGTGACGTACAACGTGACGTACAACGTGACGTACAACGTGACGTACAACGTGACGTACAATGTGACGTACAACGTGACGTACAACGTGACGTACAACGTGACGTACAACGTGACGTACAATGTGAAACTAACAGACTGGCTGCCTTGACTGCGGGAAGGGGAAATTGGGTCAATACTTGATTTAAAAAAAAGAAAAGATCTATGTATACCCAAATTTTAGTGGAAAAACGGCATTAGACAGATTATATCTATATATAGATATAGATATATAGATATATAGATATAGATATAGATATATATAGATATATATACACACATTTTGGGGCGTTTTAGGTGGCTAAAATAGGTCTTAAGCTGTACAACACTCTGCTTCCCCGTTGGTGTGCCTCATACAACCCCTCATGAAAAGACCTCGAACTGTCCCTTTAATTGTCAGTTGGCTCACACAACTGCTTTAGGTAGAATGACATGTTGCTACTCCATTTTCTCTTAGTTTCACCCCGTTTAATCCATTTTCAGTAGAATTACCCCACAAACTCGAGGCTAAACCCGCTCTGTAGCCACGTTAGCTCTAAGAAATTAAAAATATAGATCAGTTAGCTCACTAAATGTCACCTGTCGAGGCTGGCAGGTAGTGCACCGAGGAGGCCGAGGGTCTCAGCAGGCGCACCGTGTTGGAACCGAACTTCCGGTGCTGTTTGGGCCTGCCGTCCGGTTCGGCGGCGCTCCGGTACAAACTCAGCATGAACTGCAGGTTCTGGTCCGCTTTCTGCTCGTCCGTCAGCGGCCGGTGGTGAGCGCCTTTGTGCTTCGCGCCCTGGTGACTCCGGCGGCTGCGCTTCAACATGGTGGGCTGGTGAGCGGCCATTTTGTGCCCGGCCACAGCTCCGGTGCAGGTGGACCACAGCAGGAAGACGAAGGAGGACAGGACGAAGACACGCAGGAGGCTGTGTCCGCTGCGGGTCGCCCTCATGTTTGTTTTAAAAACTCTTGGTGCTAGCGAGCTCCACCGACGAGGAGATAGTTCGCAACCATCCTGCCCACGGCCGACGAAATGACAATCAACTTGCTGCAATGGACGGTGACCCCAATTAACCCCTCGGATGTGCGCGAGCCGCCAACGGTGCGCCGAAGTCACGCCCCTTTCCGGTTTGGACGTTATTTCAGAAAAACTTATAAACACACTTTATTTGTTTTATCCCGTTTGAGTTGTGACTTGAATCAAACATATGATGTATATGAATTTAAATGGTATTTTTTAGAGTCAAGAAAGACGCAGTTTGTTGTAAAACTAATGAAGTGTAAGACTTTGAAAATTAGTAATTATAGAGAGCGGAAGTCACGCCACTTCCGGTATGCCCCATTAGACGTTAATTAAAAAAAATATAAATATACATACAAAACTGTTTTATCCCGTTTAAGTTGTGTCATGAATCGCGCATATGATTTATATTAATGTAAAATATATTTTTTAGAGTCAAGAAGGTTGCAGTTTGTGATAAAACTAATGAAATATAAGACTTTGAAAATAAGTAATTATAGAGCACTCAAGTACGCCACTTTCGGTTTGCCCCATTGATCATATATATATGTGTATATATATATATATATATATATATATATATATATATATATATATATATATATGTATATACATATATCCAATCCATGCCGGAAGTCCCAAGCGGAAGTTTCTTCTTCGTGTAATGTATTGCTTATTCGGCGTCCATACCGATTAGTGGATTATGAACAGAGAACCAGAGAACAGTAAGAGAAATAGTCTTTTAATCATCATCCAACAAATGTGGTATGGTCTCTAAGATGTATAATATAAATTACAAATGCTATACATCGAAGAATTAGAGTGTCATGTGTCGTGAAGGCTGTTTATCCGCTTGACTCGATGGTCCGGGCTAACATTAGCTTAGCCAAAGAAAGTATATGCTAATGATTTGATTTCAAACTCACAATCAAAAGTGAAAGTGTCATCCAGAAGCACTTGCTGAATCAAGGGTATGTTCATCAAGTATCTTTTTGAGATAATATGCCTTTACATGTAATTTTGAATGATACTTGTGTTTTTGCATGTCTAAGGTCATATTGTAACCAGTGTTATACTGTGTTGCACTCCTTCGAGGTCTGTGGATACGTTTTAGCACAGAAAGCAAGTTACTTTCAAGAGATCCCTACTTGTAGCAGTCATTGGAGTTGTTTCACTTTTTGTACACATAGTACACATAACTGTTTAAAGTAAGGAAAAATACATTACATTTATATATACATTTGTATATACTGTATGAACACGTTATGACTGACTTCACCATTTACACCAAAATTATTACAGAATACAACAAATTGACTGTAAGCATGTCATTTTTTACAAATACAGTAACATATAGGCTGCTTCTTTGGAGAAAGAAAAATAAAGTCACCAGACTCCCTTCAAAAAACGCTTAATTATGAGTCTTGTTGCATTAGAAGGATCTGTAAACTTTGTGAAACGCTGTCTACAACACTTTCTTAACTATTTGAGCAATCTTGTTAATTTGGCAAATGTTATAGTGGTAAAAACTGTATCAACCATAATTTTAGGAATCCAAACTCAGTTATAATTCAGGTCAATCATCAGCCTCAAAGTTTAGTTTCACTTTCTAAAGCCTTTGGTCACGTGATGTTCTCCATCATACAGATTATTTTTTAATATTTGTCTTTCAGCAGAATATCTAAAATAAAAAATGTCTGAACTTGTAGATTCAATATGAGCAGATTTTATTAGAACATTTTGTTGTTTGATCATCAAAGCAGGTTGGAAGATTTAAACTTAACTTTGATAGAAATTTGACAACATTATGACTTGATCGTATATTTCTCTAATCACACATAAAATAAAACAAATAAAATATAAACAAAAGGGTCGGAGAGCTATGTAGGAGGCTTCTGTCATTTTCAAAAAACAACTTATCTTAAAGGACAAACTGAACTCACACAACATCTGCTGTGTAAAGAAAAGGAACTTAAATTATAACACATATTAATCACAGATCAAGATAATAAGTCTGGAGGGAGATGAGGAATAACATGCATCATGGAACCAGAGGAGGGCAGCAGATACACAAACACAGGTCCAAAATGAACCTGTGGTTCTCCTTCAGCATGAAGCTGCAGTCTACATGTATTGTTCTTAATGCCTGATTCAATGAGGCGAAGAAAATAACAGAAGAAAAAAATATTTTGTTGAAAACTTATACAATGAATCACAGAATCACACCTCCACATGAGAAAAATTCATTCACTTTTCTGTCTTGTGTGACTCGAGCATGTTGAACCTGTTCAAAAACCTGTTCTAGATCTAGACACGCTGCATGTTTCTGAGACAGAATGAGTCACATCTGGCCGCACCATTCGCTTCAGTTGTAAAATCTCTTCAGCTGAATTAAAACAGTAAGTCGGTTAGTTAAACTTCAGTTTTCAGTTTGTTTCTGCACCTTGACATCAACATGATCACAGTCTGGTACAAAAACTGTGAGTATTTTAACAAACCTAACACAAAAAAATAAGAAAAATGATTCTGCTTTTCACTGCGAACAAAGCCTGAAGCATCAGTTCTGTTGCCATGGTTACCTGCAGATTAATATTGTATAGAATCACAAAGCTTGTTTACAATAACTTCACCGTAGAAAACTCAGAGTGTTGGACCGAGTTACACTAAATGTTACTGTGATGGCTGAAAATGACACATTTAAAGTTTTATCTTGACAATGAAAATCAACAGCCAGAAGTAGTGTTAGTATTTTTTGTGTCACTGGTGAACATGACAGTGTAATCCACAGCAAAGTATTACAGTCAAAAGTTTCAATTATTGAAACTGAATGAAACGAGATAAAAGGAAACTCATCTGAACCTGCTGAGTTGTTGTGATGTTCACATGGAAACAATCTCCTCATAAAATCGAACAGCTTGATGTGTTAACTTGATTCAAAAGTTCCTGTAGCAAGACACTTATTTCATTTTCATGTTTTTCCTGCAGATTTTTCTTTTTCTTCTCATCCTTCTCCTCGCTCATTTCCTCTTGTTGTTTATTCAGTAAGGCCCAGATTTTATCCAGATTCCCTTTCTTCTTGGCCACACATTTCACCAGGTCGGAAATATTACCAAAATTTGTTTTCCTCATTTCTTCATTGCGGTTTGAAAGTGCCTGTAAGATGTCGTATTGTTTCTCATGCTGTCTCTTCTGGTCTGCAATATCCTCGGTGTATTTATTTTGGAATTCATTCAACTCTTCGGCTTTCTTTCTGGCTTCTTCTTCATACTTCTTCTTCAGATTCTCCAATTTTTCTAATTCCTTCTTGTGGGTCTCCACAATGTGTTTCTTCTCTTTTTCCTCTTGTTCTCTTCTGATTTGATCCTCTTCTTTTCTCTTCTTTTCATAATTTTCTCTTATTTGTTTGTATTCTTCTTGAAGCTTTCTCAGTCTTTCTTGTTCCTCCTGTCGTCTCTGTTCATCTTCTCGACCTCGTTCCTTCCACCATTCTTTTTGTTTTCTCTCCCAGTTCTCTCGCTCTTTTCTCATCTCTTCTCTGCTCTCCTCCAGTTTTTTGTAAATGTTTTCCTTTGATTCTCCCACTGATTTTATTTTTTGCTCCAAAGCTTCAACTCTCTGTTTCCACTCCTGTTTCTGACTTTCTTCCTCTTGTTTTCTCTTCCTGTCTGCTGCATCCCTCATTTCCTGTTCTTTCTTTCTCTCCTCACGCTCCCTCATAATCTTTTCCTCCATTTTCTCAAGTTGTTTCTCTCTCACTTTTCTCTCCTCTTCAATTCTTGCTCGCTCTTCTTCCACAGTGTGTTTCTTCTCTTTTTCCTCTAGTTCTCTTCTGATTTGATCCTCTTCCTTTCTCTTCTTTTCATCATTTTCTCTTATTTGTTCATATTCTTCTTGAAGCTTTCTCAGTTTTGCTAGTTCCTCCTGTCGTCTCTGTTCATCTTCTTGAAATCGTTTTTCCCACCATTCTTTTTGTTTTCTCTCCCAGTTCTCTCGCTCTTTTCTCATCTCTTCTCTGCTCTCCTCCAGTTTTTTGTAAATGTTTTCCTTTGATTCTGCCTCTGATCTTATTTTTTGCTCCAAAGCTTTAACTCTCTGTTCCCACTCCTGTTTCTGACTTTCTTCCTCTTGTTTTCTCTTCCTGTTCTCTTCTTCTCTGATTTCCCGTTCTTTCTTTCTCTCCTCACGCTCCCTCATAATCTTTTCCTCCATTTTCTCAAGTTGTTTTTCTCTCACTTTTCTCTCCCCTTCAATTCTTGCTCTCTCTTCTTCCACAATGTCTTTTTTCTCTTTTTCCTCTTGTTCTCTTATGATTTTATCCTCTTCCTTTCTCTTCTTTTCATCATTTTCTCTTATTTGTTCGTATTCTTCTTGAAGCTTTCTCAGTCTTTCTTGTTCCTCCTGTCGTCTCTGTTCATCTTCTCGACCTCGTTCCTTCCACCATTCTATTTGTTTTCTCTCCTCGTTCTCTCGCTCTTTTCTCATCTCTTCTTTGCTCTCCTCCAGGTTTTTGTAAATGTTTTCCTTTGATTCTGTCTCTGATTTTATTTTTTGCTCCAAAGCTTCAACTCTCTGTTCCCACGCCTGCTTCTGACTTTCTTCCTCTAGTTTTCTCTTCCTGCTCTCTTCTTCTCTGATTTCTTGTTCTTTCCTTTTCTCCTCACGTTCTTTCTCGATGCTTTTCTCCTTCTCCTCAAGTTGTTTTTCTCTCACCTTTCTCTCCTCTTCAATTTCTGCTCTCTGTTCTTCTAGTCTTCTTTTCATTTCATTAATTTCCTCCTCATGTTTTCTTTGAAGTTCCTCCCTCTCTCTCCTCATCTCTTCTTCTTTCTCCCTTAGGATCTTCTCCATCTCTTTCTGTATCGCTGCCTCGGCCTCTTGCAGCATCTCGTTCGTGTAGAAGCTGCCTCCATTTGTCTTCACCATGGAGTTAATCTTAGTTATCAGCTCATCGACCTGCTTACGGTTGTTTTTATCCCGGTTATTGAACACGTGATATCTTCCTCCACAGTCACGGATCAGATTCTTAAATGAATCATCACATTTGGTTTTAATGTACTCTTTAATGGACAGATCCTCATCTTCTAATGCATCTCCTCCAGTAAGCAGAATGATGGTGAACCTTTCAGAATTTGTTCCAAAGCCTTCCTGGATAAGTTTTAATGTGTCCTTCTCCTCTTGTGTAAATCTGCCCATTGATATCACCAACAGGAACACATGAGGTCCTGGAGCAAGAAGACTGATGCATTTCAGCATCTCCTTATTGACCTGTTCATGGTTCAGAGTTGTGTCGAACAGACCGGGAGTGTCGACCACATACACAGGATGACCGTTCACTTCACTTCGTTCTTTCTGACATTCTTTGGTAACTGAATATTGGTTTAATTCAGCTTTAAACACTTTTCTTCCTACGATGGTGTTTCCTGAAGCACTTTTTCCACTGCCAGTCTTCCCAATCAGCACGATCCTGAGACACGTTGGACTCTGTTCCTCAGCAGCTGCAAATAATAAGACCTGGAGTTATTTTAAACATTCACAGTTATAACATATAACATCAAGACTGGAAAGTACAAATGCTTTAGAACACAGAAAAAACATTTAAATTCAAAGTACTTACGCTTGTTTTTCTTTCTCAGACTCTCAAGTTCAGCTTGCTGCTTGATGAGCTTATCCCTTTGTGCATGTGCTAATGTTTCAGTTGTGTAGCAGGACGGTTTAATTCTTTCCACGATGTTGAACAGATCTGGGATCTGCTGCTTGTCGTTGATGTTGAGAACAAAGTATCTTCCTCCATAGCTCTGAAGGAGCTCCTGGATGTCTCTGTTCTTGCTAACAAAGTTAACAACAGCTGGAGCTGTAGGATCTGAGTCCACAGTGAACAGAATCATGGTGACGTCATTGACTCGACAGCTGAATGCGTCCTGGATGGTCTTTAACTCCAACTTGTCTTCATCGGTGAGAGGATCCACAGGTAGGACCAGGATGAAGGCGTGGACGCCCTCAGGGTAACAGAGGGAGATACACCTGAGTGATTCCTCCATCACCTCCTCCTGAGGTTTTCCACACAAAGCAGGCAGATCCACCAAAGTAACTCGACGTCCACACACCTCTCCCTGACTCTGAACACACACTGATGAGTTGGAGACTGAAGGAAACTCTGTCTGACCTAAAATGGCCTTCACTGCTGACATCTTCACTGCTCCTCTCCTCCCACAGAGAACCAGGTTTAAAGCTGGTCTGATGTGTTCAGACTTTGGTCTGATGGTCTCGTCACTGAAGGTGAGGAAGGCTTCTTTGTTTTTATGCACAATGTTCTCAGTCTTCTGCATTAATGACCTGTGGTTGTCTTCAGACAGGTTGTAGTGTCTTCCTCCACAGTCTTCAAGGAGCTGATGCAGAGTAGGATTAGTTTCCTTCCACTCATGTGTGATGATGACCATCGAGTGTTTAAAAGCCTCTGGACCAAACAGACTCAGGATGAACTTCAGTCTATCTCTGTTCTTCTGTGTGAAGTCGGAGGGCTTCACTAGCAGCAGGAGAACATTTGGTCCAGGGAGACACAGATCGACACACTTCACCATCTCTTCTTTAACTGCTTCCGCAGACAGACTGAACATGTCTGGAGTTTTTACTACACTAAGATAGTTTCCCTTCCACTCTCTACAGGCGTCCACAACTTGTTTGGAGTGTTTCGGTAAATGAAAATGTTGACTCTGTAGGATGAAGTTACCCAGCTTGGTCATTTTGTCTTCACTTTTCCCCATCAGTACAATCCTGACTGCAGGTGTTGAAACTGAAGTTGCTGAAAAAAAAGAGAGTGGAGCACATTAGGGTTGATGGCAACAGGTGAGTGTTGCCACATTCAAACACTAGGCCACAGCTGGTAGTTTGATCACCTATAGCACTAGTTATTAACCTTTCTGGGGGGCCAGCACCCCTTCATCTATTGTCCAGGCCCCTAATTTCCCTCATCAGATAATATGTTTGGTAACATGTTAAGCAGAATGTCTTCCCCGAAACTGATTTGGTTTGAAAGATGACATCCAATCATTAATGAGGTGTCAGCAGGTTTGCTTTATTCATACGCGGCAAGTTGCTCAACCACAAAGTGATTGTGATTGGCTACTTCACAAAAGTGCTCATTGCAATGCTTGTTATTGCATGCTTGTGGCTCCAAAAAACAAATAAACAAACTTAAGGCAAAACATCTCAATTGCATGTGTAGCATGAGATCTGTGTCAACTGTATTAGTCTCATGCTCAGTGTGTGAGAGTTGGCAGCCGTCACATACACATAGAAAAGTAAAGCATAGATGTTTGATTGAAGTGTAATGATAACAGCCCATGGAAGTTGGACAAATATGTCCTGTTCAGTCGGACACACCAGGGGTCCGTTTCACAAAGCAAGTTCAACAAACTGAGTCATTTTTCACTCCACTGGAATTGGAAATATTAATGCGCTCATATGGTGAGTTTGAGCACGTTTTTAGAAGAAAGTGTAACACCGCTGCAGCAGCAAAAGAGAGGGAGACAGCGTGGGAGAACATTGGTGCTCGGGTTAATGCGTAAGTTTAAATGTAGTCCTTTGCAATCACAATAATATTACAGGGGGAAACTGCTTAAGTGGTTGCCTATTAATTTATTTAATTTAGGTGCAATCCCGCGGGGGAGAAGCGCACTTGGCAGCAGCTTAAGATGAAACATAAAAACATTGTTCAAACAGGTAAGACCTCGGCATAATCTCATGGGGGCAACTCATTTTGATCATGTTTTACATTGTAAAGTAAATATTAAGTGGCTGTTTGACTGTACAGTTGTTTTATCCCCAACATAATGCTGTTTTCACACACATAAATGTCTTCTCATCTGTATCATGTTCTGTTAAATAATTAAGCCTATTTAAACTAACACAGACTTCTACTCAGCCAACAGAAAGAAAGAAAGCAGATGCCCGTAAAACGGGTGGCAGAGGAGGCAGAGGAGCTGAAAATGATAAAGATGGGTAGTACTACCCATCTTTATCATTTTCAAAAGTGTGCCTCGCCCTGAAACGGCTACTTAGCCGTTTCAGGGCGAGGCACACTTTTCTGACCGCTCGGCACACAGTTGCCTTGCTCAAGTGCTCTGCATCTCCGACGTTGTATAAAAAACTCCCATTTGCAAAAACACGCAGCGCAACACACAATATCTGCTGGGATGTGAGAGCATGACTTCGGTTGGTAATGTTGGAAATGTAAGGACGGATCAGGTTGTGTATGTAAATGATGGACTGTGATGTGAAACTGTACCGCTCAAAAAAGATAATTGTCTGGAAATGCAAGAACATCTATGCGCGGTCTGATAATCATCTCCCGACGAATATTGAATTCTCTGCGCAGTAATGCTGCACCTTCATCCATGGGATCATTATCAAAAGGACATGCCATGGTAGTGAAAATAGTCGCCACCTAATATAACTTTTAATGTAGGCCTACTGACTGATTTTTGCAATGATTTTCTCAAAAAACAGACGGCAGAACTATACTTTTGCAATGATCAATGAGAACTATACTACGCCAAAACTCGCCTGCTGACTGAATGAATGAGGAAATCAAATACCGTGTGTGGCTGAAAGAGGGCGGAGACAGAGAGAAACTCGAGGTTTGTTGAGAAAAACCTGAGGGCTGTACTGCGAAGCCAGTTTAGTGGGTTAGCGCGGTATGTTGAGTCTAAAGCCAGGCTTCCCTGTACTACAAAGGTGGCTCTCTTTTAACCCGGCTAGATCACCATGGTAACTTATGCTTAGCTCATAACCTGGTCCCGACCAGGTTATGTTCATAGAGTATGTTACCATGGTAACTGACCGAAAGTTTAAGTTACCTCTCTCTGTGAAACAGGCTAGAGTTACCCCTCTTTCTCTGGTTTGAGTTACCTCCCTTTGTGAATTGGAAAACTCAGAGTTTCCCTCATTTCAGGGTTAACAGACTCAGAGTTTTCACTAAACCTGCTTTGTGAAACGGACCCCAGGAGATCTAAACTCTACTGAGTGCACTGTTGTTGTTGTTGTTGTTGTTGTTTCAGAATGGGACTGATAGAAAACCTAATGCCTCTGGCCATGGCTACTGCGGGTATGGAGGCTGAGTAACGACTTTACTGTAGCGCGTTATTAAGTACTGTTATGGCCCACTGCATGCTACACATTCTAGATTTATTTAATTTACTTACACTGGTTGCTTGTGCTTTCCACGGGTGAAGGAGTGTGTGATGTAGAAAAATATTTTAGGACTGTTGAAAAACAGAATCATCAGTATTAATTACAGTAAATCAATTTCCCCTCTAATTGCATGATTTTCAGTTCCAGGCATACTCACAGCTGGCGAATGGATTTTTTACTGAATGCCCTGTGTCCGACAGTTGTTTCAGCCCTATGAAAAAGATAACACCATCAACTGAAAAACTCTGACTGAATGTTCAATTCTGATCAGGGATGACTTGTACTCATCACATTGTGAAAGTAGCTCTTGTACTTACCGGCAGTCCTGACAGGATCCAAGTTTATAGGGAGTCCATCTCCTTGTGTCGTGCCTTGATGATCACCAGGTAGATCAGATGTTGCAACTTGGTAACAATCATGGGTCACGTAAGGTTCTTTGCTCTCTTGCACCATTTTGTCCAGTCGGTCTAACAGCTGTTGTTGGTCAACAGGCCACGATGTGTTGGATCTACACTTTGCGATCATGTCTCTCAAAGGTGGATTCTGCATGAATCCTTCCATGGAACCTGGACTCTCCACTCTGGGTGGTGCTATCAGAACCAGTGAGTGATCAAATGATTGATCACTGAAGTTTTCAAGGATTGACTGCAGCCTCTCTTTGTTTTGCTCAGTGAAGTCTTCAGGCTGTAGAACCAGCAGGAACACATGAGGTCCAGGAGTAGAGAATCTCACACAGGTATCTACATGTTCTGCCAGTTGTTCTGAGGAGATGTTGGGATGCAGCAGATCTGGGGTGTTGATAAGAACTATATGTCTCTCTTTTACTTGTCCTCTGACTTTCAGACAGCTGTGTGGTTCTCCCTCGGTGGTGAACACAGTCTCTCCCAGTATGAAGTTCCCCACTGAACTTCTCTGAGACCAGCTGTTCCCCAGCAGAACCACCCTCAGCTCAGACACTGGAAATACAATTACTTAAATCATTGAATCAACTCTATCAACTAATATCATGTGTTAACAGATCTGTTGCACTAATACAATTTACATTAAATAGCATTTCAACACCCTTAGAGGGATCATCCATCAGAAAAAGTGAATTCTAATTAAACAAGAATCATTCTGACTCAGAGGAGATTGACTCACTGGTAGGCGGCAGAATGTCAATGCTCCCTCTGCGCTCAGGGGGTTGACGTTCATCTTTAACTACAGGATACAAAAATATACACATTATTTAATCCGTTGTCCTTCCACTAAGGCACTAACAATGGCATCATTCAAATGTGTGTAATTATTCCATACTGTTAAAAACTGTGATTTACTATCTCTCTTTTACAGGATAATTACAACTTGACCTTCTTGGTGTCAAGTTGCACAGTTTTCGATCTTAGTTTGAATCGAGATTTTTAATTGTGATTTAAGTTTTTACATTCGCCATTTGGTGTATTTACCCTCAAAATGGCAAACCCATCTCTGTCATGATTTTCAAACCAGTCAGGAAAAACTACAACAAAATTACAGTCAACTATACAAAATATACAAAAAACAAGGGGGTAACTCATTTTGATCATGTTTTACATTGTAAATATTAAGTGGCTGTTTGACTGTACAGTTGTTTTATCCCCAACATAATGCTGTTTTCACACACATAAATGTCTTCTCATCTGTATCATGTTCTGTTAAATAATTAAGCCTATTTAAACTAACACAGACTTCTACTCAGCCAACAGAAAGAAAGCAGATGCCCGTACAACGGGTGGTGGCCCTGCACCGCCACCTCTAACGGATGGCAGAGGAGCTGAAAATGATAAAGATGGGTAGTAGCGGTTTCAGGGCGAGGCACACTTTTCTGACCGCTCTGCATACAGTTGCCTTGCTCAAGTGCTCTGCATCTCCGACGTTGTATAAAAAACTCCCATTTGCAAAAAAAACGCAGCGCAACACACAATATCTGCTGGGAAGTGAGAGCATGACTTCGGTTGGTAATGTTGGAAATGTGAGGACGGATCAGGTTGTGTATGTAAATGATGGACTGTGACGTGAAACGGTACCGCTCAAAAAGATAATTGTCTGGAAATGCAAGAACATCTATGCGCGGTCTGATAATCATCTCCCGACGAATATTTAACTCTCTATGCAGTAATGCTGCACCTTCATCCACGGGATCATTATCAAAAGGACATGCCATGGAAGTGAAATTGTCACCACCTAATATAACTTCTAATGTAGGCCTACTGACTGATTTTTGCAATGATTTTCTCAAAAAACAGACGGCAGAACTATACTACGCCAAAACTCGCCTGCTGACTGAATGAATGAGGAAATCAAATACCGTGTGTGGCTGAAAGAGGGCGGAGACAGAGAGAAACTCGAGGTTTGTTGAGAAAAACCTGGTCCCGACCAGGTTAGGTTCAGAGAGTATGTTACCATGGTAACTGACCGAGAGCTTAAGTTACCTCTCTCTGTGAAACAGGCTAGAGTTATCCCTCTTTCTCTGGTTTGAGTTACCTCCCTTTGTGAAACGGAAAACTCAGAGTTTCCCTCATTTCAGGGTTAACAGACTCAGAGTTTTCACTAAACCTGCTTTGTGAAACGGAACCCAGTTGTCGGGATATGTTGTTGTTTGTTGTTAAATATTGCAGCTCTCTTCTTTCTAGTCATGACAGCTTTCTTTATGACCTTTGTACATCTCAGAAACAACAGCCTAGGTAACCCATTCGACTGTTAAACCCAACACGTTGGTAAATTATATATACACCTAATAGCAGCAGCACCAAGATCCTCCCAGTGGCACTGGCAGGTAGTGGCACTGCAGTGGAAGTCTGTGGCAGTCTGCGGCAACCTGTGGCATGTCCGTGGCATCTCTCCTTGTTTACACATTTTAATGTACAATGTTTTGCACAATTTCTCTTTGTTTTGCACTTCTAAATAGTATCTAAATTTATATTAGTATATGTTCAATAGCGAAAATGTGAATGTAAAATATTGTACATATTGTACTATTCTTATTAGTGGTGCTGTGCTCCGCAGCCCACTATTGACCCCTCTATAGCAATATAGCTACTTAAGGGGACCCTGTAAGTCAAGGAAAACTGCGAAAAAAAATTCCCATTTAGAATGAATGTATTTGAGGTGTCTTCAACTTTTTTCCTACGATGTGTAGGTTTTGAACAGTGACCCTTTAATGATCGTGAGTGATTTGGGAAAAATCTGAGTTTTCAATGATTGTGTGTGGCGGAATGTTCAAGCCAGCACAGTGGGTGAGCAGGGGAGACTCAACAAAACTCTCAGAAATTTTCACTTTACATGATGCTCCCAGCCACAAATTTCAGTCCACAACAGTGATATTGTCCAAAGTTGTAGCCACACTTGTCTTCTTTCTCACTATGTGTCTACTTTATCGGTAGGATTTCCATTTTTTTAATTATCTGCCTCTAACCGATAAGAGTAGCTCTCAACTCCTCCATTCACTCCAATGTAAATCGGGAAGAGGATTTTCAGAAAAAAGCAGAAACTGCCCCCCCCCCCCCTTTTTTTTTTACTCGCTCCAAATACCACATTTTTGAAACTAGAACCACAAAAAATGATCACTGTGTTCTTTGAGGCCTTGTCACTTGTTGGTTTTGCCGACATCATGTTTGGTTTTTGAATGAATAACAGTAGTTTGACGTCCCCAAATTGGCCATCCAAGCAGCTGTGAGTGTCAGTTAAGAACAGGTGTGCAGGTCCAGCGAGGGAGCAGAGAGGGGAGGGGCTTTTCTCTCTCTCTCTCTCTCTCTCTCTCCATAATAAAACTTTTGGCACTTAATTTCTATTTCACTTTTGAGCGCACCCAGACCAATTATACATTAAAACGTGCGTCTCGGTCACATGCTTGATGTGCTTCTACTTTTCCTCATAGACATGAGTTTTTCTCGAAAACAAAAAACAAAACCTTTTCCCATTGAAAGTGAATGAGACTTTCGTCGCCAATAATTCACCAAAGAAAAGGAAGAGGATGAGGGGAAGAGATGAATTTTCTGTAAAAAACCTGTATTTAGTTCTGTATTGAAATTATTGAAATTACTTTCTTTTTCAAAAATCGACATCTCTGGCATACTTTGACCCAGACACACCATTCAAACTTTAAAATTTAGATACAAGTCCAAATTATCAACGTGGGGTTCAACTTTTTATATATATATATATATATATATATATATTACATATTTTCAGATATTTTACATTTATATTATTCTTGCATTTCTGAACTGCTGAGCAGGTGCATGCCACAGACTGCAACTGCGGTGCCACTACCTGCCAATGCCACTGGGAGGATCTCGCTGTCTCTCCCTAATAGTGGTTCTTTACTACATTACACTCCTGTCAAGCAGGCTTTTCACTTCATAAAGTTCCTGGCATCTGCATTTGCTGTTATAATAATATGTTCTCACAACTTGACTCACAGTTAGGACGGACATGTACAGGGCTCCTGCTGCGCCTCTGGGCACCTGAATCATGATCTATAAAAACACAAAAAACACAGATGAAGCCCACTTATTCCTGTAGACTGAAAAGGAATATTGTGTTAACATGCATGACAGAAACAGTGGTGGGCTTTACTTTGCCATGGCAGCTGCCAATAGATCCACAAAACTTTGTTTTAATGTGTTTTGTGGCTTTTTAAGCAGGCATAACTTGTAACCGATATGAACTCATCATCGATTAAAAAGGAACTATGAGTATAAATGAACACAGAAATCTGATCAATCAAACCACCTTAGAATGTGATTTGAGACACATTATAGCCAGTTGTTGAAAAGGAGTGAATATGGGACGCTGTTTAGCTCAGTTGGTAGAGCAGCATCCCATGTACAGAGATTTTGTCCTCACTGCAGCGGACCTGGGTCGAGTCCCAGCCTCGGGCCCTTTGCTGCATGTCACTCCCCCTTCCTCCTCTCAACCTGTTTCCTGTCAAATCTTCATTCGATCCATCAGTAAAGCCAAAAGGCCAAAAATATACACTTAAAAAAAAGAAAAGGTGTCAATATATCCAGCACTCTAAGCCCGTAATCTTTACTCCTTCAGCACAGTAACTTACTGTAACTATGTCAGTGAGGCATCTGCAGGAAAACACAAACAACTTGCTCCACAGATTTAAAAGAATATGATTAAATAAAAGATGTAATGATCGTATCAGATCCCTGATCAGTGCAACAGTGTAATACAGTTTTTCTCAATTATTTACACTATCACAATTCCTAAAACACACTTTTTCCAAAACACTACACACAATTCTCTGCATTTGGCACAATTTTCATGAAGAAAATCTTTTGTTTTCACAAGGAACACTGTCATTCAAAATTCTAAAGTGAACTGCCCTACTATGCGTACTGACTCATTACATGGGCAAACACCTGGATACCCTACACACACACACACACACATTCATGTCACCAGATCAAATAGACGGCCCAGAGCAGCTCAGGTATGTTTGAGACAACGCAAGTTTCCACTGGGCTGCTCTGGTTCCTAACTGGTTCACTACCCACCCACGCTTTATCTCCCTCCATATTCTCCGAGCTATGGAAGACGCATGTGTAGATATAGCAGTTGATGCTTTTCATGGCTGGATTCAACATGCTAGGCGATGTTTCTCTTGCTGCTTGGCCAGGGAAAACATGGCTTGTGATGTGGATGAGGTGCTGTGGCCAGACCGAAACAGAGGAGAGGATACAGCACAGTTTTGTTTAGTTTTTTAACTCTAACTGCATACAGTAAATCGTTCTGTTGTATGTAGACCACTGTATGTGCAACTTTGTGTGTGTGTGTTTTTTGATTTGTGTAGAGTTCTGAGAGTGTGGGGCATGCTTTCAGAAAATGTGTGTAAACAATCGAGAGAAACTGTAAATAAAAAGAATCTTTCATTTATGCTGTGTGCCAACTTCATTCACCCAGTGACATATATATATTTATACTGACACATCTGAACAAATATGTCAAGTGTTCCCTTTATCATGATTCATTGATTAGAGGTACATTCAGTTAATTATCAAGCAGAGACACAAAACAGAGGCTAGTTCTTAACAGGTTACGGTCTGAGGACGGAGACATGTAGAAACTGTGAGAAAAAGTGTTTGTTCAGACGAATAAAGTCTGACGAGACTCACCAGATTCTGCATCCGCCATGATGTCACTGTGCTGCAAAGATCAGAGAGAGAGACTTGTTCTGCTGAAGGGGAGAATAAAGAGAATTTAGGTTCCTTTACACTAAATTAGACATAATTAACTATCGACTAGCCAACATTTATGTAGCGTCTGATCACAAGACAGGTTATCTCATGACCTTTTCCACATAGAGCAGATCCAGACCATAGACCTCTTGACTTAAGTGGCTTTGGCCGATGAACACTTGATGAGTTAATGTCTTTGAACACTTCGTTGTGTCAGTGCTGCTGCATTGTGTCCTCTAAACTCTGAGGGTGAAGTCAAAGAGCTCCACGTCAACGACTGTCCTGTAGTATCATCAAAATCATTATCAGACATGGATTGAAACACGAAACAGTTAATTCATTCATTATTTGGTTAAGATTAAAGTCTGACAATCCAGTGAGTGAAATGTTAAACATTAAAAGAAGAAAAGTTCAGGTGAATTGTTGTTGTGAGAACAGAAAAAAGAAGCAAAGGTCTTGAAGTCAATGAATCTCTCTTCAGGGTCAGAGTGTGGTGACAGCTGTACATGAAAACCAAACAGATCTACCTCGTATGATTGATGGTTGATGGTAAACTTACTCTCTGAAGTGTTCTTTTTATTCTCTGGAGGCATTTCCTCATCAGAAGTTGTTATAATGTGTTTCTCCATGCATCTACCACAGACTTCAGTACAGCTGACACCACATTCAGTGATGATGATCCTTCCTTCTTTTTTAGCTTCCTATAGAGCTGCTATACCCTCATTCATGACCTCATCCTGTTCCCCTGGGAGTGGCTGAGTGTGGTTTGACATCTAGTGGCTGTATTTAGTATTACAGGTCCAGTCTGAGGCCTGATATCATCAACTCAACCCTCGTCAGATGAACAGTTCTCTGCATCAGCAACCGTAAATGTCACTATTAACTGTATTAATGACACGCACAATAAAAAGTCATGCCAGAGTAACACAGCTGCAAACTTGAACAGCTCGGAAATGTAACAATAGATAATTGTGTTGTTTGAGTTCTGTGGATGAATTATTATTTTCTTGAATCAAATGTTCATATGTTCTGACCCATGACAGGGTCTTGGGGCTCTTCAAAATGTCACACATGAGATGTTGATGAATATATATTTTTTTTGTGAGTGTGATGTTATATTATACAAAATCATTGTAATCATAAAAAAGAAAAACAACATATGTTATAATTATTTGAACAGACTGACAAACTGTGTTTGGGTTTATGCATACAGTAATGTAGTATTTTAACGTGCTACAATTAATATTTCAGTATGTTCTAATTATGTCATGTAACGCATTACAATCAGAGTTACAGACAGAAGTGAAGCTTCTATTGTTGTCTGTTTAAGAACCCGTCCACACCAACATGAACATATCAATATGGACTCTGGTTCTTTGTTCCGTCTCTGTGTGACTGAAATAACAAACTTTAATTTACATTCTTGAATCACACCATGCTGATGTTCTGTGGAGTAACATAAACAGGCACAGAAAAGGAGATTTTAGTCTCTTTCTAGACAAAATAGAAGGTTTAGGTCTGTTGTGTTTCATGTGACGAGAATTAGATTAAAAATATTGACTCCTCCCTCATAATATATCAGACTGTGATCCTCTGTCTGACCAGTCCTTCATCTAGAAACATCTGTTTAACAGCTCTATAGAGGTTACTGCGCCATTTTGTTCAAAGTTACTAAAAAGTAGTGTAATGTATTACTCTACGCAGACGGTAATATTGTAACATAATGTAATACTTTAATATGAAAGTAACTAGAAATATATAATACATTACATTTAGAAAGTAAGTTGCCCAACACGGACAAAAAGAGAAACTGATGATAAAGTATCTGATGAGTTGTTGTTCACAGTTACTCATGAAGAAAAATTATCAGCATTCATTAATACCTGATCAAATTATCATCCCACAGTCTGTAAAGTGTTTCAGTGGTAGAATCATGATGTTTCTGTGCTGTTGGGTTTATATTCTGGGAAACAGTAACTGTCGAGTACACTCTTGAACTTAAATACTTATATCAACTGCTGTCAGTTTTAACTATAGCCTACTGTCAGTGACAGCAGATCGGAGGTGGAAGTCTCTTTGTCAATATTTCACATCAATAACTTTTCAGACTCTAGTCAACGGAAGATAAATGACTTTTATAGATTTTGACTTTGACTCTTCTTCCTGCTTTTTCTGAGGCGCAGATCGTCGAAAATGGCGGAATCACGTCGAACAACTCTGTTTCCAGCTCGCTGCGCGAAGTTACTGACAACAATCATCTGTACTGAACCCGCACTGGTACCGACATGCTGCATATATTCAGGTCCATTTCATTAACTAGATTGGTTCTTTCAGATTATGTTAGAGTTGTTTACTCACCGGTGGAAATTTCTGCTGCGCCGTCAGCGTGAGAGAAAAAACAGTTGGAAGTGAACCCTGCAGTTGTACCCTCTTCAACAAGATGGCGCCATTCCCCTATTCATAAAATTTAAGGACTTTCTCACTGCCATGCATCACTGCATATTGAGGATGGTTATGTTTGAGTTCATTTTATCAATTACAGATTAATATATTTCCCAAGTCTAGTCGATGTAGTAAAGACCTATGTCTAAAATGTACTGTAAGGGAATTATTTTTAGCACATTGAAACACCCATGTCCCCCGAAACCGTCCTGTGGTTTTATAGTCAGAAATGATGAAACAACCTGGTCCCTTAAAACCATTCTGTGGATTCAAACTTATAAGTGTTGAAACGCAGACAGAAATCTGCTGACTGGTCTGCACCTGTAGCTCCACCACCATCCCCCTCGACCTACGAGTTCAGCAAACAAGTTTCATATGAGTGTGATGAAATGTTTGTAACTTATGGGATGGAGATGGGGCGAAAAAAGGGTATGAGAGAAACGTACACAAAGGTGTGAAAACCTCAGAAACCTGGTTTAATGCTGTAGAAAGGGAAATGAGTAATCAGGTTTCATATTAAGACCTCAAACTACTGCAGACTGGATGTGAATGAATGCTTCGCTGCTATTTGCAGAGAGAGAGAGGCAGCGCGGGAACAACATATGTTTTACATCTTGTACAATAAATCATTTGATGATCCTGAGCGAGATTTGTCAGCCTGTGTGTTGGTTTCACAACTTTCAGTGATCAGTTTGAATCTGACGCTGAGAGCAAAGTAACAAATAAGTCAAATCATACACTTTCGTTTGAGGAAATGTTCCATGACAGCACCCTCTGTGCAGCCTGTTTAAATGACTGTGGCTGTTAATGTTCTGTTGAACAAACACTCAAGCGATCACCACAAAGGAACCACACATGATCCCGCGGTCAGGCCGGCTTCACTGGTGGAGTTGAACACCAGATGTTCACAGGTGAGGTCGTTGTTACTATAAGTTTATGGTGACAGGTGACCAAATGAAACGCTACCTTTCTGTTAACTTGTGGATTTCATTAGAAACATTTTGTGGGACACGACGCAACAAAATTAATCAAAAAGTTGTGTTTGTTAGACAGTTCAGTGCAGAAATGTCAACTTGAGGTGAAAAAGAAGTCGATCGAGTCAAGTTCAATTTATTTCTGTAGCACACTGAAGCAACACGAGTTGAACAAAGAGCTTAACAGAGAAAGGAAAGGGAGATAAAGGATTATAATAATCAAAGTTATTCTAGTGCAATAAGGACAATTTCAGCCTTCACAGACGCTGAAGTGTTGAGAAAATGATGAAAGGGAAAAATCTCCTCGAAGGACTTCAGTGAAGGTGATGAGACAGTGGAGTTTGTCAAAGAACCCTGCAGTTGTACCCTCTTCAGCAAGATGGCGCCATTCCCCATTTATCAAATTTCAAAGAGCTTCATACCTGTCACGGCCTTTTATTGCTGCAGATTGAGGATGTTTATGCTTGGGTTAATTTTATCAAGTACAGTTTAAATATATTTCCCAAGTCTAGTCATTGAAGACCTATGCGTCCTTTTTGCACTTCAAAATGTACTTTTAGGGAACTTTTTTTTACACTTCAAAGAAACCTTTCATGGCACTTTTTACGTGTATCAAAATTCCCTTCAGTTTTCCGGCAGCCTGTACTATTTGCGCACAGTCACACCATATCTGCATTTGTGTCAAACACAATATCTGAAGACAGGTCTGCAAATTAATTAAGTTCAGCAAAAAGTTTCATGAGTGGGATGAAATGTTTGTCATGTAGAGAGGGTGGAAGAAGGGTGATGAACAAACTCTCATGGAGGATACAGTTTGAAACAAAGGTTTGAAAACCTCAGAAACCTGGTATAATTCTGTAGAAAGGGAAATGAGTAATCATATACTTCATATACAGTTCTTACAGACTGGATGTGAAAGAATGCTTCGCTGCTATTTGCATCTCACAGGAAACTCACGGCTGTTTTTTCCTCTTCTCTCTCTCACAGGGCCTCTGTTGTGGTTTCAGGGTGTTAAAACGTTGTGTTATCAGAAGAGACGTGACATCCGGATGCTGTCCAGCCGCCTTAAAGGTTATTTCACATGTTTCACTTTTCTTCCTTCTCTGTGATTTTGCTTGTTTTTATTCTTTTTACGTGTAAGAACTCCTTTAGATTTGTTTGTGTTTTCACATTTAGTGTTCTGCCTTCTATAGACTAGACTTCCTTCTACTTTGCTTGACTGTTGAGTGCTTATTCATGATATAGTCGTCCTGATTTTCTTTTCACTGTGTGAACTCTGTTTTTAAAGGTGCCTTATTAATAAAGCTTATCTATTATTAAACCCTCAGAAGAGCGCCTACTTTGGCAGTGGCCTTGTAATTACAACCTCATGTGAACCACTTGACCTTTACTCCTCTAAGCTGACATGGTGATAGAGGCGTCTATAAAATATTTAAATGTCATTATCGACTATTTTAATGATATTATCAAAACATTTGGAGAAAGAGGAAAAATGTGCCTGCAATAAAATCTATCTTTAACTCTGTTTTCTGCTTTTCAGGTAAATATCCTTAACATGGGGAGGCTTCACTAATTAAATGACATCAGTGTGTTTCCAGCATCTCATATATGAGGATGTAAAGCTTTTCCTTATAGATGTGAAAGTATATTTGTTGGGCAACCGCAGTTCGAATCTGCCTTCCTACATTCATAAGTGCGTCACCACTGGATATTTCTCAGGAGGTGGGACCACCATACCCATCTGTGTTTTTGGCGACCAAACCGATTATTTGAAGCCAAACTGTGATGTGTTCCCAAAACTTACCTAGTGTTTTTTTGTGCCTGAGCTTAACCCAGAGCAAAAGCACAGTGCCGTTAATAGAGAGAAATAGAAAACCGAACGTGAAGTTGCAACTTTAAGAAGATTATCTGTGGTTCTGAAACTCACTCAGCTGACATTTATTCTGATGACAGAGCTGTAATCGATGATATTTCTGCAGCCCTATGCTGGATAAATGTTGTAAATGTTCAAACACTCTGGTCTCTTGTCAAAACCATCCAGTAGATTGAAGTTCGGTTTGTTGTCAGGTGCTGACAGAACGCTGGTCTGCAGCTGTTGCTCCACCATTGTCCTCTTGGCCTCCCAAATTATCCTCAAGGTGTCTTTACAAAGTGAAACTATCAGCCACCACCCTCAACCCTGTCCTGCAGTCAGCATGGAAAACATGAGTGAGGAGCCACAGAGGAGAGATCACTGCTGTTTTATGCTGTAGCACAGAAGCCTCAGATGTGTCATGACAGCCAAGTAAAAGACTTTTGGAAAGGTCCCAAAGTGTTAGTGTGGCAGGAGATTAATTACTGTGTGGCATCCGTTCTCTAGAGAATGAACAACGTCCAGCTTGTTGTCTAACTGACAATACAGATGTGTTGCTGCAGACATGAAGCAATTTAGACTCATTACTGTCTTGATTGCTGCCTCGGGTCTCACTCAGGTCGTGTTTGCTTGTTATTCTGCACTTACACTTCTGACTATCCACAACAATCCCTCCATATCATACCGTTTTTACAAATAACATCCAGAAGTTCACTTCCTGTTTCCTGTTTCACTTCCTGTTTCATCTGTTTCATGTTCTTGAGTCCAAAGGTCATCAGCTTTTAATATTATTTAGTCTCTTTTTAATCACTTCTGCAGTAGTTATCCAGGATACTGTATGAAAAGCCGGCTCATTATAAAACATACTGAGGACACAGTGACTGCCAGCCTTAAACCAGAGGAGGATCAGGGCCTCAGGTCCAGTTTGTTCCCCCTGAAAAACCCTCAAAACCCTCAAAACCCCAAAAACCCTGAAGACCCTGTGCACTGAACCCTGACAGGCCTTACAGTCAGTCCAACTGGATCCTGCAGAACGCTGCAACTCTGTTTTTGCTGTGAAGCTCCAGAAATGTCACATCGCCTGACTCTCCATCAGCGTGAGGACAAAATGATCGGGACTGAATTGTCATTTCTGAGAAAGAACTGTCTCATCATGAAAGCCAAATGCTTCAGCCTCAAATTTTACAGAAGCACACCACATGTGTCAGAGCCTGTTATGACTTTGGATAGAGTGTCATGTCGCTAGAGTTCACAGGAAAACCACAGACAAATCTTTCCATCTCAGTTTTAACATCAGTGGTGACAAATCTGTCGCCGTCTTCTCCTTTAATGGAGATATTATAACTAAGGTTCAGGAACAGGACCACACCAATCCACTCGCTGACCTGCCACCCAGGTCCAGTCAATCAAACCACCTGCGTCTCATCAATCTAACCACCTGCACCCAATCAACTCAACCACCTCCACGCGAGACGAGACGTACCCCCACTCTGAGTCTTGACCATCTCCCCCCCTTGGTTACAAGATGGCTCGGCAAACCCGCAGCCCCCCTTTTTCATCCACCGACCCCTTTTCCTCATCCAACCACCCCCAACCCCCCCTTTATTCTGTCCTCTCCAAATCTTCCCAACACTTAAATGAACTATCTCAACAGTTAAACTTGGCGTGGTCTTGTTAGTGAATCTTCATTGATGGGCGACAGGTCGACTCAGCGTTGTCGGGTGCAATGGAACAAGCAGTTCTTGTTGTTTCTTAAATTAAAGATTTGAAACGTTTTAAAGATCTTCATCGCCTGATTCTTTTCCCTTCGATGATTGAGTTTAAGACTGAAAATCAGTTGAGGATTCAAAATGTCTTGTGCACCTTAAAGGATATTTTCTACATGACCTTTAAAGCAGCAGTGTAGCAACACTCATGTTTATTTCCTGTATACGATGAATAGTTTGAGGTTAATGGGCATTTGTGAGCCTTTGTTTTGGTTTCACATTCTCTGGTGTGATTCTTCTGACAGTGTTTCAGTTCCTCCTTTATTTCTCCGGAGACATAACATTTGAAAAAAACAGGTTGAAGTTTGTTTTCCTCCGATGACATGGCGGGACGACTGTCCTCCACAGACGCTGAAGAGGTGGTCTTCTTCACCAGATTGAATGTCGGCAAAGTACGTCTCTGCAAAACCACCAGTGAATTAAGACTTCACGTTTCTTCGTGTTGCGACTGTGAGTCTCTCTATGTCACATCACTGTTCACTGTTGATTTGGGCAGAAAAACAACACGTTTCAGGTTTGAAAAATACCTGTTTTGGTTCCAGATGTTCTTCTCTTTGTAGACACAAATACAACATGCTAATCTAGAGCGTGCTTTCACTTCATGTGTGAACCACAACCCGCGCTCCCTGCCCAGAAAAGACTTTCGATGTGTTTTCGATGACGTCTAGCTGTAGGTTGTGATTAAAGCCTGAGTCACATCAGACCACAAAGGTGGAACTCCCCCTGAGTCTCAGCTTAAACTGAACTTCAACATGTGTTTCCTCTCCGGTCCGTCACTGTCCTTCTACCTTCAGAGACGACTCCTGTGTTCAGGAGAGAAACACTTGCACAGGAAGTGTCTGTTTCATCTAATTGTTTGCATGTTTTCCTGCTTCGCCCGTCCAAACCCCTGACGTCGTGAGCAATGAGTGCAATGAGTGTGTGAGTCATCACTTCTCTGGAGAAAGGCTTCCCCTTACTCCACGAGGATCGACTGCTGAACCCAGTGAGAGTTTGGCAGGAAGTCAGTCAACTCAGACCCCCACTGAAGATAATACATACGTGAGGGACCTTTTGGACCTAAAGGCTCTAATTCTTTGTGTTTGGTTTCAGATGTTAATGCACACAAGTTGACAACTTTGACCTCTGACGTTGTCTTGAAAACTGTCATCCAACATTTTCATTCTGGTCAAGAATCTTTTCTTGTTTCAGCCGAGGACTCTCTCTCTGTACAGACACCGGCGCTCAGAGGACGCTTTAAAGCCTCCAACTTTCCCGGTGCTGAGGTCGGTGGCAGGTCCAGAAGGTTTGGCAGGAAGAAGAAGGATCGCCATGACATAATATTACTGTGATGTACCCACGTTTGCTTACATACAAACCAAACTCAGTCTCAGTCCCAACACATCAAACACAGCCGCTCTACACTTCTAAGTGTGACGCTGTAGTTGTACCTCTAGCTGCTGATACACAACGTTTTCAGCCACCCGGCCTTCATAAGTTAGTAAAAATGTGGGAGTACAATCCATTTATGAGAGTGCCGGGCAAGTTGACGAGGGTTAAAGAGTTTCATAGGCTGTTGTGTGATGAGTGTGTCTGACAACATGTCTAATAAACTGGACTAAGATCCAGCAGGATATAAATGTTTGTGTGCCTTCCTGTTCAGACTGAAGGCTGCTGGGGCTCTGCCACCGGCCTCGTCCGCTATCCAGCCGGGGATAATTGAGCCTATTCACAAGGGCGAGGAAGAGGATCTGCAATGAGAGGAGATAAAAGAAGAAACATGACCTAAACTAGATGAGACTTTCCCTCTAACCAGTTTTGGTTGGAGGGCAATGTTCTGTGACAGCACCCTCTGTGCAGCCTGTTTAAATGACTGTGGCTGTTTTCTGGTGAACCAACACTCAAGCGATCACCACAAAGGAACCACAAGTGATGCCGCGGTCAGGCTGGCTTCACTGGTGGAGTTGAACACCAGATGTTCACAGGCGAGGTGGTTGTTTTAAAGACTTTCACATTGTGTTTGACATCAGAAGTTTATGGTGACAGGTGACCAAATTAAACGCTCCCCTTCAGTAAACTGGTGGTTTTCTTTGGAAACATTTTGTGGGACACGACTCAAAAGAATGTATGAAAAAAAAGTTGTCAAAAATGTCAACTTGAGGTGCAAAAGAAGTCGATCAAGTCGAGTTCAATTTATTTCTGTAGCACACTGAAACAAGACAAGTTGAACAAAGAGCAAAACAGAGAAAGGAAAGGGAGATAATAGATAAAAATAAAAGATCGGATCGTTCTGCCGGGCCTTCTCTTGTCCTGCTGTGGAACAACATGTGACTTTCATAAAGAAACACATTCTTGTCTGTAATGACTCTAAATCAGTCTGTGCTTGTTGTGTTTCATCACTAATCACAGTTCTTCTAGTGCAATAAGAACAATTCCAGCTCCTTTTCTCCAGAGACATCACATTTGATAAACCAGGTTAAATGTTGCTTTCCTCTGAGACATGGTGGAACGTCACACATCAGTCCTTCACACACGCTGAAGCGTGATTCAGACAAAATATCTGAATTTTACTTATTTAAAGGAGGAAGTCTTCAACTAAAAGAGGATGTTCCACCACACATTCACCACCACAGATAGTTCTTCAGTTCTGTCTGATGTCTCTGTTTCTCACACTCTCCTTCTGTGGTAACTGACTCCGTCTCTCCTGCAGAGATCTGCATTGATTTTCTGTTGTGTCACGGTGAAGCAGCACTGATGAAATCTTCTTTTCCTGTTTGCTCCCAGGAAGGCTGTGTTCACTGGAATCGCTTGTGTCCAAACCCTGAGGGTGTCTCTGCAGAACCACAGGTAGATCAAGACTTCAGGTGTGTTCATGTCACATCTCTGTACTCGTGCTCTGGTTTGGTTTTAGGCAGACATTCATCAGGTTTGGGCTTTAAACACCTGTTCTGGTCGCCACCAACATGGCTGGGGGACAGAAAACATCTGTGTTTTCTCACAAGATCGAGTTGTTCTGAGGTGTCTCGTTCAAAACACTGAGAGCAGCTCTGAGTCAGAGTCAAGCTGCTGACACACTGCTGAAGGCTCTTACTTGCCTGTGTTGTGCGGGAAGGGAAGTCCCTGCCCACAATTATTCACTGAGCTCCTGTGAGTCATACTGTAGAGGTAACCGATCACAGCATGGGAACCCCCAGTCTCATTCATAAACCCACACAACCTCAGTCAGTCAGGATGAACATAAAAAAAACTGTCCAAATCAAATCTCACAGTATTTCACCCCCTGACTTACAGAGCTGTGCAGCTTCTCTCTAATGGATATATTATGACTACTTAAATTCTGTCTGTAATACAAATAGAACGAATGCACCAAATGTATTCGGTTTCATTAAACATGATATGAATGTGATTTCAAAATAATAAGTGCTTTTTAACAATAATGAAGCCTTCTGCAGCAAATAACCTCCAAACCTCTGTTAACATCTGTCAGTCAGGCTGAACACACCAAGCATGGATGAACAAACTGAATACGTTTGATTCGATTCCTTCTGTTTTATATGTGAGTCTGGACATTCATTTCAGGTGATAACTGTGTGTGGTGACTCATGAGTCTGCATCGGGGAACGTGTCTTTACAACACTGCAGGTGTTTGTTTCTGTTAGTTCACCACTTGTAGAGTTCAGCTCAGTGATCATCCCACACAGACACAAGCTGCTGGAAGAGAACACCACCTGTTTCATGCTGTTCATGGTGTCGTTAAACTGCAGGATGGATGATTTTACAATCTGCTGTGTCGATTCATGATTCACGATTCATACACCGCAGAGTACGCGAGCTGGTGAGTACACTGATGATTGGACTTGGTTTTTCTGCCTCTGTGGTCAGAGGGAGGGAGGAAATGTGAGTGTGTGAGTCTTGTGCTCTATTGGTTGTACCCAACCACAGCTTATACAGTGTATGTGTACAGTCATACTGTAATGTAGAAGTGACCAATCACAGCACAGAAACCCCACAGTCTGCCTAATAAAAGCTCACACAGACCGGTGGAGCTCAATCAGATCAGTCAGTGATCAGAGCTGCTGCTTCTTCCACAGAGGACAGAAATGGCTTCTCTCCTTCTCTTTTTCTCGTTTAGATGCTTCCCTCGCCCCGTTAATATTCAGTGAGCTAACATTAAAGTGACTCATAATGAGAGAAAGAGAGAGCAGCCAGAGCACCAGCACTGATTTAAACATCTTCATCTTCATTGTTAATTTCTTTTCTAATCTTCTGTACTATTTTCTTTAGTCTGTACACTTCCTGCTCAGTGAAACCTCCTCTTTCTTTGCTCCTCATCTGTTGTTGGGCAGAGTTTGCCAACATTTCCTTATCGGAGAAATAATCCCCCACTTTCATTCCTTTCATATTCTTGGTTTTCTGTAGGAATACTTTGATTTTCTCCACACTGTAACTCTTTTTGTTTCTTCTCTTTTTGGGGACTGCAGATTCCTCATCACTGTCCTCTGCAGAGTCTTCCTCCATGCAGGATTCAGACTCTGAGCCTCCCTGTTCTCCTGCTTCCTTCTCCTCACTTCCTGTCCCTCTCTTTGCCTGAGAATCTCTTCTGCTGCTCTGTGACTTTCTTTTTAAGCGAGGCACTTTTAAAAGCTTATCCTCGTCTCCCATTTCAAAATCACTCCCGTCCAACACTTCTTCCTCCACCGCTGTATTACCTGCACACTTTCCTTTTTGTTTTGCAGCTTTTTTTCCTTTACCTGTCTCCTCCTGTCCTCTCACACTCACTTGACTATCCTCCATCTCCTCCCTTGTCTCCTCCTGTCCTCCCATGTTCACCTGACTGCCCTCCATCTCTTCACCTGTCTCCTCCTGTCCTCCCACACTCACCTGATTGTTTCCTATATCCTCACCTGTCCCTTCTTGTGTCTCCACGTCCACCTGTTTCTCCTTTTGCCCCTCACCTGTCCTGTTGAGGCTTTTTCCTGGACATGCTCGGATCAGATGTCCCTCCCTACCACACCCAAAACACTTGCTACTGTCAGAGGAAACAAAAACAACATAATCAAAATCGTCCACTCTGATCTTAAAAGCCAGACTCAGATCTTCAGTCCTGTTGTTGAGGATCATCAGGACGTTTCTTCTGTGAGACACTACGTGTTTCAGTAGAGGAGACTTGCATCCTGATGGGACTTTCTTGATCGGTGAAACTATCTTTCCATATTTAGTCAACTGGTTTATTAGCGTTTCATCCTTGATGAAAGGAGGAACATTTGAAACAGTAACTTTTTTCGCCGGTGTGGCGAGCGGCACCACGGAAACGAACGTGTCATTCACCGTGACGCCGCTCTCCACCACCGCGTTCACTTTTAAAATACTATCCAGAAATATGACCACAGCTCCGTTCATCCGAGCGGCCGATTTAACTCTGCTGTGGCCGACAGCCTGTCCCACTGCCAGGCTGCAGTCCTCCACCGAGCAGGACGAGGACACGGACAACTTGATGCCGTGCTTCCTCGTCAGTCTGCTCAGACCCATACCGGCGTTTTGCATGACGACCAGCAAAGCGCTGGTCGACTGCACAAACACACGAAAAAAAAAAACTCTACACTGTAAACCTACAACCAACCTGGTTTACAAACATCAAACAGAAAAAAAAATATATATAAGGATTTAGTTCGCGAAAGTCGCTCACATCCACCGCTCAACACGCTCACTGCATCTACAGAGAGAGAGAGAGAGAGAGAGAGAGAGAGAGAGAGAGAGAGAGAGAGAGACTTTTTGACTTTAAAATTAACTTTATTTATCAGTTTTTTTTGTTTGTTTGTCTTTTTTCCTTCTCAAAATCAAAGATTTCTTCAGCAGTACTAGACAACCAAAACAAACAAACAAACAAAACCAAAACACTCAAAAAAATAAAAACAAAACAAAAGCAAAACAATATTAATCAATCAATGTGTGATGGTCAGAATGAGAGCAGCAGCTCTCCTGCCCCGCCCACACAGCACAACACTCCTCCCTCCGCCCAGAGCGCTGAGAATGATTCCAGATCATCAACAGTTTGATAATAAGCATGTTCAATTCTGATACGTGCAGCCAGCAGCCCCTTCATCACCTGCTCACCCTCAGTACACCCGGAACCCTTTGCTTTATTTTTTCTGGAGATCCAGATCGCAAGTTTAGCCACGGCAAACACAACATTCATCAAAACACAAACCTTCTTTTTTCTCACCTTGTATTTTGGACCATAAATAAAAAGATCCAAAGAAAAGTGTTCACCAAAACCAGTGCACCATGATTTTACCACTCCCAGCAGACCAGCGAGGCGGGGACACTCGGTGAACAGGTGAACCAGAGATTCGTCCTGCGCACAGAACAGACAGCCCCTCCCATGACCAGGGTCCAGGTGTGCTATGTGTCTGTTCGTAGCTATTGCTCCGTGTATAATCCTCCACTGCAGATCAGCTGAACGCTTTTCTACAGGCAGCTTATACAAGGACCTCCAGCTGCCTGTCGGGGACTTATCCTGGCCAAACAACTCGGTCCACTTCGACACTTTTACTCCAACCAGGGAGTCCAGACGACACACCTTCACGCAGAGCTGGTACAGCGGCTTCTTCTGCACAGCCTCGAATCGTCCAAGCCTGGGAGTAACGAAGGTCAAGAGCTTGCCCCTCTCCTCCTGCCACTCCCCGACCACAGGAGCAACAGTTAGAGCTGGAAAGCTACAAAGACCTCCACTCTCCCACTGTTCACCACAGGTTTGTTTTTCAATGTAGGCCCTCATGGGCCCCGGCAGGGAAGCACGGACCTCCTTCACCATCCTGTCCAGGATCCTGGAGGACCTGATGTCCATCTTCTGAACTAAGCCCTGAAGAGACGTCTCTGCGCTGTGTAGCAGATGTCCCAGTTTGACACAGCCAGCTCTCTGCAGAGCACAACACAGACTGGAGGAGGACAGTGTCTGAGATGTTATCAAGTTGTTATGCAGCAGAGGTTCCTCCAGGAGCCACCTGCCAGGTGAGGCAGCAGAGTCCCTGGTGTGCTTCAGACACTTCCATGCCTCCAGAACAGAGGTGTAGAAGGATGATGACCCGGTAAGATTCACCTCCTCCAGCCGGACGAGGAACAGCTGCTTATCGTAGCCCAGGCGGCTTACCTTCTGCAGAAGCAGCTCTGCGGTCTGCTGCCACCGCAGACCACACTGATAGAGCAGCCTCTGGACAGTCTGCAGTCTGAAGGACATCATTTTGGATCTTACACCCACCAGTCCCTGTCCTCCTTCCTCCACTGGCAGATAAAGAGCTGCAGCTGGAATCCAGTGCTGCCCAGTCCAAAAGAAGTCCACCAGGTGTTTCTGGACGTCATCGATGAGGCTCCCTGGTGGAGACAAGACTTTCAGCCTGTGCCACAGTGTCGAAGCAACCAAGTTATTAATGACCAGGACTCGTCCCCTATATGACAGCTGAGGCAGCAGCCAATGCCATTTAGACAACCTAGCACACACCTTCGCCACTACACCCTCCCAGTTCTGCTTTTCAAAATCTGGATCTCCCAGATACACCCCGAGCACCTTCATCCCGTTAGTTTTCCACTGAAGGCCCGATGGAAGAGTGGGCATCCTGCTGTTCGCTGTGCCGCAGTACAGAGCCTCACATTTTGCCCAGTTGACCTTGGCTGATGAAGCTCTGCCATACAAGCTAATATTCTCTTTTAAAATACTCACGTCAGCTTGCTCAGATATAAAGATGTTGACATCATCAGCATAAGCAGCTAATGTAAGCGGCATGCTAAGAGGGCTGTTGGGCAGATGAAATCACTTTAGTTTATTCCTGATGTTACTTAGAAAGGGTTCAATAGCAAGGCTATATAGCTGACCAGACAGGGGACAGCCCTGCCTTATTCCTCTCTCAACCTTAAAACGTTTACTCAGCCCCCCTGCAACCTTCACCATACAACTTGCACCATTATAAAGCAGTTTCACCCATGATGTGAATACATCCCCAACACCAAATGCACTGAACACACTGAACAAATAAGTGTGATCAATCCTGTCGAAAGCCTTCTCTTGATCCAACGACAAGATACCAATGTTTGTGTCTGACACTTTGCACATGTCGATTACATCCCTCATCAGGAAGAGATTGTCCATTAGGGTTCTTCCTGGGATGCAGTAGCTCTGATCCATGTGCACCATCACTTCAATGTTCAGTCTCAGCCTGCTGGATAGAGCCCTGGAAAGTATTTTATAGTCTGTGCACAGAAGTGCCACAGGCCTCCAGTTCTTTAGGGAGGCCAAATCTCCCTTCTTCGGCAGTAAGGAAACCACTGCGCTCCGGCACGAGGCTGGCAGCTCCCCTTTTTTAAAGCAATCCATAAAAACTGTGTGCAGGTCCGGACCCAGCATGCCCCAGAACTGCTGGTAGAAATCAGCTGACAGCCCATCTAATCCTGGAGCCCGTCCTTTAGAGAGCTGTTGGGCCGCGGTGGTCAGCTCCTACAGGCTCAGCTCCCGGTCCATGTCGACCCTCTCTCCATCGCTGAGCCGAGGAAGCCCCTGCAGAAGTTCTGCAGCACAGCGCTGGTCACACTCCTCAGCCCTAAACAAAGAGGAATAAAAATCCACAGCGTGTTGTCTCATCTGGCCTGGGTCTGACGTCATCCTTCCGTCTGGGAGACGCAGACAGGCCATTAGTTTCTTTGTTGCCTCCTTCTTTTCCAAGTTAAAAAAGAAGGCAGTAGGAGCGTCCATGTCTTTCAGAGCCATGAAACGGGACCTCACCAGTGCCCCCTTCACCCTCTCCTGTAAGAAAGCACTCAAGTGTCTTTTCTTCTGTTTTACAATCTCCTTATTTAAAGGGTCTTCAATCTGTTCTTTGCACTGCCTTATTTCTGTTTCTATTTTTTCTATGGCTGCTTTAGCTTTAGCTGTGGAATGAGACGTGTACTGCTGACAGAACACCCTGATTTGTGCTTTGCCGATCTCCCACCACTTGCGTGGAGACTCAAAAGCAGTCTTCTTTCCTCTCCAGTTCTCCCAGAAGAGAGAAAAGTTTTGACAAAAAGCCTTCTCCTGCAGAAGTTTGTTATTGAAATGCCAATGTGATGATGTTCTTTGTGTGTGAGAGGAGATGAAAACTGCTGTGATGAGGTGGTGATCTGTGAACCCTACCGGTGTTATGGAGCTGTCACTGAGTGTTGGTCTGAGGCTATGTGAGATGTAGATCCGATCTAATCTGGCTGCACTCACTGTGTTATCATTTACTCTGAACCAGGTGTACTGTCGGTCACCTGGATGCTGTAGTCTCCAGGTGTCGCAGAGATCCAGATGACCCACCAGACTGTTCAATGAAGCAGAAGACTTTCGATGAGGCTCTATATTCATCCTGTCCATGGGGAACTGAAGTGTACAGTTCCAGTCTCCACCCATGATGATGTTATTGAGTCTTAAAATAAGCAGTTCATCTCTCAGCTGCTCAAAGAAAAGCACACCTGAGTTGGGGGCGTAGACATTAATAAAAGAAAAGGGAACCTTTTCTATCTCCACCACGACCACCAAGGCCCGTCCTCTCACAATCTCCACAGAGGACAAGATGTTTAAATCCAACTTTGTGGAAATACAAATGGCTACCCCCCCTTTAAAATTAGATCCGTGACTTAAGACACAGGAGACGTCAGTCCACAGAGCCCACTCAGTCTCATTGTCCGAGTCCGAGTGTGTTTCCTGCAGGAGAATTACATCCAGCTTCTTTTGTTGGAACAGTTCTTTAGTGACTGCTCTTTTCTTTCTGTCCCTCCCTCCGTTCATATTTAGAGAAGCCACTCTGAGCCCATCCATGGCAGAAGAGAGAGAGAAGAGCAGCAGCAGACAGTGAACCAACAGAAACACCCTGTGATACATGACAAATACTTATTTTTTTGAGCTTCTCTTCTTCAGAGAAGCCTTTTTAAGCGCTGTTACATGTTTTTTAAGCCGGTAGCGTTTCTTTTCATTTAATGCTTCAAAACCAACCCGCTTCTGCAGAACTACAGCGGTTCTGAGAAATTTATTGGTATCCTGAAAATAGTCCTGCACTTTCACAGATTTACCAAACGTGTCGTCTAGAAAATCATTAATTTCCTCCAGAGTGTAAATATCACTGTTCTGGCCCTTCTCAGCCCCAGTGAGCCCAGTATCAGATTCTTCCTCATCCTCCTCCTCATCCTCACTCAGTACTTGACTATTGGATAAGTCCTTCCCACTGTGAGCTGGCTCGGCCTCCATCACCTCGGCCCCCGTAGCCCCCGCATCCTCCCGGTCACCCACAACATGCAGCTGACTGCCCGGTACTCCGTGAGCATCTGAGGCCGCTACAGATTTATCACCGGCCCCGTGATCCGACACGGGAGCTGCGACCGCAGCGACAACGCCACCAACAGCCGGCGGAGCGCCGGCGCTCCCCGCCGCCAGGGCCGGTGCCGGTGCCGCCGGGGCGGCAGATGCCGTTGGCGCGGCAGCGCCGACCGCGATCTGCCGGTGCGGACACAACACCCGCTTGTGTCCAACATCACCACACTCAAAACACTTCATTAACCCTGCGCTGGCATACACCATGTAGAACCCATCACCGTGCTTTATTCTGAATGACACATCCAGACTCTGTGTCTCCAGAAACATGAAGATCTGTCTTCTTAGAGACATCACATGTTTTAGTTTCGGGTCTTTGCAGCCCAGACCCACAGTTTTAAACCCGCTGGCGAACTTTCCAAACCTCCGTAGCTCCCTCTCCAGCACTTCATTCGGGATGAATGGGGGGACACCGGACACGATGACTCTGGTAAACGGCACCGCCAGAGGAGACACCTGCACAAACATTTCCTCGATAGTCACCCCGCTCTCCACCAGCTCATGTACACACCGGTCCTCCTTCACGAACACCACCACAGCCTTGTTCATCCTGGAGGCATAGACGAGCTGATCATGTCCAACCACGTCTCCCACAGCCAGCAGCACCACCTCCACCGGCACCCCGGGCCCGGGGACCAACCTCACGCCGTGTTGGAGGGACAGAGACGGCGTCTCGGCGGACGCCATCTCGCCTCAACGCCAATTTCTGGCTCGATTTCTAACTTTTAAATCGCTAAACAATTTGATCTTACTAAATAGAAAAAAAGAAATATAAAGAAAAAGAAAAAGATTCAGAAAAAAAGTGTAGAAAAGTTTGGAAAAGTCTCCGCCGACCTCACCTCCACTTCACTCACGCTCACGCATGCGCAGAGAGAGAGAGAGAGAGAGACAGAGACTGGGCGCGAGTCTGAGAGAGAGAGAGAGAGAGACTGGGCGCGAGTCTGAGAGAGAGAGAGAGAGAGAGAGAGAGAGAGAGAGAGAGAGAGAGAGAGGCCGAGCGCGCGAGGCTGAGAGAGAGAGGCTGGGCGCCTCGCCCCCCTTTTCCCATTCATAAACTCTGCACAGTCAGTCAGTCAGTCAGTGATCAGTCAGTGATCAGAGCTGCTGCTTCTTCCACAGAGGACAGAAATGGCTTCTCTCCTTCTCTTCTCTCTGTTCAGCCTGATCTCAAATATTTCAGGTGTCTTTGTCATTCTAGGAGACACTTTTGAGTTTACAAAAACTGCAAGCTGCCAGAAAAAGGGAGCCAAGCTGTGGCACCCAGTGGACTCTTCACGTACTGTTCTGGTGGCTCGATGGGACGGTGTTTGGATCCCGGGTCAGCACTACGAGGACAGGATCGACCTGAACGCGTCGGTGGTCTTGAAGAACATAAACTTCAACGACAACGGGCTGTTCGAGTTGAGCTGTGAGGAGACACCGACCCAGCTGGACGTTGTCAGAGCCTCTGAAGTGTCAGTGAGTGCAGGTGGAGCTGTCAGCTTCTCCTTCTTCTACGTCACCTCAGGAGCGCAGGGGAAGTTCAGGCTGGTCAGAAACAGGGAGACAGTGTGTGAGCTGGACCTGTCCTCCGGGACCATCACAGATGGGACCGGCTCTGAGGAGAGACTCTCTCTGTCCTCTGATTGGAGGAGACACGGAGACCTGACTCCGACCCTGCAGCGGGTGAAGCCAGAGGACCAGGGTGATTACTTTGCATATGTGGAGGGAAAAGATGGAAAAAGAAGAAGTCTCTCTGCCTGGAGGATCAAGGTCCTGGATCAAGACCCGGGTCAGACCACCGCCACACCTGTAAGCCTCCTTTATTATAAAGAGAATAAAGCTACAACACTGAAGCTTCTGAAACTGATAAAAGAGCACACGTAGTACAAAACATGCTCCATGTCAGTGTCATGGTGTCCCACCAGCTCTGAATGTGATGTTCTGTTTGTTTCCTCTCTGTGGCTGATCAGGGAACTGCTGATGAGACGACGGACACTGGGACACACCTGGACCCACCTCTGAATGTAAGTCTGACCGCTCACTCTCTGCAGGGAGACGCGCGTAATTACGCACACGGTTCCAGAGACATTTGTGCCAGTTAAAGAACACAAATGTATGAAGAGAGAGAGAGAGAGAGAGAGAGAGAGAGAGAGAGGCTGGGAGCGCGGGGTTGAGACAGACAGAGAGAGAGAGAGAGGCTGGGAGCGCGGGTTGAGGGAGAGAGAGAGAGAGAGAGGTTGGGAGCGCGGGTTGAGACAGACAGAGAGAGAGAGAGAGAGAGGCTTGGAGCGCGGGTTTGAGACAGACAGAGAGAGAGAGAGAGAGGCTGGGAGCGCGGGTTTGAGACAGACAGAGAGAGAGAGAGAGAGGCTTGGAGCGCGGGTTTGAGACAGACAGAGAGAGAGAGAGAGGCTTGGAGCGCGGGTTGAGGGAGAGAGAGAGAGAGAGAGAGGCTGGGAGCGCGGGTTTGAGACAGACAGAGAGAGAGAGAGAGGCTTGGAGCGCGGGTTTGAGACAGACAGAGAGAGAGAGAGAGGCTGGGAGCGCGGGTTTGAGACAGACAGAGAGAGAGAGAGAGGCTTGGAGCGCGGGTTTGAGACAGACAGAGAGAGAGAGAGAGGCTGGGAGCGCGGGTTGAGGGAGAGAGAGAGAGAGAGAGAGAGAGGCTGGGAGCGCGGGTTTGAGACAGACAGAGAGAGAGAGAGAGAGTGGCTGGGAGCGCGGGTTGAGGGAGAGAGAGAGAGAGAGAGAGAGAGGCTGGGAGCGCGGGTTTGAGACAGACAGAGAGAGAGAGAGAGAGTGGCTGGGAGCGCGGGTTGAGGGAGAGAGAGAGGTTACTCTCTAGTAAGTTACTCTTACCTACATTCCATAGCCCCTCTTGTTCTCCATGCCCTTTTCTTTTACTATTGCTTATTAATTATAGTTTATTATTGTTAAATATTGTTTTATTCTTGATTATTGTTTATTCTGTCTATTTTGTTATAACTTGTATTCAGATGCTTTGGCAACATTGTATTGTATACAGTCATGCCAATAAAGCCAATTGAATTGAATTGAATTGAGAGGCTGGGCGCGCGAGGCTGACTGGGTTCTTACCTGCATACTGATACTCTGTTTACTATTGTTGTTATTATTGCTATTATTGTTGTTGTTATTATCATCATTATTATTGTTTACTTTTTTTTTGTAATCCTGTATGCTTTGGCAATATTGTGAACCACAGTCATGCCAATAAAGCTTGTTGAAATTGAAATTGAATTGAGAGAGAGAGAGAGGCTGGGCGCGCGAGGTTGTTAGACGCAGGGCATCATGGGTTGTAGGTGTGTCAGGTAGCAGCTCCGTTATGTTAACAGAGCAGTTCACCTGTCAAACCTGACCTGCAGTCATTAACAGATGAGGGAAATCTGACACAAAGAAAGCCGCTCAGTCGACCTGCAGAACTTGCTTTAGGATTCTCACATTTTTAAGTTTCCCTCTGTATCAGCGTGATTCAGTAACAGCTGTCCACACATCCAGGGTACAATAGTAACAGGAAGAGCTCAGAGATAATTCGGCATCATTTTAATACTGCACATGTGCCGAAATCATCAACAGATTTGGGGAACAAACTGAATCCCTCCCAGTACTGCAGGATGTTTCATTACATGATCCCAACACATGTGTTCTGTCAGAGAGCTGCACCATGTTTAACCTGCTCCATGTCAGTGTCATGGTGTCCCACCAGCTCTGAATGTGATGTTCTGTTTGTTTCCTCTCTGTGGCTGATCAGGGAACCACTGGAGAAAGGATGGAGACTTGGACCACTGTCATCATTACAGCAGCTGTGACGTCTGTGCTTTGGGCTCTTTGCTGCTTTTTAGTTTGGAGGCTGAAGTTCTGCACACCAGATGTGTCACCTGGACCTGATGGTGGAGAACTGGACCTGGGACTTCTGACCAATGGGAATCCTGCTGGGCCTCAAGCCAACGGGGGTCCTCAAGTCCAGAATTTGATTCCATAAACAAAAAAAACAAATGGAATCAACAGCCAACACTTAAATCCATCAAATACAGACTGCAGTTTGATGCCATGCCCAGAAATGATGAACTTTTGGCCCAGAATATTTGACACATTACAAAAAGTTTACAATGTAATAATAATTCCAATCCTGCCAGTGTGGTGTCCCAGCCAACAGCTGTGTGTCTCTGATTTCTGTGGCGTTGTTTTAATGTATCTTGACATTTTCACTGATATGTTTTTAACTTTAAAAAAGGCACATTTTCTTCAGTTTTCTCCATATTTCCATGACGTTATGCTGTCCTGTCTCTGTTTTCAGACCGAATGTTGTTTGTAAATGTATAACCTCCAGTGTTGATGCTCAATAAAAAATCCATTGAAAGAAAAAGAAAAAAACTGTCATTCTGCAACAAACTAGTAACGATCGTTACGACGCTTTGAGGTATCTCAGCTGTAGACGTCCTCTGATACTGCAGGATTCTCCTTGTTTGCTATGTTTAGCCTGATCAACAGAACGCTCTTCTTGTCTCTTTTGTAGTCTGCTTAAGTTTAATGAAACTGTGACTGAAGGAAGAGAAAGTTTTCTCTCAGTTTTTGTTTAAAGAAAAACCCACAAAATAATCACACATTCCTGTGTTTGAGAGGATTGCTGTGACGGTGTGTCGGGGTGCAGCAGCTCAGTGAAGGTAGCTGTGAGGTTTGAACGTCAGCACACAGCCGGGACTTTACTTTCAACACAAGTGTGCAGCAGAGTGTGCAGCAGTGTGTCAGTGGGGTGTGTGGGCGTGTTTTCATTCAGCAACATCATAATCACACAAGAGGAAACCAGTTAGTTTCTAGTTTCCTCTTGTGTGATTACGATGTTGCTCGAGCTGCACCTGAAGACTCACAACAGTCACCACAGTCCGGAACAGAAGTGAGATGTGGTAAAGGTCATCACTCTACATTCTTTTAAGTTCCTTGTGACAAACGCTGACATTTCTGCTCTCTCTACACATCAGACTGAGGAGCTGCAGAATAAACTTCTGTCACTTTCCTTCCACCTTCATTTCTTTCCTCTTTGCATATTGAACATATTAACTTAAAGCTTCATCTGATCTGCAGGATGAAAACCACAAGCAGAGTGGAACAATTGCTGGAGTATGAATCATCAGCAGAGTTACTGAGGCTGTCATGTAGTCTCAGGGTGTGTGGTGTAAAACTCCACCAACCACACTGGTTAGAGGGTATCTACTGCTGTACGTCTTTGAGTGTTTGAGTTTATATACAGCTGTGTGGATGTGTGTCAGCAGGGTGTGTGTGTGTTTGTTTTCATTCAGGCACACACACACACACACACGCTGCTGCTACAAGGTAAAGAGCTGACCTGACCTCTGACCTCTGTGCTGTGTTGGGAATCATTCAGATCACAGACTGAAGTTAAAACAATCCATACAGCAGCTTTCTCTACTGTACCATGAAGTGTAACCCAACACTTTGATCCTACAGAGGCCGGGAGCTGATGATTTACACTTCTGAGTGTTTTGAACAAGACTTCCACACAACTCTATACTGCTTCTGTAGTGAGAGAATACAGATGTGTTCTACTGGAAATCTTTCTTCTTTCTGTAAGTTCTTTGCCACAATCCACAGAAGATAACATGCCGTCAACTCTCCTGATGACTCTCTGTGAATTCTCTCCAGACATTAATCTGCTCTCTCTACACATGTGGTCCAGTCAGACTGAGGACTGAGGAGCTGCAGAGTAAACTTCTCTAACTTTCCTTCCACCTTCATTTCTTTTCCTCTTTGCAAACTGAACATATCAACAGGCCACTTAAAGCTTCACCTGATCCAGGTAACTTTATCAAGATGTTATATGTGCAGCACTTTCAGGCAGCACAGGAGCTCTGATGATGCTGATCTGGTTCTGTTTGTACAGTCAGACTGTTGGTGAGTGTGTGTGTTTGGGTCACGTCCTCCTTTTACACCAACTCCTTCTCTACACGTGGTTTCTCAGGTTGTTCTCTCCTCCAATGAGGTTGTGTTTTCTTCATCTTTCTCCTCTCGCATATTAACACCAGTAGACCTCTGAACACACGGTCAGGTAACAAACCTCTAGACTGCTGGCACATTGCTTACTGCGCTCTGATCGGTTACCTCTGCACACACGCACCCAGCATCTACAGTAGCTATGCAAATTCAGAGGGCAGACCTGTACACACACACACACACACACACACACACACACACAAACACAAACTGGGCGTGGTTCCCAGGTAAGCGCTTCGTTGTGATTGGTGATTGGTGGTTGGGCGTGGTTCTCGGGCAAGCGCTTCGTTGTGATTGGTGATTGGTGGTTGGGCGTGGTTCTCGGGCAAAGGCTTCGTTGTGATTGGTGGTTGGGCGTGGTTCCAGGGCAAACGCTTCGTTATGATTGGTGGTTGAGGTCGGTTGTCTCATATATAAACTCACACAGCCAGTGGAAGTGGTTGAGAACAGAGAGTGTTGGTGGTTGTAGGCTGTGTTGAAGAGGAGAGTTTGTAGGGAGGCAGCAGAGACACAGATGCTGGCCTGAGGCCGAGGACCACCACAAGACATTCATCTAGCCATGAAGCCTTGAAGGCCCCACATCCTCTTCAGAACCAGCAGGGTTCTCCTCCTTTACAAGACTCACCTCCACGTCTGTGGAGGGTCCTTCAGCACCGGGTCCAGAGGAACCATGTGGTCCACTTGGTCTGCAGGATTTTATCCACCAACATAAACCGAAGCCTGCTAGACCAGCAGCCACAAACATGAACAGTCAGTCAGTCACAGCTGGTGGTGGTGAAGTGTCAGTGAGTGCAGGTGGAGCTGTCAGCTTCTCCTTCTTCTACGTCACCTCAGGAGCGCAGGGGAAGTTCAGGCTGGACAGAAACAGGGAGACAGTGTGTGAGCTGGACCTGTCCTCCGGGACCATCACAGATGGGACCGGCTCTGAGGAGAGACTCTCTTTGCCCTCTGATTGGAGGAGACGCGGAGACCTGACTCCGACCCTGCAGCGGGTGAAGCCGGAGGACCAGGGTGATTACTTTGCATATGTGGAGGGAAAAGATGGAAAGAGAAGAAGTCTCTCTGCCTGGAGGATCAAGGCCCTGGATCAAGACCCGGATCAGACCACCGCCACACCTGTAAGCCTCTTTTATTATAAAGAGAATAAAGCTGCAACACTGAAGCTTCTGAAGCTGATAAAAGAGCACACGTAGTACAAAACATGCTCCATGTCAAACACTGACAGCTAAATAATATATATCATATATGTTTGTTTCCAAGACGTCACTGTTTCCATGATAAACACTCAACATGTTGTTTCATATCTACTTGATATGAGGTGTCTTCATGGCAGCTTTTGTTCCTCACATGGAACATGTGTTTGTACTCAATGTGTCTTTATCTGCTGACTTTTGGACAAGATAAAGAGAAATTGTCGTTTTGTAGAGAAAAACTCTGATCACATGTGATGCATGATGTTATGAAGTGATGTCAGAGGGATGAAAAGGAAAAACATCATGTCTGTCTGGATCTGATTCCTCTGTTTGTTCTCCCGTGCAGCAAACGCAGCGACCAGCTGGAGAACAGAAGGGAACCTGCAGTGGGACCGTCAGCGCTGTAGCGGTGTCCATGTTTGTGGCTGCTGGTCTAGCAGGCTTCGGTTTATGTTGGTGGATAAAATCCTGCAGACCAAGTGGAGCACATGTGTCCTCTGGACCCGGTGCTGAAGGACCCTCCACAGACGTGGAGATGAGTCTTGTAAAGGAGGAGAATCCTGCTGGTTCTGAAGAGGATGTGGACCCTTCAAGGCTTCGTGGCTAGATGAATGTCTTGTGGTGGTCCTCGGCCTCAGGCCAGCATCTGTGTCTCTGCTGCCTCCCTACAAACTCTCCTCTTCAACACAGCCTACAACCACCAACAGACTCTGTTGTCCTCCACCTCTCTGCTCTGTTCATCTTCATCTCTGAGTCTCAGAAAAGCTCTTTGTAGGTCAAATGTCTCGTCTCATGTGATTTCTCATGGTCTGCTCTTGAACGCACTGCTGTAAATAAATCTCTGTTTTAAACACATATTGTTTCTGTTCATTACAGCCCCCTCCATCAGAGTCTGAATGTTTAGATGAATTACTGTTAATAACTTTGGACAAACACACAGCGTCACATCACACTTTTCACTGACAGTTTTTGGTCAGTGGACTTTCCACCACATCAGCCTCTGTGCATCACATGTCCTCACACTGTACAACACATTAATCTGGCTGTTCTCTGGTGAATAAACACTCGAGAGAAGAAACCACAAATGATCCCACGAGTTGAACTAAACCTTACAGAGCAGGAACAGGGGACATGATGATGAAGATCAGGTCATGCTGCCGAGTTCAGGAGACGACCAGAGGTGATGAGTCAGAGGACCTGAGAGGTCTCTGTGAGGTGAAGGGAAGTTGAAGGAGGCGAGTTTAAAACAGAAACAACTTCACCTGCAGCAGCAACAACAAATATCTAACAAACCAGATGACCACTACACTTCACTCAAGGCCCTCTAACACACAGACACACTGACGCACATCTAACTCACCTCATGGACACTCTGGTCCTGGACCAGCCCCACATGTTAGGACCAGGACCTCAGGGACACCCTGGAGCAACATGACAGTGAGACTCCCCTCTTCTCATCCACCGAGCATCACCAGAGGAGAAGCTTTTATAAAGTTCCATTTAAAAACACATCCAGCATGAGGTGCTGATTTGCTGCGTGTCTCTCCCACTCTGTCTCATCCTGTTTTCAGTGTGACTACAAGGCAGCACTGAACACAGGTGAACACAGGGTGTGGAGCTTAAACTGCTTTCATAACAGCCAAAAAATACATGTTTTGTCACCACAAACTCAGCTGGAGACAGACTGACTTCCTGTAGAACTTTTCCTTATTTCCTCACCAGGCACATGCATGAGGATGTTGGACTAACAGCCGTCAATCATCCTCTCTCCTGGCCTTGTTTGGAGCTACAAACTGGACAAAGAAACCCACAAACATCTGCCAACATCTGTCTTTTGTGTGCACTGTGAATGTGTCCAGTCGGGTCAGCTGACCCTGCAGTAGTTGAGGGTATTTACCTCCCTGGCTCAGCTCAGCTGTGCTGTGAACACTTCACTGTTTCACAAATGTGAAAGATATTTTGTGTTACGTTAACAGACAAAAGGCTTCTAATACAGCAAAAAAATAAAATCATTATAAGTATAATCCTAAACTTAGTTCTTTATTCAATTCAAACGTTTAACTAGACTTTACAGTGTTTCAGTCTGAAATAAAGCAGTGATCACAGCCTGATCTAAATCTGTTCATCTTGCTCCATTTATGTACATGAAGTAAAAATAGTGTATAACATCTCCAGTCACAATAAGATATAAGATATACGTCAACCACTGAACATCTAACATTTGAAAGTAAAGGTTTTTAAGGCTATACTTCCAAAGGCATCAAGCTGGGCATTACCAGCGTATTTTAATTGACATTTTAGGTAGTAATCTCCCTTGAAGTTTAACATATCTCATGTTGGATGTTCAAATGAGTGAAAAAAAAGAGTAAAAACCTAATACTGGCATTTAAATGCGAGATCTGCGCCACTTAAGGTCGCCATTATTTCTTTCTTTCTTTCTTTCTTTCTCCTCTTCGGGAGCGCAATGAATCTTTGGATGTAAGAGACCAGGAAAGGTATCGGCGCACCATCCAACAACAGGTAAAAGAAGGACGCATTTGGAGAACTCTTTGAATTGGGACACAGCAAGTGCAGGGGAAATGCACCCTGCACTCTCCCTCCTCCAGACTCGCAGTGTAAGCAGACAGGCCTCTCCCTCTCCCTCCTCCACACTCGCAGTGCAGGCAGGCAGGCAGGCCTCTCCCTCTCCCTACTCCGCACTCGCAGTGCTGGCAGGCAGGCAGGCCTCTCCCTCTCCCTACTCCGCACTCACAGTGTTGGCAGGCAGGCAGGCCTCTCCCTCTTCCTCTCCCTCTCCCTCCTCCGCACTCGCAGTGTAGGCAGGCAGGAAGGCGGGCAGGCCTCTCCCTCTTCCTCTCCCTCTCCCTCCTCCGCACTCGCAGTGCAGGCAGGCAGGCAGACAGCCTCTCCCCCTGCCTCTCTCTCTCCCTTCTCCGCACCCGCAGTGCAGGCAGGCCTCTCCCTGCCTCTCTCTCTCCCTCCTCCACACTCACATTGCAGGCAGGCAGACAGGAATCTCCCTCTCCCTCTCCCTCCTCCACACTCGCAGTGCAGGCAGGCAGGCCTCTCCCTCTCCCTCCTCCGCACTCGCCATGCAGGCAGGCAGGCAGGCAGCCCTCTCACCCTGCCTCACCCTCCTCCGCACTTGCCGTGCAGGCAGGCAGGCAGGCGGGAAGGCCTCTCCCCCTGCCTTTCCCTCTCCCTCCTCCACACTCACATTGCAGGCAGGCAGACAGGAATCTCCCTCTCCCTCTCCCTCCTCCACACTCGCAGTGCAGGCAGGCAGGACTCTCCCTCTCCCTCCTCCGCACTCGCCATGCAGGCAGGCAGGCAGGCAGCCCTCTCACCCTGCCTCACCCTCCTCCGCACTTGCAGTGCAGGCAGGCAGGCAGGCCTCTCCCTCTCCCTACTCCGCACTCGCAGTGCTGGCAGGCAGGCAGGCCTCTCCCTCTCCCTCCTCCGCACTCGCAGTGTTGGCAGGCAGGCAGGCCTCTCCCTCTTCCTCTCCCTCTCCCTCCTCCGCACTCGCAGTGTAGGCAGGCAGGAAGGCGGGCAGGCCTCTCCCTCTTCCTCTCCCTCTCCCTCCTCCGCACTCGCAGTGCAGGCAGGCAGGCAGACAGCCTCTCCCCCTGCCTCTCTCTCTCCCTTCTTCCGCACCCGCAGTGCAGGCAGGCCTCTCCCTGCCTCTCTCTCTCCCTCCTCCACACTCACATTGCAGGCAGGCAGACAGGAATCTCCCTCTCCCTCTCCCTCCTCCACACTCGCAGTGCAGGCAGGCAGGCCTCTCCCTCTCCCTCCTCCGCACTCGCCATGCAGGCAGGCAGGCAGGCAGCCCTCTCACCCTGCCTCACCCTCCTCCGCACTTGCCGTGCAGGCAGGCAGGCAGGCGGGAAGGCCTCTCACCCTGCCTTCCCTCTCCCTCCTCAACACTCGCAGTGCAGGCAGACAGGCCTCTCCCTCTCCCTCCTCAACACTCGCAGTGTAGGCAGACAGGCCTCTCCCTCTCCCTCCTCAACACTCGCAGTGTAGGCAGACAGGCCTCTCCCTCTCCCTCCTCCGCCCTCGCCATGCAGGCAGGCCTCTCCCTCTCCCTCCTCCACACTCGCAGTGCAGGCAGGCCTCTCCCCCTGCCTCTCCCTCTCCCTTCTCCGCACTCGCCATGCATGCAGGCCTCTCCCCCTGCCTCACTCTCTCCCTCCTCTGCACTTGCCGTGCAGCGGGCAGGCAGGTGGGCAGGCCTCTCCCCTGCCTTTCCCTCTCCCCCTCCCTCTCCCTCTCCCTCCTCTGCACTCACATTGCAGGCAGGCAGGCAGACAGGCCTCTCCCTCTCCCTCCTCAACACTTGCAGTGTAGGCAGACAGGCCTCTCCCTCTCCCTCCTCAGCACTCGCCATGCAGGCAGGCTTCTCCCCCTGCCTCACCCTCTCCTTCCTCCGCACTTGCCGTGCAGGCAGGCAGGCAGGCAGGCGGGCAGGCCTCTCCCCCTGCCTTTCCCTCTCCCTCTCCCTCTCCCTCTCCCTCCTCCACACTCGCAGTGCAGGCAGGCAGGCAGCCTCTCCCCCTCCCTCTCCCTCCTCCGCACTCGCAGTGCAGGCAGGCCTCTCCCCCTGCCTCTCCCTCTCCCTTCTCCGCACTCGCAGTGCAGACAGGCCTCTCCCTCTCCCCCTCTCTCCTCTGCACTCACACTGCAGGCAGGCAGGCCACTCCCCGTGCCTCTCCCTCCTCCACACTCGCAGTGCAGGCAGGCAGGCAGGCAGCCTCTCCCCTCCCTCTCCCTCTCCCTTCTCAGCACTCGCAGTGCAGGCAGGCCTCTCCCTCTCCCTCCTCAACACTCGCAGTGCAGGCAGGCCTCTCCCTCTCCCTCCTCAACACTCGCAGTGCAGGCAGACAGGCCTCTCCCTCTCCCTCCTCAACACTCGCAGTGCAGGCAGGCAGGCCTCTCCCTCTCCCTCCTCCGCACTCGCCATGCATGCAGGCCTCTCCCCCTGCCTCACCCTCTCCCTCCTCTGCACTTGCCGTGCAGCGGGCAGGCAGGTGGGCAGGCCTCTCCCCTGCCTTTCCCTCTCCCCCTCCCTCTCCCTCTCCCTCCTCTGCACTCACATTGCAGGCAGGCAGGCAGGCAGGCCTCTCCCTCTCCCTCCTCAACACTCGCAGTGCAGGCAGACAGGCCTCTCCCTCTCCCTCCTCAACACTCGCAGTGCAGGCAGACAGGCCTCTCCCTCTCCCTCCTCCGCACTCACCATGCATGCAGGCCTCTCCCCCTGCCTCACCCTCTCCCTCCTCTTGCACTTGCCGTGCAGCGGGCAGGCAGGTGGGCAGGCCTCTCCCCTGCCTTTCCCTCTCCCTCTCCCCCTGCCTCTCCCTCCTCCACACTCACAGTGCAGGCAGGCAGGCAGGCAGGCAGCCTCTCCCTCTCCCCCTCCCTCTCCCTCTCCCTCCTCCGTACTCGCAGTGCAGGCAGGCCTCTCCCCCTGCCTCTCCCTCTCCTTTCTCCGCTCTCGCAGTGCAGACAGGCCTCTCCCTCTCCCTCTTCCTCCTCCACACTCGCAGTGCAGGCAGGCAGCCTCTCCCCCTGCCTCTCCCTCTCCCTTCTCCGCACTCGCAGTGCAGACAGGCCTCTCCCTCTCCCTCCTCCACACTCGCAGTGCAGGCAGGCAGGCGGGCAGCCTGTCCCCCTGCCTCTCCATCCTCCGCACTCACATTGCAGGCAGGCAGGCAGGCAGGCAGGCAGACAGGAATCTCCCTCTCCCTCCTCCAAACTCGCAGTGCAGGCAGGCAGGCCGGCCGCTCCCCCATGCCTCTCCCTCTCCCTCCTCAACACTCACAGTGCAGGCAGACAGGCCTCTCCCTCTCCCTCACCCTCCTCCGCACTCACCGGGCAGGCAGGCAGGCAGGCAGGCAGGCAGGCAGGCAGCCTCTCCCCCTGCCTCTCCCTCTCCCTTCTCCGCACTTGCAGTGCAGGCAGGCAGGCAGGCAGGCAGGAAGCCTCTCCCACTGCCTCTCCCTTCTCCGCACTCGCAGTGCAGACAGGCCTCTTCCTCACCCTCTCCCTCCTCCGCACTCGCCGTGCAGGAAGGCAGGCAGGCAGGCAGGCAGGCCTCTCCCCCTCCATTGTCCGAACTCACAGACACACACACATAAACTCTGCACAGACAGAGCTCAGTAAGTCATTGATCAGAGCTGCTGCTTCTTCCACAGAGGACAGAAATGGCTTCACTCCTTCTCTTCTCTCTGTTCAGCCTGATCTCAAATATTTCAGGTGTCTTTGTCATTCTAGGAGACACTTTTGAGTTTACAAAAACTGCAAGCTGCCAGAAAAAGGGAGCCGAGCTGTGGCACCCACTGGACGCTTCACGTACTGTTCTGGTGGCTCGATGGGACGGTGTTTGGATCCTGGGTCAGTACTACGAGGACAGGATCGACCTGAACGCATCGGTGGTTTTGAAGAACATAAACTTCAACGACAACGGGCTGTTCGAGTTGAGCTGTGAGGAGACACTGACCCAGCTGGACGTTGTCAGAGCCTCTGAAGTGTCAGTGAGTGCAGGTGGAGCTGTCAGCTTCTCCTTCTTCTACGTCACCTCAGGAGCGCAGGGGAAGTTCAGGCTGGTCAGAAACAGGGAGACAGTGTGTGAGCTGGACCTGTCCTCCGGGACCATCACAGATGGGACCGGCTCTGAGGAGAGACTCTCTCTGCCCCTCTGATTGGAGGAGACGCGGAGACCTGACTCCGACCCTGCAGCGGGTGAAGCCAGAGGACCAGGGTGATTACTTTGCATATGTGGAGGGAAAAGATGGAAAGAGAAGAAGTCTCTCTGCCTGGAGGATCAAGGTCCTGGATCAAGACCCGGATCAGACCACCGCCACACCTGTAAGCCTCCTTTATTATAAAGAGAATAAAGCTGCAAAACTGAAGCTTCTGAAGCTGATAAAAGAGCACACGTAGTACAAAACATGCTCCATGTCAGTGTCATGGTGTCCCACCAGATCTGAATGTGATGTTTCTGTTTGTTTCCTCTCTGTGGCTGATCAGGGAACTGCTGATGAGACGACGGACACTCGGACACACCTGGACCCACCTCTGAATGTAAGTCTGACTGCTCACTCTCTGCAGAACAGTGCGTGAAGAGTCCAGTGGGTGCCACAGCTTGGCTCCCTTTTTTCTGGCAGCTTGCCAGTTTTTGTAAACTCAAAAGTGTCTCCTAGAATGACAAAGACACCTGAAATACTTGAGATCAGGCTGAACAGAGAGAAGAGAGGAGAGAAGCCATTTCTGTCCTCTGTGGAAGAAAGCAGCAGCTCTGATCACTGACTGACTGACTGACTGAGCTCCGTCTGTGCAGATGTTTATGAATGATGTCCTGAGCTGTGATTGGTTACCCCCCCCCCCCCCCCCGGGTCCCGAAAACACCCCGTCTCCCTCTCTCTCTGCCCTTTCGGGCCCGTCGGTCCCGAAACACCCCGTCTCCCTCTCTCTCTGCCCTTTCGGGCCCGTCGGTCCCGAAACACCCCGTCTCTCTCTCTCTCTCTCTCTCTCTGAGCGTTGGAGTGAGTGTGCTGTGAGCGTGAGCGGAGCGATCGATCAGCTGCTTAGCGATTTATGAATGAATGGTAAACCTTCTTTTTTTTTTAGGTTTACAGTGTACGTGTGTTACAAGTTTGTAGGTGCGTGTGTGTGTGTGTGTGTGTTTGTGTGTGTGTGTGTGTGTGTGTGCGCGCGCGCGGGTGTGTATGTTCGCCGCACAATGAAGCTGACTAAGCTGACGAGGAAGCACGGCATTAAGATGTCCGTGCCCTCGTCAGTGTCAGTGGAGGAGTGCAGCCTGGCAGTGGGTCAGGCTGTCGGCCACAGCAGTGTCAAGATGCGGCGCGGATGAACGGGGCTGTGGTCATTTTTGTGGACACAATAGAAAAGGCTAACGCGGTGGTGGAGAGCGGCATCACGGTGAAAGACGCTTTCGTTTCCGTGTTGCCGCTCGCCACACCGGCAAAGAAGGTGACTTTGTCAAATGTCCCTCCCTTCATAAGAGATGAAAAGCTGGTGAAAGAGCTTTCCCGACACGGCAAAATAGTGTCACCCATTCGCAAAGTGCCGTCGGGATGTAAGTCTCCATTGCTACAGCATGTAGTGTCTCATAGGAGAAATGTCCTCATGATCCTGAATAACAGGGACCAAGACCTGAGCCTGGCGTTCAGGATCAGAGTGGAGGACTTTGATTATATAATTTTTGTCTCTTCTGACAGCACCAAATGTTTTGGGTGTGGAAGGGAGGGACATATCCTCCATGAAAGATATCAGCAGGACGAAGGACGGTCAGAAGGAAAGACAGGTGCAAGTGGAGCCGCAGAAGGAGGCAGTGGAGGAGCAACAGAGAAACAGGTGGAGGTACAGGAGGAGGTAGGTGAGGAACAGGGGAGACAGGTGGAGATGGAGGCACGGGAGGAGGCAGGTGGAGATGGACGGGAGGGAATAGGTGGGGAACAGAAAGAACAGGCGGAGGTGCAGGAGGAAGCAGGTGAGGAACAGAGGAAGCAGGTGGAAGAGGAGGTGGTGGATGAGGATGAACAGTACAGCCAGGTGAGTGTGGGAGGGCAGGAGGAGACAGGAGAGGATAAGACAAATACAAAGCCAAAGGAAAAGAGTGCAGGTAACAGGGCGGCGGTGGAAGAAGCAGTGGAAGAGAGCGACTGTGAAATGGGGGATGAGGATGACCTTTTAAAAGTGCCACATCTGAAAAGAAAACTAAGGAAAAATTCTGGAGAGCTTCAAGCAAAGAAAGGGACAGCAGGTCCGGGGAGCGAGAAGCAAACAGAGGCGCAGAAAGGCTCAGATTAGGAATCTTGTAGGCTACAGGGGAAGAAACAGAGGATGAGGAATCCAAACCTCAAAGAAAAGCAGGACAAAATATTACACTGTTGGCAAATTAAATCGTTCCTACAAAAACCAAGAATGCAAAATCTGTTAAAATAGAAGATTACTTTTCAAACAAAGGAAGTGCTATTGAGCTACAAAAGCACAATCAGTTTGGGGGGGGGGGGCATCCTCTTTGCCAAGAGTTTTACCCCTGTGTCTTTTGAAGTGGAGGAGGTGTTGGAGGGAAGAATGACGGTGGTGAAGACAACTTATGAACATTTTAAACTTGTTTTTATCAACGTGTATGCCCCCACCTCAGGACCTGACAGAGTGGCGTTTTTAAGAATTTTAAGCACTGTTTTAAGCAAAGTAAATGTTGAGGATTATTTATTTTTGGGAGGGGATTTCAACTGCACAGAGAATGACTTGCTGGACAGGAATCACGTTGAGCCTCACAGAGAATCTCAGAGTGCTCTGAAACAGGTTTTAAATGAACATGATTTAACAGACGTGTGAAGGAGAATGCATGGTGATGGGAGGCAGTATACCTGGGCTCACTCTAGAGGGATTTTATTTTCTCTTGCTAGATTAGACCGTTTTTATTGTTTTAAGCACCATCTTAGCATTTTTAAGAAGTGTGGCATTACACCTGTTGGTTTTACTGATCACTCTGTTGCCTTTTGTAATGTTTTTTTTTTTATCGCTAACTTAAAACCTAAGAGCGCATATTGGCATTTTAACACCAATTTGTTGTCAGATGCCCATTTTAAAGACGTTTTTAGGTATTTCTGGGAAGGTTTTAGACTCAGGAAAAACGATTTTATTTCTCTAAGACAGTGGTGGGATCACGGGAAGAGTGAGATAAGGCAGCTCTGTCAGCAGTACACTTTCAACGTCTCACGGGACATTACCAGATCTATGAAAGATCTGGAGACTGAGATTGTGGAAATTCAGAGCCTAGTAGAATCCACTGGAAATCGAGATCATATTAAAGATCACAAATCTAAAAGATCTGAGACCTACTAGGCACAAAGGCTCAGGGGGCGCTGGTCCGGTTCAGATATCGGGCTGCGGCACTAGTGGACGCTCCATCCAAATTCTTCTTCGGCCTGGAGAAGAAAAACAGAATTCTGCATTCGACCTCCGGAGCAGAACTGACTGAGCCTGGAGAGATCCGGAGAAGAGCCGTACAGTTTTATACAGACCTCTACAGCAGTGAGTATGAGGAAAATAAAGACATGTTTGAGTATTTCTGTAGGGAGCTGCCAAAAATCCCGGAAGAGCAGAGATGGGGGAACCACTGGTTCTCCAGGAACTATACACGGCCCTGAAGGGCATGGAGGGAGACAAAGCTCCTGGGATTGACGGGATCCCTGCAGAATTTTACAAGGAATTCTGGGGGGTGTTGGGTGAGGACCTTTTAACTGTTTTTAATAGCAGTTTTAAAGACAATCGCCTACCACAGAGCTGCAGGAGAGCAGTGGTAACGCTTCTGCCAAAAAAAGGAGATCTGTTGGACATTAAAAACTGGCGCCCGGTATCGCTTTTATGTACGGACTACAAGATTTTATCAAAAGCACTAGCCAACAGGCTGCAAGACATTATGGACCTGATAGTCCACCAGGACCAGACATACTGTGTGCCTGGTAGGTCTATTTTAGACAATGTGTCATTGATTTGAGATATTTTGGACATCTCCAGTTCTTTGGGAATTGATACTGGTCTCATTTTGGTCTCAACCTGGTGGCCTCACAGCGTGTAGCTCAGTAAAAACCCCTGATCTGTCTGAGAACTCCTAAACACTCCCAACTTGTATTGTCCTGTTTCAAAGTGGCTACTGTGATGCTATCTGCTTTGACATAGTTACGTGTTCGGTGTAAAAACAGGCAGCAGGGTTGGATTAACAATGTGCCCCTCGCCCCAAATCACAGAGTGGCGAGGCCTCTCTGTGGACAGTGAGCTTTCAGGCAGACCTCTCCAAGGATTCACAACATTCTTATCATCAATCATCTGCTCGGCCTGTATTTAAATCCAAAATCTGTATATTTGTGTGTAAACCATCGTATTTAAAACATAAAGCTCAGCTGGAGCTGTGACCCTCAGCAAACCTCACAGCAGTACAACTGTGGCTCTGTGGTTTCTTTGCTGTAACGACTCCTGAGAGGTGAGAATGTCGTCATCACGTGTTCTGTGACGGGTTAATGCGTCCTCCTGTTGGTCAGCAGCAGACATACTGAGGATGTCAGCTGAAGGCCCAGAAGAGGCAGCAGCTCCTGATAACATGTCATGATCACACCTGCTCCTCAGTCCTCAGTCTGACTGCACCACATGTGTAGAGAGAGCAGATAAATGTCTGGAGAGAATTCACAGAGTCAGGAGAGTCGACGGCGTGCAAACTTGCGTTTTGTGGCAAGGAACTTAATAAAAGAAGGCAGAGTGATGACTTCAACATATTTGAGTTTTCACTTGCAGCTCGAGCAACATCATGATCACACGAGAGGAGTTCCAGCCGCGGTTCACTGTGGTCCGCCTCAATCCCTCAACATGATCCTGTGTTTCCTCTCCAGTCCATCAGCTGTTCTAGTACTGTGAGACAAAGGAGGACAGCTTCAGGCTTTTTTCTCTCCTTCTGTCTTCAGCCTCCTGCTTAATCACCGCCCACACATTCACCCACACTTCCTCTCTGAGCTGAGCTCTGTGGACTGATACAGACACACAGGAGATGCAGATGTGGGTGTTTCTGGAGTTTACTGGCTTGTTACGGGCGTGTGAGGCCGGAGAACTTGACCACAGACTACTGGGAGCTGGTCCTCAGGCCTCACACACATCAGGCCAAGAGCAGCCCGTGCCAGTCATGTACAACAGCGTCAACAAGCAGCCTTAGATAACTCTGTTGATCATCCGTGCCCCAGCTGTAGTTCCACTCTGCTTAATGTTTTCTCGCTTCATCAAAGGTCGACTGGCAGGCAGTGAGAGCAGCTCTTAGTCTTGTGTCAAGCTGCTGACAGCACATTTTGTCGACTCATATGATTCTTTTCATGTGTTTGACACAATCTGTGTGTCTCAGATACAGGGGCGGTTCTAGGGGGGGGGGGGGCAACAGGGGCCAGTGCCCCCGTAACTCTGAGTCTGGACCCCCTGTGGCCCCCCTGACAGGGAGTCTGCATCAATAATACAATGACAGATTTCTTGCAATGATTTTGTTCTGAAGGGAGAGGCAGAAATAAAGTGTCTCAGCAGTTTACTACCCAATCAAAATAGCTGAAATTGTAAACACTGCTTTGTCTGAATGAGGGATTTGTCCTTCTTTCCGGGTTGTATGTGCCCCCTTACAAAAAAGCCGGCCCCAACCTGGCCCCCCAATTAAAACTGGTCTAGAACCACCACTGCTCAGATGAGACTCTGGTGGTGGACTTCACCTGGCAGGCTGGGTGAGGTGGAAGAAGACAGATGCTGAGCAGATCAATTCAGGAAGCAACATGGCTGTGTGAGAGAAGGAGAGAGAGAGAAAGGCTAAACTTGTCCTCCTTTGTCCCACTCCTCTAAAACAAACTGCCCCGGGCCTGTACAGTGAGTGTGCTGGTGTCATTAATCTGTCAGTGAGACAAACACGTCCTCCTTCTCCACCAACAACTTCTTTTGTTTCTAAATATGGTTTCTCTGGTTGGTTTTGTCCTCTCTCCCCCTGTCTGCCTTCTCTCCCTCCCCTTCTCCTCCCTGACATGAGGAGGGTAGTGTAAACTCCACACACCCTGTGTTCACCTGGTGTTCAGTGCTACCTTGCAGCCACACAGAGTGACACACACACTCACACCATGTTACCATGAAGCCTTGTTGTTTACTCTGTATGAAAAATGAAAGACAGGTGTCACCACCCGAGAGCTCCTATACACATTTCTACTGTGCTGCTTTAACTGCCTCTGTGCTTAAATACCCCTCTGTTAACTGAGTGTGTGTGTGTGTGTGTGTGTGTGTGTGTGTGTCAGTAAAAGCTGAGAGGATGAATGTTTCTGTAAAAATTAGCCTGTGTAAACAAGAAGCAGCAGCTCTGCCTTTATTTCCACATGCAGCATTGTGTGTCTGGGCTCACTGACAGATCAACAGATTATCTGAGCTCGAGGAAAACAACACAATGCAACACATGCAGAGGAAGTCAAGAGAGGAAGGCTTTTTCCTTTCCTTCCTCTGGAAAGCTGTTAGTTCAACTCGTGGGATCATTTGTGGTAAGATAGAGAGCAGTGTGATGCACAGAGGCTGATGTGGTGGAACAGTCCACTGACCAAAAACTGTCAGAGTGAAAAGTGTGATGTGACGCTGTGTGTGTGTGAGAAGATCACTGAGCTGAACTCTACCAGTGGTTAACTAACAGAAACACATTTACATTTAGCAGACGCTTTTCTCCAAAGTGACTAACAGTAATTCATCTAAACATTCAGACTCTGATGGAGGAGGCTGCAAGAGCTTTTCTAAGACTCAAAGTTGAAGATGAACAGAGCAGAGAGGTGGAGGAGAACAGAGTCTGTTGGTAGTTGTAGGCTGTGTTGAAGAGGAGAGTTTGTAGGGAGGCAGCAGAGACACAGATGCTGGCCTGAGGCCGAGGACCACCACAAGACATTCATCTAGCCACGAAGCCTTGAAGGCCCCACATCCTCTTCAGAACCAGCAGAGTTCTCCTCCTTTACAAGACACATCTCCAATTCTGTGGAGGGTCCTTCAGCACCGGGTCCAGAGGAACCATGTGGTCCACTTGGTCTGCAGGATTTTATCCACCAACATAAACTGAAGCCTGCTAGACCTTTTTTGTTTTTTGTTTAGATGAATTACTGTGAGTCACTTTGGAGAAAAGCGTCTGCTAAATGTAAATGTGTTTCTGTTAGTTAACCACTGGTAGAGTTCAGCTCAGTGATCTTCTCACACACACACAGCATCACATCACACTTTTCACTCTGACAGTTTTTGGTCAGTGGACTTTTCCACCACATCAGCCTCTGTGCATCACACTGCTCTCTATCTTAATGTACAACACATTAATCTGGCTGTTCTCTGGTGAATAAACACTCGAGAGAAGAAACCACAAATGATCCCACGAGTTGAACTAAGAGCTTTACAGAGCAGGAACAGGGAACATGATGATGAAGATCAGGTCATGCTGCCGAGCTCAGGAGACGACCAGAGGTGATGAGTCAGAGGACCTGAGAGGTCTCTGTGAGGTGAAGGGAAGTTGAAGGAGGCGAGTTTAAAAACAGAAACAACTTCACCTGCAGCAGCAACAACAAATATCTAACAAACCAGATGACCACTACACTTCACTCAAGGCCTCTAACACACACACACACACTGAACCACATCTACCTCACCTCATGGACACTCAGGTCCTGGACCAGTCCCACATGTTAGGACCAGGACCTCAGGGACACCCTGGAGCAACATGAGACAGTGAGACTCCCCTCTTCTCATCCACCGAGCATCACCAGAGGAGAAGCTTTTATAAAGTTCCATTTAAAAACACATCCAGCATGAGGTGCTGTTTAGCTGTGTGTCACTCCCACTCTGTCTCATCCTGTTTTCAGTGTGGCTGCAAGACAGCACTGAACACAGGTGAACACAGGGTGTGGAGCTTAAACTTTAAACCGACCCAGTCGGGTCAGCTGACCCTGCAGCAGTGGAGGGTATTTACCCACGCTGATGAGTCATGGCCCACGGGGGGAGGGAGGCTGTTGGCATGTGTTACTGTGCCTTAGATGGTTTTTTTTTGTTTGTTGTTTTTAAAGATTTTTTTTGAGGCATAGATACATTTATTTGACAGTGGACAGACATGCAGCACAGGTCCTCCAGCCGGATTTGAACCGTGGTCCACTGCGTTACATGAAGCATTAACCACTCGACTACCTGTGGGCCCACTGTACCCTTGATGTGCCCTTGATGTTTGTGGGGAGCGGTAGAGCAGACCAGTGAGGGTTCGATCTTCTGTGACCTGAATGATTTCCAAAATTGCACAGAGGTCAGAGGTCAGCTCAGCTCTATCAAAGGACAAACAGTGTGACAGGCTCTTTATCTTGTATCAGCAATGTGTGTGTGTGTCTGAATGATCCTCTCAGAACTGGAATGTGCGATTCCTTCTGTCACATTTTCCTCAAACTTAACCAGACTACAAAGAGACAAGAAGAGCAGTTAGAGGGTTTTTACCTGACTGTGTGTTCAGAGGCTTTCTGGTCTTAATGTGATGCAAAAAAAAAAAAAAAAAAAAAAGGAATAAAATAAGGAAGAGGCAGAGGAAGTGTGAGGAAGACCTGCTTTATTAAAACATGTCCAGTACTTGTTGCAGCTCTGTATGAGACACGACCCCATCTTCCCATCAAGATCAGCTTTCCCAGGAAGTCACAAACTCTAAAAGTTACAAATTAAGCCTTTAAATCTCTCTCTATCAGTGCTGCACACACTGACAGAGAGAGATTTAAGTGATCTTATCTAAACACCCAGTAACCATTAAATACTTTACACAAACACGTCTTTATTGTCCTGTCAGCAAATATTTGTCATGGTATGAAACACAAAGATGTGCAAAGAAAGACATGAAGCCAAGAGAGCCTCCATCTCCCATCAGCCCTCACTGCACCTTCTACACTGTGCTTCATAAACCTTCTCCTGACTCCATCCTGTGAGACTCCTGCATACAACATGTTTAATCAGCTTCTAATGAACACAAGTCTCTTTGTTTCCTGTGTTGGCTCATTGGATTCATGCAGAGGGACCCAGTTCTTCACATGTGCTGCTGTCTCTTGTCTTCTTGTGTTACAGGAGACAGTGTTAGTCTGATCCATGTTGTTTTTAATACGTCACATGTCATAAACAGTTCAACTCACTCTGACTAAAGCAGGCTGGGTAACTTTCCCTCCACTCAGCTCAGAAGATCTCCTCATATGTCACATGACAAGTCTCACCTTCTTCTCCAAAGCTAAAAAAGGGCTCCTTATTTGAAAGACAGTCACTTAGAGGAAATCACCTGAGTGCACCTTTGAAATCATCTCCATTCAAGATATAAAACATACAAAAGCAGATAACAGTGTTTCCTTGGTCTGATTCATACAACAGATATCAGGTTTTTCCAGCCAGCAGGAACGTTGACAGTCATATTCAATTATCCAAAGATCTTGCAGCGCAGCATTCAAGATTTAGTCCTGCACGTTACTTACATTGTACTTATAAAAAGGCCAAAACAAACATGTTTTCCAGAGGAATTAAGGAGCAGTAAGGTTTTTTTCAATGTGATGGAGCTGTGGGCCTCAATGTCACGTCTATTGTGTGTCACAAACACACACTGCTTACAGACACACACCTATGAGCTTCAGCAGGTGAACACACTGACAACTACTTTTTTACAGTGTTTTGTTGTTTTGGGGCTTCAAGTTCAAGTTCAAGTCTTTATGTGTTATAGTTTCAGAGTCATGGTGTCAAGATTCTGTCTTGCTGTCTCGCCTTAATCTAACCCTGTCACTATTAATCCCTGACACAATGCTACATGTGTAAATAATGTCAGAGGCTTCAGCAGACACACGCCTGCACCTACTTGTATTCACAGGCTAATAGTTACAGAAGCGTTCCTCCTCTCAGCTTTCACACACAGTTATCACCTAGAATGAGAGGTTCACCTTGTGTGTTCACATACAGTGCCTTGCAAAAGTATTCACCCCCCTTGTACTTTTCCACATTTTGTCATGTTACAACCACAAACGTAAATGTACTTTATTGGGATTTGATGTGATAGACCAACACAAAGTGCTGCATAATTGTGAAGTGGAAGAAAAATGGATGCATGGTTTAAACGTTTTAAAAAATATAAAACAGAAAAGTGTGGCGTGCAAAAGTATTCACCCCCCTGAGTCAATACTTTGTAGAACCACCTTTCACTGCAATGACAGCTGCAAGTCTTTCGAGGTAAGTCTCTACCAGCGATGCACATATAGAGACTGAACTATTTGCCCATTCTTCCTTGCAAAATAGCTCAAGCTTAGTCTGATTGGATGGAGAGTGTCTGTGAACAGCAATTTTCAAGTCTTGCCAGAGATTCTCATTTGGATTTAGGTCTGGACTTTGACTGGGCTGTTCTAACACATGAATATGCTTTGATCCAAACCATAACATTGTAGCTCTAGCTGTATGTTTAGGCTTGTTGACCTCCTGGAAGGTGAAACTCCGCCCCAGTCTCAAGTCTTTTGCAGACTCCAACAGGTTTCTTCCAAGATTGTCCTGTATTTGGCTCTATCCATCTTCTTATCAACTCATGGCTCTCTTCTTGCCACTCTTCCATAAAGGCCTGATTTATGGAGTGCATGACTAATAGTTGTCCTGTGGACAGATTCTCCCTCCTGAGCTGTGGATCTCTGCAGCTCCTCCAGAGTTATCATGGGCCTCTTGGCTGCTTCTCTGATCAATGCTCTCCTTGCCCGGCCTGCCAGTTTAAGTGGACGGTCATGTCTTGGTAGGTTTGCAGTTGTGCCATACTCTTTCCATTTTCAGCTGTTGGATTGAACAGTGCTCTGTGAGATGTCAAAGCTTGGGAATTTTTTTTTCACATCCTAACCAGGCTTTAAACTTCTCCACAACTTCATCATGTCCCCCCTCCAGTAAAGCTGTCCCCCCCCCAGAATAATTTGAGACACAATTAATAATTTTTGACCAATGCAGTACCATTTATTGAAAGCACAATGAAAGCGGTGCTCATTATAATCGCACGATAATGTGCTATTTACATCTTTAAAGATTTAGTCCCCCGCCGTCCCATTCTTACAAAAGGTTGAGTCCACCCCACACTCTTTCCAAGGGCGAGCTGCAGCAGCATGTGGATGGAGCCTGCTACTCACACCGTGCTTCACGGGGTAAGAGGTGTGTATACCACACAGACATAGCTACATAAGTTACAACAACACACATCCTATTTACTAAAAGCGCCAGGTCCAGGCTGTCTGCAACATTTATCCTGCATTGTTCAAAAGTCTACTCAATTCTGAGTGCTGTTAAGCTAAGTTAAAAGCTACAGATAGTGATAGTCACACACAGAGAGGAGAGGAGAGGGACAGGATAGGACAAGAGCAGTAATAATTATTTTTGTCATTCTAAAAGACTGTCTGGATATAAATGTCAGAATCAGATATTACTGACATTTTAGATTTATGTCCAGGAAGGTTTTATCCAGTTATCCAGAGTTAATTGTCTTGAAATATGTTCAGTTAACTAGTAGATACTGTATCTACTTTGTTTTTACAACAGATTTTTTTCATTTCTGAGTCTGAAATGTTGCAGTCTCTGTCAATCTCCAATTAAATTATCAGATGTCAGATGTGTTCACACAAAGTGTATTATTGCAACCTTCCACCTAATACCATGTATTGCTGGGTGAATAAACAAGAACTTGTGTACAGGTAGGGTAAGGACTAATACAGTATAATGCAATTATTGTAATTGGACTCAGCCAGTGCTAATAAAGGTCTTCTGCCTGCCTGTTGGAGAGATAGAGAGACTAAAGCCTCAAATTGTGGTAAAAGATGCTGTATAAAGGACAGGCTTCAACTTTTATTCCTTTCCCCCCCTGGAATTATTCTCTAAAATTTTACTGTTTATTGTCCCCCCCCCAACTATAAAATGGGATTTTCGCCCCAGTGTGTTCCTTGGGCCTCATGATGCTGTTTGTTCACTAATGTTCTCTAGCAAACCTCTGAGGCCTTCACAGAACAGATGTATTTACACTGAGAGCTGCTGGGCTGGCTGCCATGCCAGCCCAGCAAGCTGCTCATGGCCAGGAGCTTCATGACGGCAGAGGGGGGGGTGTACACCAACACATCAGCGAGAGCAAAGATAAAGCAAAGACACACACAGTTCATCAGACAGGTGAACTTGTCTGACCTGGCTCTCATTAAGCAACATTTGACCAGTGTGTCCAGCAAAGATGTTTGTAACTGAATCCGCTCACATTCCAGAGGTTTCTGACAGCTCTTAGTCAGCGAATCTGGTAAAATACACACAATGTTCACTTTCTCATGATTCAGGACTCATTAGCGGGACAAAATCAGGGCGTACGGTTCCTCTAACTGCACCATTCTCGCACATTAACACCACTCAGAGTTAACACGGACTCCGGAGGTTTGAATACAATTCTCAATAACTTAACCTGCGCCTAACGATTTAAATGAATCTTTTATTCATCCACAGCCTAAAAGCTTATGCCTGCTAAGTGATCAAGACAATTCTGTACATTTAGGTCAAGAAAAAGTGGTCAGATTTAAAGCTGGCCACCAAAAAGCGTGTTGCCGCACTTAGGTGCAGCATCAGGCAGACTGGAGGAGGCCAACTAGACTCCAGCCTGATCCTGACGGGGACAGAGGAGAGAACGATCTCTGGCACAAGTGGTGACACAGACGCACTCGCGTCAGAGCCAGAGCAGAGTGGTAACCAACAACCTACTTTTGCTTGCATTGTAAAATCTATCAAACTCTGACTGTACACATTTCTTACAAATAACGAGGCTTACACTTGTGACGTGGATACACATTTTTATTGTATTTTTAAATGTTTCAGAGCCAGGCACCAGCATCCTGTCGGCCAGGTCTCCTCCCCAGAGCGCGTGCCCTCTGCCCCCAGTGCTGCGCAAAGACCAAACATCATCACGGCAGAGGTCCTGCAGAGACACATAGAAATATGCAGCTTACTGGCCTCAGTTGTCGGCGCACGTGAGGCAATAAATAAGACATCAAAAGAAATTACTGAAACTCTAAATAAGCCTTAATAAAACGGTTTAAATTACGGGGTTAGGGACTTATTTTCACGATAATGACCGCCGTTCTATACATCATCCCATACATACACACACATACATATATTTAATATCTAATATATAAACACACACATAGCCTATAGCTCATGTTAAATATAAGAATAAGAATAGTACAATATGTAGAATATTTTACATTCACATTCATACTTTGGAACAGATATTAATGTGTTTTTAGTCCGACACGGAACCACCTGCCCTTCAGCAACCCGAAGCAGCTCCACTGTGACCCGTGTGCGTGTGTGCGCACTATTGAATCTGCGTTCCTGCTCTGTAGCAGGTTTGCCAGCGGGGTTATTAGGTATTCCGTTAATTAGTTGTCATGTTAGGCTATTTAGCCTATAATATTGTTTTATTTTACAAAAAAAGTGGTCTCAGTAAAAACGTGGGCTTTTTTTTTAAATTACCATTTATTGTGTTTTATTCGTTTTAAGAATCCGTTTTGATCTGTTCTAAATATGTGACTGCAAATGCTTGATGACAGCTGAGGTTTGTTTAATAATTATTTTCAGACTCAGCCAGATTTTGCTGTGCTGCACCGCAAATCCACAGACTCAGATTTGCGTACACGAGCTCAGAGCTGACGTGAGATTTGATCGTAGCTCCCGCTCACGTCCAAATTAATAAATGCCGAAGCTTGCGTGGAAATGGTCGTGCGCACGGTTTTCTGCCGTACGTTCGTCTGATAAATGAGGGCCATCATGTGAATATTTAATACGAATAAAACAGATACAGAATGATCCACAGAGGTTGAGTCTGTTCTCTCTCAGGACTTCTTAAATAACTAAATGTACCATCGAGGCCGGCTCTACGGAGGGACAAGAGGGGCAGCGCCCCCTCAAGTCAACATTTTAGAAGTTGAGAAAACACATTTTAATGTAGTCACACAATTAATATATTACAAGTTGACAAAGTTATCTGCAGTAGCAGAAAAATCCGCTGAAATAGGGAAACACACGATACAGTATCAGCTTCCCTCTCATCTCTCTCTCCCTCCGCTGTGCGTGTATTCACAGGCTGCAGCACACACACACACACACACACACACACACACACACACACACACACGAGCGGAGAATGAGATGGAGCAGAAAAATTAAGGGCAAAAAATAAAAAACGGTTAATACAGGATTCAGCCAAATGCGCCATATTAACAGCTTTTAGTGGAGTATGGAAGCGAATCTGCTCCATAATTCAAATTAAAATGGATTAACAGAAATGCTTTTTCAATTTCAGAATATAGCTGCATTTTTCACTCATAAATACAATGAGTAATAAATCATCCAAATTGCATTTTCATTTTATTCTTCTGCTCATTGTGTAACTTTACGTTTTTATGTCACACACACACACGAACATAAAGAAACAATGGTCACATTTTTAAAATCTAACCACTTTTATTGTTAAAGAAGCAGAAGATGTGACACTCAGATACGATATATACAACTGTGTTGTTGAGGAGTGTGAAGCTGAGTGACATCAACCATCCCAGTGTTGATCTTAATCAGGTTGTAATAATTCAATTAATTAACATGTGGGTCTGATTTCTGGGTGTCATGGCTCCGCTCTGTGGGCCCCTCCATTAGGAACGTGATCAGGATCTCCATCCAGAGGCTCCATCTCTGTATCTGCGGGGGGTCTGACACCTGCAGCTCTGTGAGCCTTACAAACACGAACCAAACACAACACGCAGAGGAGAACTACAGCTAAGAGCAGCTGCAGCACATTGAAGATTATACTGACGATGAGTCCAGTTCCGATCTGCTCCTCGTCCGGTCCCGGTGTCGGCTGCAGAGACAGAGAGACACAAAAATGTGTTTGGTTAATAAAGTTATCATAGCAGCAGGTACATTCAAATACAATACAATCAGAGCACAAGGACACGAATAGAAACAATAAAATACTGTAAACAATATTAATCAATTATGTTATATTATTATTATATTATATATGTGTAACAATAAAATGCTTAAATAGAAGAGAAAGGGTTACATGAACATGAGTTGCGAGAAGATAAAGTATTTACAGTAACAACAACAACAACAACAATAATACAACATTTTACATGATGACGTGACGTACATTATATCATAAGCTGTATATGTATGTGTGTATGTGTGTAGGTGTGTGTATGTGCATAAGTTCAGTACATATGTAAATATATTTATATTTATATAACATGTGATTTATTGATTTCAGTAGATTTCTTCCTGTTCCTTTTTCGGGCATGTCGGTGATTGTTAACGGAACATACTTTGGAACATGATTTTCATTTCATTTGCGCATTTATCGAACTCATTTAACTTTTTGTTTGTCTGAGTAATAAAACTGGTTCAGTCTGCTCTCCTGCAGAAATGAAGGCCCAACATGTGTTATGACGTCACCAGCGGCGGGCCTCCAGCAGCAGAAAACGACGTCTCCACATTTACGCGCGTAATTACGCACAAGGAACAGATGACACAACTCCTGACTCGTCTCTTTTGGAGAGTTTATAAGTGAAGCGTTTAGTTTCTATGATTAAATGAGCCACGATATTTGTTGTTTCAGTGAATTACTGCGTTAATGGAAATGTTCGAAATAACTGACAGCAGCCTCAGAGCAGCTATAAAGACATGGCAGTCTATTTAGGAGCGCGTGGACAAATATGAATCAAGAATGAAGATAACGTGCAGTTGAGGATCAGGTTATCACGCGGATTGAGCAAGGCACTGAGGTGACTCACCTGCAGGGTACCAGTGGGAGCAGGGCGGCTCTTCTGGACGGTCACCTTCACAGCAGCAGGACTTCTTCCTCTGGTTTTCTCTCCGTTTCCATCCACGGTGTAACAAACGTAGTTCCCTCCGTCCTCCAGCTGAGCGTCCTTCACAGTCAGGGACAAGTCTCCAGTCTGGACCCAGTCAGGTGACACCGACAGTCTCCCCTTGGGCTGTCCGGAGGAGCGGTTCTGACCCAGAACCAGCTCCCCGTCCCTCTCCCACCGTGCGCTCCCCCCCTGCAGCCCCTCCGTGGAGGAATAGCAGGGGATCCTGGCTGTCTCCCCCTCAGACACTCTCACATCATAGGGGAAGACCACAGTCAGCTGGATGATTGTGATAAGATCACTTTTACAAGTGAACTCATAAAACGCATCATCGTTGAAGTTCACTCTGGTCAGGTTGACGCTGGAGGCTGAAACGTGATGAATCCGGTCCTTGTAGTCTTCAGCCGGCTTCCACACACCGCCGACACGGTTTGCGACTGACCGAGAGCTGGTGTCTGTCCTCCGGACCCGGACCAGCTGCATGTCACCGCCCGCACAGACCCCTTTTACCGTTAACTGCACAGAGTCCGCCAAGTTTACAGCCTCTCCAAAAACACGCACGACAGGGAAGAAGACAAAGAGGGTACAGACCGAGAGGAGCTGTGATCTGGACATGTTCAGGCTGCAGGAGTGACTGAAGGATGTCACCCTGCATGTGGGGAGGTGAAGAGGCGGGAGCGGAGGGCAGCATCACCATCAGCCCTGCAGCCGGCTTCATTAACATAGAGTTCCGCCAAAGAGCGTGTGCGTAATCTAAGGCATGTATGGAATGATCATCCGCCCCGTGCTGCCCTATGCTGAGCACTATTTGTACTGCATATATGTAGGAGAAATACATTTTTAAAAAATATATAAATGAAAAAAAATAGGGGAAAAAGGTAAAGATAGAAAAAAAAATATAAAATGACCCCCCCAAAAAATAAAAAAATAAGACCATGACAAAAGATAAAATTAAATAAAAACAAAAAAGAGAAAAAACAAAACGAGAAAAAATAAAGATATATATGTAATTAATCTGCATTCAAAAGTATAAAATCATCCTGCGTTTTCAGCGTGGCTGCCCTGTCAGAGCCAGAAATATTTCTAAAGAGGTTTGTTTTTCAGCTTTTGTGACGTTTTCCAAAAAGGCTTTTCAAACATTTCATTCAACAAGTAGGAGGATTTCCTCCAATCACAAACACATACTGAACAGATCATGACATCACAGCACCAGCAGCTCCATCTAACCCATAACCTCCTCCAGAGAGAAGATATAAAGCGTTTAAAACCAGTTAATCCTCTTAAATCCAGACTTAATCACCAGCTCTAAATTAATTTGTCAAGGAACCCTGCAGTAGTACCCTCTTCAGTGAGATTGCACCATCCCCATATTTATGAAGTTTTAAAGCCTTTCACACCTCCCTCTGCCTTTAATTGCTGCATATTAAGGATGTTTATGTTTGAGTTCATTTTTGTCAAGTACAGTTTAAATATATTTCTCAGTTTAATGTAGTAAAGACCTATGTGTTCTTTTTGAACTTCAAAATGTACTTTAAGGGAATTATTTTTAGCACGTTGAAAATACCCTGGTCCCTCGAAACCATCCTGTGGTTTCAAACTTTTAAGTGTTCAAACGCAGACAGAAATCTGCTGACTGGTCTGCACCTGTATCTCCACCACCATCCCCCTTGGCCTACGAGTTCATCAAAGGTCAGTGAAAAAGTTTCATATGAGTGGGATGGAATGTTTGTAACTTATGGGATGGAGAGGAGGTGAAAGAGGGGTGTGAGAGAAAATGATGACAAAAGCTCTCAATTCAATTCAATTCAATTCAATTTCAATTCAATTCAATTCAAAGAGCTTTATTGGCATGAGGTAACACCGTACATATTGCCAAAGCAAGCATTTAGAATTCAAAATAATAATAACAATAAAGGAGAACAAAAGCTCTCACTTCAAATACAGTTTGAAAGACAGGTGTGAAAACTTCAGAAACCTGGTATAATTCTGTAGAAAGTGAAATGAGTGATCATAGGCCAGTACTTGCAGACTGGACTTGCAGCGTCTCACAGGAAATCTATGGCGGTTTCATTCTCTCTTCACAGGTCCCTCGCTGGGTCGGGGCCTCGCTTGTGGCTTCAGGGTCCGGATGTTGTCCAACCGCCTTAAGGGTTTCTTTCACATTTCACTTTTCTTCCTTCTCTGTGATTTTGCCTGTTTTTATTCCTTTTACTTGTAAGAATTCCTTTAGATTTGTTTGTGTTTTCACATTTTGAGTTCTGCCTTCACCTTAGACTTGTCACACCGCGGTGAGGCTCGTCCTGTCTTGGGTTTTCTGTCTTGTGAATTTCATGTTTTATTTTGAAAAGTAACTCTCCTCTTGTGTCACCGGTCTGACGTCTCCCCTAATCCCTGATTGTTCTCACCTGTGCTCCCTTCACTGATGTGTATATAGTCTGTTTTCCCCTGTCTCGTTGCCATAGTATTTCGTCCTGCGTATACCTCAAGCCAGTGACCACAGCCATTGAGAGAGGCCAAGAATTCGTTTGTATTCTCGATTCCTTTGTTTTCTCCTCAAGAAGAGTGATATTTTGTTTGTAGTATTTTCAGCTCTGTTTGAAGCTAGGTTTTGTTTGTTGTTGGTTTTATTCCTCCTTTTGGAGTGTTTTCTGTCCTTTGTTATTTTCTTAGAAGTACAGTATAGTATAATATTTCGTAGCCCTCGCTTCCTCCCTTTTGGAGCGCGATTTGTTGTCAATATTTCATAGTAAGTCCTCGATAGAGTACACCAGTTTTCAGCCTATTATTTTCCCTCCTTTTGGAGTGTTTTCTGTTTCTGTTTTTGCTGAGTTTATTTTGCCTTGTCCCCTTCCACTTTTCCCCTTTTCCTGTTTCTAGAGTTTGTAGTGTTTCAAAGCCTATTGTGTAGTCACTCTTACTTACGAGTAAAAATCAGGATTTCAGAATTAAGACTTGGTTAAACTGTCTGCTTCTAAGTCCTCCTTCCAGCCTCGGCCTGAAAAGACTAGACTTCCTTCTGCTTTGCTTACCTGTTGAGTGCTTATTCACGATTTTGTTTCCTTTCACTTTGTGAACTTTTAAAGGTGCCGTATTAATAAAGCTTATTTATTCTCAAGCGTCTACTTTTGCAGTGGCCTTGTAATTACAACCTCATGTGAGGTACTTGACCTTTACCCCTAAACTAACATTGTGATAGAGGCGTCTGTAAAATATTCATGTCTAATCTGGTTTTCACAATATCAGATTTTAACTGCACGACTATTTAATGATATCTCTGACTTTGTTTTCTGTGTGCTTTTCAGGTAAATGACCTTAACGTGAGGAGACGTCACTTATTAAATGACATCAGTGTGTTTTCAGCATCTCAGCTATGAGGATGTAAAGCTTTCCCTTATACATGTGAAAGTATTTGTATCGGGCGACTGCAGTTCAAGTCGGCGTCACCACTGGATATTTGAAAGGAGGTGGGACCACCATACCCATCCATGTTTTTGGCGACCAAACTGATTATTTGAAGCCAAACTGTGATGTGTTCCCAAACCTTACCTAGTGTTTTTTTGTGCCTGAGCTTAGCCCAGAGCAAAAACACAGTGCCGTGAAAAGAGAGAAACAGAAAACTGAACCTGAAGTTGTGGTTTTGTAGAAACGCACTCAGCTGACATTTATTCTGGTGAAAGAGTTGCAATCGATAATATTTCTTGATAAATGTTATAAATGTTCAAACACTCTGGACTCTTGTCAAAACCATCCAGTAGATTCACACTTGTTGTCTAACGCAGACAGAAAACTGTTCTCTGGTCTGTAGCTGTTGCTCCACCATCGTCCTCATGGCCTCATAAATTTGCATCAAGATGTCTTTACAAAGTGGAACTATCAGCCTTCACCCGTCCTGCAGTCAGCATGGAAAAATTAGTGAGTAGCCACAAAGGAGAGATCGTTCTCATGGGACAATACAGAGACCTTTGTTGTAGCACAGGAGCCTCAGGTGTATCATGTCAGCCAAAGAAAAGACTTTTGGAAAGGTCCCAAAGTGTGTTTGTGGCAGGAGATTAATTACTGTGTGGCATCCGTTCTCTAGAGAATGAACAACGTCCAGCTTGTCTAATTGATGCTGACAAAACACCGACGTGTTGCTGCAGATATGAAGCAATTTAGACTCATTACTGTCTTGATTGCTGCCTCGAGTCTCACTCAGGTCTTGTCTGGTTGTTATTCTGCGCTCACACTTCTGACTGTCCACAACAATCCCTCCCTATCATACCGTTTTTACAAATAACATTCAGACTTCTTGAGTCCAAAGGTCATCAGCTTTTAATATTATTCAGTCTCTTTTTAATCACTTCTGCAGTAGTTATCCAGGATACTGTATGAAAAGCCGGCTCATTATAAAACATACTGAGGACACAGTGACTGCCAGCCTTAAACCAGAGGAGGATCAGGGCCTCAGGTCCAGTTTGTTCCCCTTAAAAACCCTAAAAAGCCTGACAGGCCTTAAAGTCAGTCCAACTGGATCCCGCTGAATGCTATGTTTGATATGTTTTCGAGGGACGTCTAGCTGTAGGTTGTGATTAAAGCCTGAGTCACATCAGACCACAAAGGTGGAACTCCCCCTGAGTCTCAGCTTAAACTGATCAACTTCAACATGTATTTCCTCTCCGGTCCGTCACTGTCCTTCTACCTTCAGAGACGACTCCTGTGTTCAGGAGAGAAACACTTGCACAGAAAGTGTCTGTTTCATTTGATTTTTTGCATGTTTCCCTTCACCTGTCCAAACCCCTGCTGTCACGTTCACACACAGACTTGGATCTGATTATATCTTTGGCAGTGAGTGTGAGTCATCATTCCTCTGCAGAAAGGCTTCCCCTTTCTCCATGAGGAACGACTGCTGAACCCAGTGATAGTTTGGCAGGCGGTCAGTCAACTCAGACCCACACTGAGGATAGTACATACGTGAGGGGCCTTTTGGACCTAAAGGCTCTTTTCCTTTGTGTTTGGGTTCAGATGTTAATGCACACAAGTTGACAACTTTGCCGTTGTCTGGAAACTGCCATCCAACATTTTCATTCTGGTCAAGAATCTTTTACTGTTTCAGCCGAGGACTCTCTCTCTGTACAGACGCCGGTGCTCAGAGGACGCTTTAAAACCTCCAACTTTCCCGGTGCTGAGGTTGGTGGCAGGTCCAGAAGGTTTGGCAGGAAGAAGAAGGATCACCCCGACATAATATTACCGTGATGTACTCATGTTTGCTTACATACAAACCAAACTCAGTCTCAGTCCCAACACATCAAACACAGCCGCCCTACGCTTCTAAGTGTGACACTGTAGTTGCACCTCTAGCTGCTGATACACCACGTTTTTAGCCACCCGGCCTTCGTCAGTGAGAACAAATGTCCATTTATGAGCGTGCCAGGCAGGTTAACACACCTCATCACGATCACTGACTCCACTGAGAGTGGATCACACCTAAACCACAAGACCCTCACACACAGACTGAACATTGTAAGCATGACTCAGCGACAGTTTGCCAAAACAGGTCGGTGCACAGGAAACCCAAATCATAAGGACTAGGCGAAGGCGATATGTTCCGAAAACAGAACGAGGCAAAAACAGGAATATTGCTGGAATGTTTCCTGCAGGGAGACAAAGATGGACTGGCAAAGAGACGGGAGAAATTCAGAGTATGTACACAAAGGAGAGGAGGATAATTGGGTAATCGCCCTGTCGACATCAGATGCTTTAGATCCGTGTCTACTCGATGTCATGCACATGTGGGCAAAGTGTTTTCATAGGCTGTTGTGTAATGAGTGTGCCGGATAACATCAACTGTGTCTGATAACATCAGACGCACTTGATATACCTCAACACACTTGAGATACCTCAACTGTGTCTGATAACATCAGACACAGTTGAGGTATCTCAACAGCAGACAGGCTGTGACTCACTGCAGACTCCATATTTTTGTTGTTGCAGCCACATGACAGGAGGTCACAGTCATGATGAGCACAGATCAGAGCAGTACTTTAACTCAGTGCTGCTACTTTCACATCCTTGTTTTATGCACTGTATTCCTTTAATCTGCTTTCAGCTGTCTGTGTGCACATGAGTACTTGAGAGATGTAAACAAGCCAAAGAACACACAGTGAAGTGTTGTGTTCACGTCACAGCCGAGCTGTGGGAAGTCCAAGGTGTTTTAAATGAGACCTTAGGATCTCCAGCCTGTCTGTAATGAGAAGATACAGATATCAGACCGTCTCTGCAGAGTGAAGAGAGAGACACACGCACACACACACATAATGTGTGTGTGTGCGTGTGTGTGCATGTGTGTGCTTGCAGACGTGTTTGTTGTGGTGTAAAACTCCACCAACCAATTGGTTGTAGGGTAACTACTGCTGTAAGTCTTTGAGTGTTTGAGTTTATAGAGAGGAACAAAAAAAAAAAAAAACAACACATTTTTATGTGATTCATGACACAATTCCACTGAGATCAATCAATTATTTCTCTCTCCATTCACTAACGTACAAAAACAATATACATTTCATTTAGGAAATGGAGAATACAAAAACATAAAAATGTATGTTTATATTGATGTTTATTTACAGCAGTGCATTTAACAGCAGACGAGGAGACATCATATGATACAAGACATTCATTTCTTCAAGCGGTCATCAACACTTGGAATTGTAGGAAATGTGATGTAGTCTAGCCATGAAGCCTTGAAGGGCCCACATCCTCTTCAGAACCAGCAGAGTTCTCCTCCTTTACAAGACTCATCTCCACGTCTGTGGAGGGTCCTTCAGCACCAGGTCCAGACTTAATTTTGGAACAGGACAATAAAAGCAGCGAGTGTTTAGGAGTTTTCAGTCAGGAGGGTTTTCCTGAGCTACACCTCGATCACTGTTGGCTGATGATGGCCACAAAAACAGCATCCACTCTGCTTTGCTGTCAATCCCAACTGTGCAGATAATTGTCAGAAGGAAATGGCCTGTAAAACCACATTAATGTCTTCGCATATTACGTTCTGACCTGGCCTTTCTTTGCATGTGTGTTTCTCTTTGTGTGTGGGCTCGCTGATACTCGTCAACGTGGGAATGCGGTTAGGGTAAAGCAAAATGTGACTGAAGGAAGAGGAAGTTTTCTTTCAGTTTGTGTTTAAAGAAAAACCCACAAAGTAAACACACACGCCTGTTTTTGAAGGATTGCGGTGACGGTGTGTCGGGGTGCAGCAGCTCAGCGAAGGTAGCTGTGAGGTTTGAACGTCAACACACAGCCGGGACTTTACTTTAAACACAAGTGTGCAGCCGAGCGTGCAGCAGAGTGTGCAGCAGTGTGTCAGCAGTGTGTGTTTTCATTCAGACAGGGAATCGGCAGAAACCACAGAAGATTACATTATGTCACCTCGCTCACTTACTCTGGGAATTCTCTCCCTGACATTTACCTGCTCGGTGGTCCAGTCAGATTGAGGACTTTCTTGCCACCTTTCTTTCTTTTTCCTCTTTGCAAATTTAACATATTAACAGGAAACTTAACGCTTCACATGAGAGAGGGGGGGAGAGGGGAAGAGCCGGGGATGAAAAGGTAGAGGGGGAACGGGTCTTTACAACACTGCAGGTGTTTGTTTCTGTTAGTTCACCACTTGTAGAGTTCAGCTCAGTGATCATCCCACACAGACACAAGCTGCTGGAAGAGAACACCACCTGTTTCATGCTGTTCATGGTGTCGTTTAACTGCAACAATAACACATGAAGACTTGAACTTGAACTTGAGGCCCAGAAACCAACAAATCAATGTGAAAAAGTAGCTGTCAGCGTGTTCACCTGCTGAAGCTCACAGGTGTGTCATACCTGTTATCTGCTCTTGTGCATCTCTCTATAAAAGCGACTAACCTCTGTCTATGTGTGTGTGTGTGTGTGTGTGTGTGTGTGTATGTGTGTGTTCCTCAAATATCTCTGCGGATCAGGATCAGACTGACCTGAGAGTTTCAACATGGCTGCTGTGTGGTTCAAGGGTGTGATATTTCGCATTTGTTTGGATTGCAATGATACCGTTAATAAATTATTTCATAAATGCTTTACAAATTCCACGAGCATTGTCCACCGGAGCCACTATAGTCACGTGCGCACCAGAGCCAATCACTGCAGAGCCCACCGCGACCCCCCCCACCTTAAGAAACAAGCAGACTTATAACTGCAGCGGCGCGAGCTGGACCGGGATTTTGCCGGCGGTTCGGTCCCGTTCTGTTCTGTGCATCTAAACTGACTGTTGTGGATTAATGAGACTAAAAGAGTCCGGATCGAGTCTGTTCGGGTCTGAGGAGATCCGGAGACGCGCGGACAACAAAGTGGAATCAGATCTGTGGATGTTCTTGTGTACGCTAGCTAGCTGCTAGCCGCTAGCTACACAGCCCACCTCCCGATCGAGGCGATGGACCGGACTCACCGGCACGTCCAAAACCGGACTTAGGGTAAATAATGTCCGCCACGCTTTTTCGCTAACATTGCCGTCACGTTTGCTTTGTTTCTGGTGCAGGAAGAAACGGTAAAAACGGGCTTTTGTCACGAAAGTGTCCAAGCAGCAAGTTTGGTTGTTGAGGAACAGGAAGTTGTGGGAGGGACGTAAGCAGATGATTGACAGGCAACGACGGTCGGTGTGTAGACAGCGATACTGAGAGTTGAGAGATTTGTGACATTTAGCGTGTTTGGAGTGTATAGTTAGTGTTTTATGTAGTGTTTAGTGTGTAGTGGAGTCTTTTTTTGTTTAATGAGTCAAAACAATTAGGAGACGGCTGAATGAGCATTGCCTGCATTTGAATGTAAATAGTTACATGTAACTTTGTACATTTTTAAAATGTATGCACATATAATGCAAATATAAATTGTTGTTTATATTATAAGTAATACAAAATGGTTTGTAAACATATTTGTGGTTTTCACAGTAAAAAAATCTAACTTTTTCTACTCGAATTTTATGTTTTTTTGTGATTTTAGGTCCATTGTGTTAATACAGTATGTCAAAATAAAAAAATAACTCTTCAGTCACATGTGAGGTTGTGCTAAAAAAAATAATGACACCAAGTAAATAGTTTTTAATAGTCAAAAACGGCCAATTATACCCTGGAATATCGGATTTCACAACAAACCTAAATATCCCTGACGGCCATCCATGAAAAAGCTGCTTAACCTCCCACTTTTCTATAGGAATAAATTTTTCTTACGGGCACTGCACTAGTGATGTTAAATGGAGATAATTTTAGTAAGAAGTCAAGTGTGAACTGAGGTGAGTTCCGCTATGTGGCATATTTAAGGACTTCCTTTGTTACTTTTAGAGGTTATGACTTCTTGTAAAATCTTAAAAAATCATTAAGATGTTGATAACTCATCCTGCACTCACTTTCCTGCAACGTTGAGCTGAAGACAAACTTTTGTATTTACAGTATCTGTCTAAACGTCATCTATGAACCTCATCAGATCATCTGTATTTCCATCTTTAGACCGTAATTCTATGTGTTTCAAACATAAGTCATCTCACAACACACCAGGTATAATCATGACATGTTATCAGTAGCTGCTGCGACTTCTCTTCTCTTTGTGTGCAAGTACAGGCCGAGCAGAAAAACGGTTCGTTGGTAAGAAAAGATGTTGTGAATACTGTATGGAATGTGTCCGTGTGCTAAACATCAGCTGGCACAGTTTTGTGAGGCAGCTCTGTTGTTGTCGTCGTTGTCCTGTTGCCATGGTGACAACACGGTCATGTCAGATGATGTGCAGTCGTGACACAGTCATACGTATTTACCAGGAAGTTGAGTTCACTTCTGATAACACACAGACTCAAACTACAGTCCAACACGTACCTTGATATGACTTCATTTCAAACATACAGTAAGAATTCGCAAAAGTGTTTTGAACATTTAATCATTGTCTTTATCATGAACAAATGTCTAAGAAATCACTGCAGAGCGGAATATGAGAGGAGTGTGGTTTCTCAGCTTGTTCTCTCCTCCAGGGAGGTTGTGTTTTCTGCTTCTTCCTTAAGTTTTTTTCTCCTCTTGCATGTTAATGTCAGAAATTCTCTGAACACACAGTCAGGTAATAAACCCTCTAGATTGCTCCTCTTGTCTCTTTTGTAGACCGGGTCACATTGCACACAAAAGCCAGATGTTGACAGATGTTAGTATAAACTCCACACCCTGTGTTCTCCTGGTGCTCGGTGCTACATTGCAGCTCTTCAAGGCAGCTTTATCTGTCTGCCAGTCGAGCGTTGATGAGGGATGAAAGCACAAGCAGAGTGGAACAATAGCTGAAGTATGAATCATCAACAGAGTTACTGAAGGGTGTCAAGTCACCTTCCCTTATCTCAGCCCCAGTTGTAGTTCCACTCTGCTTAATGTTTGCACTCTTCATCAAAGGTCGACTGGCTTGTGTCAAGCTGCTGACAGCACATTTTGTCGCTTCATTATGATTCTTTTCATGTGTTGGACACGATCTTGTGTATCTGTATCACAACGAGTCACTCAGAGAGGAAAGCTGTTCCTGTCAGAGGTGACAGACGCCTGTCTGATGAACTGTGTGTGTCTCTTTGCTTCATCTTGTCTCTCCCTGATGTGTTGGTGAGCTTCCTCGTGTCAACTAATTACTCAGATAAGTGGTGGATGTTCAGTTGGCAGGCTGGGTGAGGTGGAATCAGTTCAGACAGCAACAATGCCGTGCGAGAGAAGGAGAGAGAGAGAAAAAAAAGGCTAAACTTGTCCTCCTTTGTCTCACTCCTCTAAAACAAACTGCCCCGGGCCTGTACAGTGTGTGTGTCTGTGTCATTAATCTGTCAGTGAGACAAACACGTCCTCCTTCTCCACCAACAACTTCTTTTGTGGTTTCTTCTCTCGAGTGTTTTTTCACCAGAGAACAGCCAGATGAAACTTTTGTACATGAAGATAGAGAGCAGTGTGATGCACAGAGGCTGATGTGGTGGAAAAGTCCTCTGACCAAAAACTGTCAGAGTGAAATGTGTGATGTGATGCTGCGTGTGTGTGAGAAGATCACTGAGCTGAACTCTACCAATGGTTAACTAACAGAAACACATTTGCATTTAACAGACACTTTTGTCCAAAGTGACTCACAGTAACTCATCTAAACATTCAGACGGTCCCACTGCAGGTTCCCTTCTGTTCTCCAGCTGGTCGCTGCGTTTGCTGCACAGGAGAACAAACAGAGGAATCAGATCCAGACAGACATGATGTGATGTGTCTATAACAGCCTGAATACTGAAGACACACAGCTCAACTACACATGATGCGTCAGAGTCAACACCACACTTTGTTTTAAACTGGTCTTCAAAGGGTTCAAATCCTGGTAGTAAAAATGTAACCCAGTGAAAGTTGAAAATATTCATATTTATTGGTTTTATGGCAGTTTTTGAAATTGAACTTTCTGTCAAACAGAACAGTTAATAAACCTGTCATAACACACAGGATGATGCTCATTAATCAGGTGAAACAGCCTGTATTATTATGAGGGATTCACTTTGTTTCCCACACTGATCTCTGAGCTCTTCCTGTTACTATTGTACCCCTGGATGTGTGGGCAGCTGTTACTGAATCACTTTGATACAGAGTGTGATGGCCACACAGCCATGACACAGCGGTAACCCCCTGCACCTACACTCACACTATTTATTTATAACCAAGTTAGCTGTATTTTGTTTATGCACGTTATATATTTAATTAAGTCGGTTTATATTAGTTTAACATTAAGAATTGAAATAAATCACACACAGGGTTGTGGTTTCATACGACACACTTTATTATTTGACAGTACATTAGTTTTCTATTTGAGCACGCACATTTAGTTAGCTTTTGTACAGTCTTTGTTTTTTCAGTATTGTTTTCTAATTTATTTCTTTGAGTTACCGGTGCTGTTGGGGATGCTGCTGGGATCCTCCTGATGAAAGGATCCACCCCCACAAGCTCGGCCATTTTAAAGCAGTTGCTGATTGGGCCAACCCAAGGGCCGGTGCACCATGGGGGGGAGATTTAATGTTTTAATGTTTTAGTCATGTTTATCTTATTTTCCTAGACAACAAGTAATTTCATTTAGTTTGGTTAGGTATAGATTGTTTATTCTAAGAAGTTAATTTTCCTTAATTGCTTTGTTCGCAATCTAGCTTTTGTCTTTTGTGTTCAGTGTTTAAGTTAACCCCTCTTGTGTTAATATGGGCTGATCACCCAGTATATAAGTTCCCCTCTTGTGTTCATTAAGGGTCTCTTTAAGTCTGGTTTGTCCTCTGTTACTTTGTTCAGTTGACTTTTGTACAGTTCTGTTAATTTGACGTCTTTATGGGCCCAGATCTTATTTCATTGTAGAAATTGTGTTACCTTGTGCTTTGGGTAAATAAACACCCCCTTTTTTTTAAGTTAGTATCTGTTGTCCTCCTTGCCAACTGACTCGGTCCCTCACACAGAGGGAAACTTAAAAATGTGATAATCCTAAAGCAAGTTCTGCAGTACGACTGATGACAGGTTTCTTAGTGACAGATCAGGTGAATCATCTTCCTTATCTGTTGATCTCTGCAGGCCAGGAGCTGCTGCAGGGTGTGAATCGCTCTGTAAACACAATAACAGAGCTGCTACTGACATGATGACACCTGTTGTTTATTCAGGAGTCAATGATGAGGATTTGGTTAAACGATTCACGTTACATTAATTCAGCATGTCAGATCATCGAGCAGAGTACAGAGCACACACACGTATTCCTACGCTGCTCACGTATCTGTAATCTCATTTCACTCCGCCTGGGGCGTTACTTTAGTTCCATTCAACACACAACAACACTCACAGCACATTTCACCTGCCGGCTTGTGAGACTGTCGAGTATTCAACAAAAAGCGCGTCTCCCTGCAGTCAGACTTACATTCAGAGGTGGTGGTCGTCGGGTCCAGGTGTTTCTTGATGACCCCCCACCCCATCCTGACGATCGTAGCTTCTGCTCACGTCCGAACTGATAAATGCCGAAGCTTGCATTGAAATGGTCGTACGCACGGTTTTCTGTCGTACGTTCGTTTGGTAAATGAGGGCCATCATGTGAATATTAAATAAGAATAAAAACAGAGCCAGAATGATCCACAGAGGTTGAGTCTGTTCTCTCTCAGGACTTCTTAAATAACTAAATGTAGCCTACCATCGAGGCCGGCTCTACGCAGGGACAAGAGGAGCAGCGCCCACTCAAATCAAAACTTTAGAAGTTGAGAAAGCACATTTTGATGTAGTCACACAACTAATATATTATACGTTGACAAAATTATCTGCAGTAGCAGAAAAATCCGCTGAAAAAGGGAAACACACGATACAGTATCAGCTTCCCGCTCATCTCTCTCTCCCTCCACACACACACACACACACACACGAACATAAACAAAAGATGGTCATATTTTAAAAATCAGATCACTTTTATTGTTAAAGAAGCAGAAGATGTGACACTCAGATACGATATATTTAAAAGCGAGCAGGAAGTGGAATAAACTGTGTTGTTGAGGAGTGTGAAGCTGAGTGACATCAACCATCCCAGTGTTGATCTTAATCAGGTCGTAATAATCACAATAATTAACATGTGGGTCTGATTTCTGGGTGTCATGGCTCCGCTCTGTGGGCCCCTCCATTAGGAACGTGATCAGGATCTCCACCCAGAGGCTCCATCTCCGTATCTGCGGGGGGTCTGACACCTGCAGCTCTGCGGGCCTTACGAACCAACACGTTCTCATTCCCAACGCGTTGGGAATGAGAACGTGTTGTACGAACACGAAACAAACATACCACGCAGAAGAGAACTACAGCTAAGAGCAGCACATTTAAGATTATACTGACGATGAGTCCAGGTCCAGTCTGCTCCTCGTCCGGTCCCGGTGTCGGCTGCAGTGACAGAGAGACACAAAAATGTGTTTGGTTATTAAATGAAGCAGCAGCTTAGCAGCAGGCACATTCACATACAATATAATCAGAATACAAGGACACGAATAGAAACAATATATATAAATACAGTACTATAAACATTATTAATTTATACATGTATGTTATATTATTATTATATTATAGATGTATAACAATAAAATGCTTGAATAGAAAAGAAAAGGTAACAGGAACATGAGTTGTGAAAGGATTTACAGTAACAACAACAACAACAACAACAACAATAATAATACAACATTTTACATGATGACGTGACGTATATCATATCATAATCTGTATATCTGTGTGTGTGTGCGCGTGTAGGTGTGTGTACATATGTAAATATATTTATATTTATATAACATGTGATTTATTGATTTCAGTAGATTTCTTCCTGTTCCTTTTTCGGGCATGTCGGTGATTGTTAACGGAACATACTTTGGAGCATGATTTTCATTTCATTTGCGCATTTATCGAACTCATTTATGTGTTATGACGTCACCAGCGGCGGGCCTCCAGCAGCAGAAAACGACGTCTCCACATTTACGCGCGTCGTTACGCACAAGGAACAGATGACACAACTCCTGACTCGTCTCTTTTGGAGAGTTTATAAGTGAAGCTTTAAGTTTTTATGATTAAATGAGCCACAATATTTGTTGTTTCAGTGAATAACTGCGTTAATGGAAATGTTTGCAATAACTGACAGCAGCCTCAGAGCAGCTATAAAGACATGACAGTCTATTTAGGAGCGCGTGGACAAATATGAATCAAGAATGAAGATAACGTGCAGTTGAGGATCAGGTTATCACGCGGATTGAGCAAGGTACTGAGGTGACTCACCTGCAGGGTACCAGTGGGAGCAGGGCGGCTCCTCTGGACGGTCACCTTCACAGCAGCAGGACTTCTTCCTCTGGTTTTCTCTCCGTTTCCATCCACGGTGTAACAAACGTAGTTCCCTCCGTCCTCCAGCTGAGCGTCCTTCACAGTCAGGGACAAGTCTCCAGTCTGGATCCAGTCAGGTGACACCGACAGTCTCCCCTCGGGCTGTCCGGAGGAGCGGTTCTGACCCAGAACCAGCTCCCCGTCCCTCTCCCACCGTGCGCTCCCCCCCTGCAGCCCCTCCGTGGAGGAGTAGCAGGGGATCCTGGCTGTCTCCCCCTCAGACACTCTCACATCATAGGGGAAGATCACAGTCAGCTGGATGGTTTTCATAAGATCACTTTTACAAGTGAACTCATAAAACGCATCATCGTTGAAGTTCACTCTGGTCAGGTTGACGCTGGAGGCTGAAACGTGATGAATCCGGTCCTTGTAGTCATCAGCGGGCTTCCATACACCGCCGACACGGTTTGCGACTGACCGAGAGCTGGTGTCTGTCCTCCGGACCCGGACCAGCTGCATGTCACCGCCCGCACAGACCCCATTCACCGTTAACTGCACAGAGTCCGCCAAGTTTACAACCTCTCCAAAAACACGCACGACAGGGAAGAAGACAAAGAGGGTAAAGACCGAGAGGAGCTGCGATCCGGCCATGTTCAGGCTGCAGGAGTGACTGAAGGATGTCACCCTGCATGTGGGGAGGTGAAGAGGCGGGAGCGGAGGACAGCACCACCATCAGCCCTGCAGCCGGCTTCATTAGCATAGAGTTCCGCCAAAGAGCGTGTGCGTAATCTAAGGCATGTATGGAATGATCATCCGCCCCCTGCTGCCCGATACTGAGTACTATTTGTACTGCACATATGTAGGAGAAATACATTTTTAAAAATATATGAATGAAAAAAAATAGGGGAAAAAAGTAAAGATAGAAAAAATAAAATATAACAATATAAAATTCCCCCCCCCAAAAAAGGACATGACAAAAGATAAAATTAAATAAAAACAAAAAAGAGAAAAAAACAAAACGAGAAAAAAATTAAGATATATTATTAATCTGCATTCAAATGTATAAAATCATCCTGCGTTTTCAGCGTGGCTGCCCTGTGAGAGCCAGAAATATTTCTAAAGAAGTTTGTTTTCAGCTTTTGTGACGTTTTCCATAAAGGCTTTTCAAACATTTCATTCAACAAGTAGGAGGATTTCCTCCAATCACAAACACATGCTGAGCAGATCATGACATCACAGCACCAGCAGCTCCATCTACAACCCATAACCTCCTCCAGAAAGAAGATATAAAGCGTTTAAAACCAGTTAATCCTCTTAAATCCAGACTTAATCACCAGCTCTCACTGGTTTGTGTCAGATATCACTGTTACTGTCATATTCTGCCATCTAGTGGCAGCTCAGAGACATCATCAGTCTTCAGACTGTTAATACAGAAGCTTTGTCACAGAACACTTTGTGAACTTTTAAGGGTGCCGTATTGATAAAGCTTATTTATTCTCAAGCGCCTACTTTTGCAGTGGCTTTGTAATTACAACCTCATGTGAAGCACTTGACCTTTACCCCCTCTAAGCTGACATGGTGATAGAGGCGTCTATAAAATATTCATATGTCTGATCTGGTTTTCACAATAGCACATTTTAACTACACGACTATTTAATGATATCTGTGACTTTGTTTTCTGTGTGCTTTTTAGGTAAATGACCTTAAGGTGAGGAGGCTTCACTTATTAAATGACATCAGTGTGTTTTCAGTCTCTCGACTATGAGGATGTAAAGCTTTCCCTTATACATGTGAAAGTATTTGTATCGGGCGACTGCAGTTCGAGTCAGTGCGTCACCACTGGATACCACCATACCCATCTGTGTTTTTGGCGACCAAACTGATTATTTGAAGCCAAACTGTGATGTGTTCCCAAACCTTACCTAGTGCTTTGTTTGTGCCTGAGCTTAACCCAGAGCAAAAACACAGCGCCGTGAAAAGAGAGAAACAGAAAACTGAACCTGAAGTTGCGGTTTTGTAGAAACGCACTCAGCTGACATTTATTCTGGTGACAGAGCTGCAATCGATATTTCTGGATAAATGTTATAAATGTTCAAACACTCTGGTCCCTTGTCAAAACCATCCAGTAGATTCACACCTGTTGTCTAACACAGACAGAAAACTGTTCACTGGTCTGCACCTGCACCACCATCGTCCTTTTGGCCTCATAAATTTGCCTCAAGATGTCTTTACAAAGTGGAACTATCAGCCACCGCCCTCTACCAGTCCTGCAGTCGGCATGGAAAAATGAGTGAGTAGCCACAAAGGAGAGATCGTTCTCATGGGACAATGTAATGTGGATGTGGGCAATCCACAATGTGGACAATCCTCAGATGTATCATGTCGGCTAAGGAAAAGCTTTTGGAAAGGTCCCAAAGTGTGTGTGTGGCAGGAGATTAATTACTGTGTGGCATCCGCTCTCTAGAGAATGAACAACATCCGGCTTGTTGTCTAACTGACGCTGAAAAAACACCGACGTGTTGCTGCAGACATGAAGCAATTTAGACTCATTACTGTCTTGATTGCTGCCTCGGGTCTCACTCAGGTCGTGTTTGGTTGTTATTCTGCACTCACACTTCTGACTATCCACAACAATCCCTCCCTATCATACTGTTTTCACAAATAACATCCAGAAGCTCACTTCCTGTCTCATGTGGACTTCTTGAGTTCAAAGGTCATCAGCTTTTAATATTATTCAGTCTCTTTTTAATCACCTTTGCAGTAGATATCCAGGATACTGTATGAAAAGCCGGCTCATTATAAAACATACTGAGGACACAGTGACTGCCAGCCTTAAACCAGAGGAGGATCAGGGCCTCAGGTCCAGTTTGTTCCCCCTTAAAAAAAACCAAAACCCTAAAAACCCTAAAGACCCTGTGCACTGAACCCTGACAGGCCTTACAGTCAGTCCAACTGGATCCTGCAGAATGCTGACACTCTGTTTTTGCTGTGAAGCTCCAGAAATGTCACGTCACCTGACTCTCCATCAGCGTGAGGACAAAATTATCGTGACTGAATTGTCATTTCTTAGAAAGAACTGTCTCATTACGAAAGCCAAATGCTTCATCTGCAAATTTACAGAGGCACAGCGTATGTGTCAGAGCTATTTTGATTTTGAATAGAGTGTCACGTCACTAGAGTGAGTGTCACAGGAAAACCACAGACAAATCCTTCTGTCTTAGTTTCAACATCAGTGGTGACAAATCTGTCGCTGTCTTCTCCTTTATCTTCATATATGGGCGATAGATCGACTCATTGTTGTCGAGTGTGACAGAAAAAGCAGTTCTTGTTTTTTAAATGAAAGATTTGAAACATTTTAAAGATCTTCGTCGCCTGATTCTTTTCTCTTTGATGATTGAGTTTGTTTAAGCCTGAAAATCAATCGAGGGTTCATAATGTCTTGTGCACCTTTAAGGATATTTTCTACATGACCTTTAAAGCAGCAGCGGAACAACACTCATGTTTATTTCCTGTATATGATGAATAGTTTGAGGTTAATGGGCATTTGTGAGACTTTGTTTTGGATTCAGTTTGAGTCTTAATCTGACTTCATACTGGAAAAGTGCTTCAGTTCCTTTTTTATTTCTCCAGAGACATAACATTTGAAACAAACAGGTTGAAGTTTGTTTTCCTCTGATGACATGTGAGATGACCGTCCTTGACAGATGCTGAACAGGTGGTCTTCAAGTGTTGTGTCGTTCGCGAACGTGTCGTTCAAAAGAACGACTCTTTTCAGTGAACAAAGTGAACGAAATCACTTCCTGAACTGATTCGTTCCTTTCTCAGTTCAGTTGAGCTCAGCAGCGAGCATGCCGGCGGGGAGTGGAACTGCCGCGACTCACACAGAGAACTGTGAGGACGCGATTCACGTTTGCGCTGATTCGTTCATGATTCGTGAACCTACTGCACACAGAGAACTGTCGCTGATGAGGTCGTTCGCGAACGAGGGAGGGCCGCCAGTACGCGAAGCTCGTTCACGACACGTACTGTGCTGAAAGTGGCGCTGTGTGTCACTCACTCACTCACTCACTCGGGGCAGAGGAGTTGATTCACGTCCAGTAACCTACTGCTAAAACTAGCGCTGTGTTGCTAGCATCTGTGTAGCATCATGTTAAGTGATGTTACTGTGCACAGAGGACACTTTCACTATGTAATAATTTTAGTGCATGTATACCACTCAAAGCAGCGCTGCGTCTACAGCAAATGATTGTGTACTATAGTCTGTGAACGCACCGTCCCTCAGTAAGTGAAAGTGAACCTCAGGGCTGATTAATGAACTGAATGACGGATCATTTGGCTGCTTATCAGTTCAGGGAGTTGGAGAGCACTGAACGATTCGGTGAACGATTCTTTTGAACGTATCATTTTAATGAACGGATTCTAGAGATTCAGTACAGTAAAAGGAACTGCCGTTCCCATCACTATGGTCTTCTTCACCAGATCGAGTGTCGGCAAAGTATGTCTCTGCAAAACCACCAGCGAATTAAGACTTTATGTTTCTTTGTGTTGCAACTTTGAGTCTTTCTATGTCACATCGCTGTTCTCTCTGGTTTGATTTAGGCAGAAAAACAACACGTTTCGGGTTTTAAAAAATACCTGTTTTGGTTCCAGATATTCTTCTCTTTGTATACACAAATACAATATGTAAATCTAGAGCATGCTGTCACTTCCTGCCCCTGAAAGACTTTCGATATGTTTTCGAGGACGTCTAGCTGTAGGTTGTGATTGAAGCCTGAGTCACATCAGACCACAAAGGTGGAACTCCCCCTGAGTCTCAGCTTAAACTGATCAACTTCAACATGTGTTTCCTCTCCGGTCCGTCACTGTCCTTCTACCTTCAGAGACGACTCCTGTGTTCAGGAGAGAAACACTTGCACAGGAAGTGTCTGTTTCAGTAAATTATTTGCATGTGTCCGTGCTTTGCCCGTCCAAACCCCTGACGTCGTGTTCAAACACAGCCCTGGATATTATTATAACTTTGGCAGCGAGTGTGAGTCATCACTCCTCTGTAGAAAAGCTTCTCTCTCTCCGTGAGGAGCGACTGCTGAACCCAGTGAGAGGTTGGCAGGAGGTCAGTCAACTCAGACCCACACTGAGGATGATACATACATGAGGGACCTTTTGGACCTAAAGGCTCTTTTTCTTTGTGTTTGGGTTCAGATGTTAATGCACACAAGTTGACAACTTTGACATTTTCCTCACAGTCAGCAGCTCTAGAGCCCACGTTGACAGGAGGGATTGTCTCCCACATCACAATCAGTGCATCCAGATATTCTCTCGCTCAATGTGCAATAAATCAATCTGGCATAGAAGTTGGTTTTACATCAAACAAACACGGCTGCTGAGGTACAGATGTTCACGGACGAGGAAATGTTTTACTCTGACTTCCTTCCTCACAAACGGGAATTAAACTTCTTGGATAGCATTGTCTTGAAACTGTCATCCAACATTTTCATTCTGGTCAAGAATCTCTTCCTGTTTCAGCCAAGGACTCTCTCTCTCCGTACAGACGCCGGCGCTCAGAGGACACTTTAAAACCTCCAACTTTCCCGGTGCTGAGGTTGATGGTGGTCTGGAAGGTTGGCAGGAAGAAGAAGGATCGCCACTACGCAATATTACTGTGATGTATCCACGTTTGCTTACATGCAACGAGGCAAAAACAGGAATATTGCTTGAATGTTTCCTGCAGGGAGACAAAGACGGACTGGCGAAGAGACAGGGGATATATACACAAAGGAGAGGAGGGTAATTGGTCCTTTGACATCAGAACTGTGTCCAACTTGATGTTGTGCACATGTAGGCACAAGTGGGTCTGATAACATGTATAATAAACTGGTTTGTGTGCCGTCCTGTTCAGACTGAAGGTTTTAGTGTTCTAGTCCAGGGTTACTCACATATTGAACAGACAATATCTGCCCTCTTTTAGATTAGGCAGTCGGCCTTAATTTGTTTTAGTGTTAAATATGTTGCATATGGTTCATATGTTAAAGATGAATAAATACGTTTAAAGTGATCTGTTGGCCAAGTGACTTGTAACGCCACTTGTGGACTGTGGCGCAAAGACTCTTGGGTATTCTGTTGTTGTTGGTGTAATTATGGTTTGTGAATGTGGTTGTGAATAGGATGATGTGTAGGACGGTTGCGGGTTAATTCACATCCTTGTTTTGTGGTTAAATTGTGTCGAGTTAACAAAGATGATAAAATGTTGGTACAGTGAGTGAAGCGGTGTTTTCTGGGAGAGACTTCCCGTCTGTTACAACAGTTATGAGCAAACAGGGAGTGATGAATAACCATTGTTACTAGTGGAGCTAATCTGATTCTGTGTAAGGCCTTCACATAACATGTTTCATTTCAAGCAAGCCAGAACACATCTGATTTAAATCAGGTGATAATATTTCAAGCAAGAACACACCTGATTTGCATAAGGTGTATTCTTGCTTGGTTGGAATGGCAACCTGCAACCCTGGGGCCTTTTACTGAATCAGTTTGACACCACTGGTCTCGAGCTTACCAAACGTCTGCCCTGCAGACGCCAAATTTCTGTGGTTGTGCAGTCTTTATGTGTAGCGTTTATGTGGTGAAAGATTGAAGTTAATTTTGAGATGAAGTCAAATATATTGTGATAAATAGTTTGGCTGTATGTAAATTAATTAAGTAGTGTCAATGCAAACATTGATTCATGTTAGTTTAGTTGAAAGTGAATACATTAGTTTGGCTCAATTTCAATTTATTTGTTTAGTTCAATAACTAAAATGTTAAGAAAATCATTTGGATCAAGGCAAAGAATTAAGGTTGGGTCAAGTGCAGTATTATTGTTTACATCAACATAAAATAATCAGGTCACAAGAAGTCTTCAACTAAAAGAGGATGTTCCACCACACATTCACTACCACAGATAGTTCTTCAGTTCTGTCTGATGTCTCTGTTTTTCACACTCTCCTTCTGTGGTAACTGTCTCCGTCTCTCCTGCAGAGATCTGCATTGATTTTCTGTTGTGTCACGGTGAAGCAGCACTGCTGAATTCTTCTTTTCCTGTTTGCTCCCAGTAAGAGTGTGTTCACTGGAAACGCTCCTTGTGTCCAAACCCTGAGTGTGTCTCTGCAGAACCACAGGTAGATCAAGACTTCAGGTGTGTTCATGTCACATCTCTGTACTCGTGCTCTGGTTTGGTTTAGGCAGACATTCATCAGGTTTGGGCTTCAAACACCTGTTCTGGTCCCCACCAACATGGCTGGAGGACAGAAAACATCTGAGTTTTCTCTCTACAAACAGAGATCGAGTTGTTCTGAAGTGTCTCCTTCAAAACACTGAGTGCAGCTCTGAGTCTAGCTGCTGACACACTGCTATTTGGTGTGTTTGTGTGTGTGTTGTACATTAGTGAACGGAGAGAGAAATAGTGTATTGCTCCCAGTGGAATCGTGCCATGAATCACATATCACACATTGATTCTTCCTCTCTATAAACTCAGACTCTTAAACACTGACAGCAGTCGTCTGACAGAAGCTCACTGATTTTCCTGATGTTGATCTTCAGGTGATTGTTGTCTCACCCTGTGATGAAGCTTCCTCTGCAACCACACACAGCACATGACACTTTTGTACAGGAAGGGAAGTCCCAGCTTTCTCTGCAACCACCAGAGTGGGTGATGAGAGAGAGAGAGGAAATGTGTGTGTGTGTGTGTGTGTGTGTGAGCTGCGCGTCTAGTGTGTACACTGTACAGATACTGTGTGGGTGTAGAAGCGACCAATCACAGCACGGGAACCCCACAGTCTCATGTATAAAAGCTCACACAGACAGAGCTGTCAGTCAGTGATCAGAGCTGCTGCTTCTTCTTCACAGAGGACAGAAATGGCTCCTCTCCTTCTCTTCTCTCTGTTCAGCCTGATCTCAAGTATTTCAGGTGTCTTTGTCATTCTAGGAGACACTTTTGAGTTCACAAAAACTGCAAGCTGCCAGAAAAAGGGAGCCGAGCTGTGGCACCCACTGGACTCTTCACGTACTGTTCTGGTGGCTCGATGGGACGGTGTTTGGATCCCGGGTAAGCACTACGAGGACAGGATCGACCTGAACGCGTCGGTGGTCTTGAAGAACATAAACATCAACGACAACGGGCTGTTCGAGTTGAGCTGTGAGGAGACACCGACCCAGCTGGACGTTGTCAGAGCCTCTGAAGTGTCAGTGAGTGCAGGTGGAGCTGTCAGCTTCTCCTTCTTCTACGTCACCTCAGGAGCGCAGGGGAAGTTCAGGCTGGAAAGAAACAGGGAGACAGTGTGTGAGCTGGACCTGTCCTCCGGGACCATCACATATGGGACCGGCTCTGAGGAGAGACTCTCTCTGCCCTCTGATTGGAGGAGACACGGAGACCTGACTCCGACCCTGCAGCGGGTGAAGCCGGAGGACCAGGGTGATTACTTTGCATATGTGGAGGGAAAAGATGGTAAGAGAAGAAGTCTCTCTGCCTGGAGGATCAAGGTCCTGGATCAGACCACCACCACACCTGTATGCCTCCTTTATTATAAAGAGAATAAAGCTGCAACACTGAAGCTGATAAAAGAGCACACGTAGTACAAAACATGCTCCATGTCAAACACTGACAGCTAAATAATATATATTATATATGTTTGTTTCCATGGCGACACTGTTTCCATGATAAACACTCAACTTGTTGTTTCATATCTACTTGATATAAAGTGTTTTCATGGCAGCTTCTGTTCCTCACATGGAACATGTGTTTGTTCTCAATCTGTCTTTATCTTCTGACTTTGGGACAAAATGAAGAGAAATTGTCTTTTTGTAGCGAAAAACTCACATGTGATGCATGATGTTATGATGTGATGTCAGAGGGATGAAAAGGAAAAACATCATGTCTGTCTGGATCTGATTCCTCTGTTTGTTCTCCTGTGCAGCAAACGCAGCGACCAGCTGGAGAACAGAAGGGAACCTGCAGTGGGACCGTCAGCGCTGTAGCGGTGTCCATGTTTGTGGCTGCTGGTCTAGCAGGCTTCGGTTTATGTTGGTGGATAAAATCCTGCAGACCGAGTGGACCACATGGTTCCTCTGGACCCGGTGCTGAAGGACCCTCCACAGACGTGGAGGTGAGTCTTGTAAAGGAGGAGAACTCTGCTGGTACTGAAGAGGATGTGGGCCCTTCAAGGCTTCATGGCTAGATTACATCACATTTCCTACAATTCCAGATGTTGATGACCGCTTGAAGAGATGAATGTTTTGTCTCATGTGATTTCTCGTTGTCTGCTCTTGAATGCACTCCTGTAAATAAATCTCTATTTTATCAAAATACTGTATGTTTTTGTGTGTTCTGTCTCTTAAATGGAATGTATATTGTTTTTGTACATTAGTGAACAGAGAGAGAAATAACTGAGATAGAAATAACTTTTTTTTTTATCCTCTCTATAAACTTAAACAGTAAAAGACTTACAGCAGTAGTTACCCTCTACCCATTGTGGGTGGGGGAGTTTTCAGCCACAGCATACACACACACACACACACACACACACACACACACACACACACCGAGGCTACATGACAGCCTCAGGAACCAGCCTTTAGTAACTCTGCCTTAATATGTTAAATCTGCAAAGAGGAAAAGGAAAAAAAGGTGGAAGAAAACTTACAAAGTCTTGTTCAAAACAGTAAGAACTGTAAATCATCAGGATCGGCCTCTGAATGAATCAAAGTGTTGGGTTACACCTCATGGTACAGTAGAGAAAGCTGCTGTATGGATTGTTTTAACTTCAGTTTGTGATCTGAATGATTCCCAACACAGCACAGAGGTCAGAGGTCAGGTGAGCTCTTTACCTTGTAGCAGCAGCGTGTGTGTGTCTGAATGAAAACAAACACACACAGATCGCTCTGAGAGACTTTCACTGGCAGCTCGAGCATCATGATCACACACCAGAGGAGTTCCAGTCTACTGTGGTCAGCCTGTGGACTGATACAGACACACAGGAGCTGCAGATGTGGATGTTTCTGCCTCTTGGCTCGTTGTCTCTGCAGTTGTTTGTGTGACACACCTTTAGAACGCATCTTTACATCAACGTTTGTGTCTGCTAGTAACACGCTGCCTGAAGTGTGGTTGGAGAGAGGCCTGGTTACTTTCAAAGTCTCGATGTGAACTGAGGGCCCAGGTGGAACACCAGGTGAACACAGGATGTGGAGTTTATAACTTATCAGACATCAACGCCATCAGAACACACAACCACAACCTCCCTCCTCTCTCACCCAGAGAGTTCCGACATTCCTAGGACATTTTCACAAGTCTTGTGTTCCTTAATTTCTCAGTTGTGACCTGCACATTCACCACGCTATGAGATGATAACGGAACGTTACGAGACGGAGTTGTTTTAGAGTCGGACTTTACACTCCAGAGGACGACTTTTTAACCAACCAAGACCCACACCCGTATTTATTTGAGCCAGAACACACAGAAGAAGAGCTGCAGGTTTTGGAAGAAGCGAGAGCAAGAAGAGAGGCTGAGGCTGCTGAACAGCATTGTTTCATTCTGTCCTCATCAAAAGTTTCTAACACGTCCCGCGATGATAATCCAGTCGAGCCCAGGTAACTACGGCACTGCCTGAGGTGCGCACACTGTGTCACTCCGACCAGTGGTTTACTGAAGAAAGTAGTTCTGAGTATTTGCTTCACGTCTAGTAACGTTCCGTTATTATCTCATAGCGTGGTGAATGTGCAGGTCACAACTTGTCCACCACAGCGTTTTGGAGTTTTTTGGTTGTGTATTTGCTGAGTTTGATGAGGGAAACCAAGAACTTCTATTAGCCTCCATAGCGTAGCTGCGCTGCTCGGTACTCGGCTCCGCTGATCTAAAAGCAGCTTGGACCGACAATTAAAGGTAACGAACGTACTGCTATGACTAGAGGGATCATGGCAATGAGCCAATTTTCAAAAATGTTGAACTATCCCTTTAAATATTTAATCTGTGTGTATGATAACCACATCCTGACATGTAAATGGGACATCTGTCTACCATACTGACAACTTGGTTAACTTTAAAGATATATATAAAAGTACAACTGACTGAATAATATATGATTCAGAATCAGAAATACTTTATTGATCCCCGACAGGAAATTGCTTGCGTTACAGCTGCTCTCATTCAAAGTCAAGAATATGCAGAAAATAAATTAAAAAATCCCGAAATAATAAATAAATGAAACAAATAATAATAATGATGATAATAATAAAAACTATATATGCTGCATATTTATAAAAGTAGCCTACTGCAAGTTTAGTTTTTTTTTGACCATGAAATGTTATGCAATATTCATGATGTTCTGTCATAGAGTGTATCCCTTTACTGCTGAAAGAAAAGACAACAGGCTCACTGCCAGTTGCAGTTTCTTATCTTGATTTGTTAATTGTTTGTCTCCATGATTGTTATTATTAGTACTTCGATTATCAAAAAACATGTATTTATAAAAACGACGCTGGTGCTTTTTATTCCCACATACGTCACATTTACATGTCAAGATCTGGTTATTATACACAGATTAAATATTTAACTGTCATGTGTCATCACAGTAACAGTGTTATATACATTGGCAGCTGTAAACACTGAAAAACCTTGTAAAAATCCATTTTGGCTCCTTTCTGTTTCCTGAATATATTAGTATGAGTGTGACTGTTCAAATGAGATACATTAACTAATAAAACTTTGTAGAAGGTGGCTTTATAAAGTTCAATCCATTTAATTTAATTTAATTTGGTTTATTTGATAGGGACAATGCAGGTTAACATAGTAACACTTCCACTTGTTACAAACAAGTCAATGTGACTGATGTTCTGCATACAGAGATTGTAGCTAATGCTAGTTTCCAACTCCCGTCCCTAGTTAGGCTTTTAATAGAAGAAAGAAGGTAAGAAGAAAGACATCAAAGTTACATAACAACACAATAAAATGTACAATACATCTAAAATCATACCAAGTCATGACCCATTAAAAATGCATACAGCTCTGATTTTGTTTCAGCCAGACTTTAACATTTGTATCAAAAATATTAATGTCTCATTGACTTGTCATAGTTCAGAGGGCTGAGCTGCCGCCTCCAATATGACGTCAAAGTCAACATATCGCAGCAGCCGCCCAACCCGCTCAATGAGGCGTCTATGTATATATGTCTATGGTGATGAGTGTCAGTAACACGAATAAAAGTCATCAGGAGATGAAAATATACAAGGGTTTTATGTTGATATTATACTGTGTTGAGATTGTATCTTTATTGTTCTCCAGCCACCAATAGTTTGATTTGACAGTATAAAATAGACCTAAATCATGACATTTAAAGGGTTTGTTTTGTGGTCTATGAAACAAAGTTGTAATGATACAAAAATAGGCTATTGCAGACCTGAATAATGCACCCATAGAGTGGGAATCCACTGGTATGCATGTTAGGAAAATGGCTAACATTTTAAGTCTGGATGAAACTTCAGTGAGCACTTGCAGAGAGCTCTTTATTTGCTCTGAGGTCAACCTGAAGATACATGAATTGAGGAGACTGGGATGAGAGTAGATCGATTTCATAAAGAGAGCTCTCTGATGTCTCTGCCTGAGATCAAATAGAGACACAAGAGTTGACACAATCTAAGACTTCATCGAGAGCTTCATGAGATCTCCTTTGAAACTTGCAGGGAGCCCATGTTGAGATTTTGTGCACCTGTTAATAACGTCCAGAAGCTCACTTCCTGTTTCATGTGGACTTCTTGAGTTCAAAGGTCATCAGCTTTTAATATCAATCAGTCTCTTTTTAATCACTTCTGCAGTAGTTATCCAGGATACTGTGTGAAAAGCTGGCTAATTATAAAACGTACTGAGGACACAGTGACTGCTAGCCTTAAACCAGAGGAGGATCAGGACCTCAGGTCCAGTTTGTTCCCATTAAAACCCCCCAAAACCCTAAAAACCCTGACAGGCCTTAAAGTCAGTCCAACTGGATCCTGCAGAATGCTGCAACTCTGTTTCTGCTGTGAAGCTCCAGAAATGTCACGTCACCTGACTTTCCATCAGCGTGAGGACGAAATGATAGCACCTGAATTATTGTTATTATTATATTGTTATGGCTTTGAATAGAGTGTCATGTCACTAGAGTTACCAGGAAAGGTTACACCCCGCCTTTCCGAAACCCCGCTGTTCCAAACATGGACTTCAATTCATCGTAATGGCGGGGTTTCCTTTTTTTTCAAAGACCCCGCTATTCCGAAAAGTCTATTGGGGAAACCCCTCCATTCCGAAACCCCCCCACTCCGAACGGACACAATCAGAAAGGAAACGGAGGCTGCACATTTATCCTTTTTTCCTTTGTGGGTTCTAACGGATCATGTGGCTGATTAACCGCAAAACAAGCCTACTTCATATTAACGACATAACGCTCATTATGCTTCAGCTGGACAAATGGCTATGTTGAATTGAAATTACTTTATCATGCTAAATATCCGAAATTGTATGAAAATTGCTCCAATGCGTTATACCGATCTTCGTGCATATTCAGACACAGCCTGATATGGGTTCTGAGCAAAGGAATGTCTGTTTTCTCCCCCGGTCTGTTGTCAGCAGGAGCGGGGGCTGCAGGCTCGCGCCTGGGTGAAGTGGGCTCAAGCCAGAGTTCAGCCGAGAGAGAAAAAATGTGTATTACTTTTGCTCAGTGGGAGATCTCCCACAACAGAGTGGATGAGAAAGCAAGGCGGACAGATCTGCCCAGCAAACATCAGAACGCAGAGTGCAGCCTTTGTCTGTGACCTGGTTCAGCACCCTGGACAGCTGCCTGCGTAACTGGATGTGGGAATTTTATGCATTTGAAGCCGCGACATTTGGTCAGAAACATCATATATAATAACATTGTTTCGAGTCGTAAACAGTTCTCTAAGTGGAAGAAATAAGAATCAATTAGGCTATTAGTGTTAGTCCTTTTGCATATAATGTTGTGTTACAGTCGAGATTGTGTAATATGACAGCAGTCACACCTACGGCACACACGCGCCTGTAGTTGACACACAGTTGACACATCTGGACACACTAATGTCGAGAGTCGATGTCGCTGTTCACTGGATTTTTATTTTTGCGATGATGACGTAGCTTACACACCCACAGAGACTTATGCGCAACCCTTACAGCCTGACCGGACCTGTTTACTTACCCAAACCACTTGGGGAACTGTGCCTAAACCCAACCATCCCACAATTTGCCAAATGCGGCTGGAAGTGGGGATTTCAGCACCACGGATAGCGCGTGAAAAAAGATGAGACAAACGTTTAAATGTGCTTGCTGCAAGCAAACATATACTACATAATAAATGAAGACAGTGACATTGCCTATTAGCAATAAAAAAATAAGAGATGTGTGAGTGTGGCCTGTGAGTGGACAGCGGTGTTTGATGTAGGAAGTAATGTAAACTTGAAAATCAATTTCGGAACAGTGGTGTTTTGGGGGGAGGGTGTTTCGGAATGGAGGGGTTTCGCAATGGAGGGGTGTCGGAATGGAAGGCTATCCCCCACAGGAACACCACAGACAAATCCTTCTGTCTCAATTTCAACATCAGCGGTGGCAAATCTGTCTCCGTCTTCTCCTTTATCTTCATATACAGGCGACAGATCGACTCAGCGTTGTCGGGTGCGACAGAGTAAGCAGTTCTTGTTGTTTTTGAAATTAAAGATTTGAAATGTTTTAAAGATCTTCGTCGCCTGATTCTTTTCTCTTTGATGATTGAGTTTGTTTAAGCCTGAAAATCAATCGATGATTCAAAACGTCTTGTGCACCTGTAAGGATATTTTCTACATGACTTTTAAAGCAGCAGTGTAGCAACACTCATGTTTATTTCCTGTACGATGAATAATTTGAGGTTAATGGGCATTTGTGAGCCTTTGTTTTGGTTTCACATTCTCTGGTGTGATTCTTCTGACAGTGTTTCAATTCCTCTTTTATTTCTCCGGAGACATAACATAAGACGCTGAAGAGGTGGTCTTCTTCACCAGATCGAATGTCGGCACAGTACGTCTCTGCAAAACCACCCGTGAATTGAGACTTTACGTTTCTTTGTGTTGCAACCGTGAGTCTCTCTATGTCACATTGCTGCACTCAATGGTTTGATTTTGCCAGAAAAACAACACATTTCAGGTTTAGAAAATACCTGTTTTGGTCCCAGATATTCTTCTCTTTGTATACACAAATACAGCATGCTAATCTAGAGCTTGCTGTCACTTACTGCCCCCAAAAGACTTTCGATGTGTTTTTGAGGACGTCTAGCAGGAGGTTGCAAATGAAGCCTGAGTCACATCAGACCACAAAGGTGGAACTCCCCCTGAGTCTCAGCTTAAACTGATCAACTTCAACATGTATTTCCTCTCCGGTCCGTCACTGTCCTTCTTCCTTCAGAGACGATTCCAGTGTTCAGGAGAGAAACACTTGCACAGGAAGTGTCTGTTTCTTTTAATTTGTGTCCCTGCTTCGCCCGTCCAAACCCCTGCTGTCACGTTCACACACAGACTTGGATCTGATTATATCTTTGGCAGTGAGTGTGTGAGTCATCACTCCTCTGCAGAAAGGATTCCCTTTTTCTCCACGAGCAACGACTGCTGAACCCAGTGAGAGTTTGGCAGGAAGTCAGTCAACTCAGACCCCCACTGAAGATAATACATACGTGAGGGACCTTTTGGACCTAAAGGCTCTTTTCCTTTGTGTTTGGGTTCAGATGTTAATGCACACAAGTTGACAACTTTGACGTTGTCTTGAAACTGTCATCCAACATTTTCATTCTGGTCAAGAATCTTTTCCTGTTTCAGCCGAGGACTCTCTCTCTCCGTACAGACATTGGCGCTCAGAGGACGCTTTAAAGCCTCCAACTTTCCCGGAGCTGAGGTCCGTGGCAGGTCCAGAAGGTTGGCAGGAAGAAGAAGGATTGCCATGACGCAATATTACTGTGATGTACTCACGTTTGCTTACATGCAAACCAAACTCAGTCTCAGTCCCAACACATCAAACACAGCCGGCCTACACTTCTAAGTGTGACGCTGTAGTTTCACCTCTAACTGCTGATACACAACGTTTTCAGCCATCCGGCATTCATCAGTGAGTGCGAATGTGGGGGAGTATAATCCATTTATGAGCGTGCTGGGCAGGTCAACACACCATAAACAGATCCTTATCACAATCACTGATTCCACTGAAAGAGGATCACGCAAAAACCACAAGACCCTCAAACACAGACTGAACACTGTAAGCTTGAGTCAGAGACAGTTTGCCACAACAGGTCGGTGCACAGGAAACCCACATCACAAAGGCTGGGCAAAGGTGATATGTTCCAAAAACAGGACGAGGCAAAAACAGGAATATTGCTGGAATGTTTCATGCAGGGAGACAAAGACGGACTGGCGGAGAGACGGGAGAAATTCCGAGTATGTTGTAGCGTAACTTAAGAAGACCCAACAGTAGAATAGTTAGGGCGCCAGATATAACTACATAAATTATAATTATATCAAATTTATTACCTCAGGGTTTACGGTCTCACAAAGGTCAAACACCACAAAAGGTTTCAGGAAAAGGTTTAAATCACATCATGTAATGTCCACTCCAAAAGCACACTTCAATACTCATTAATGTTTTAACTATATTTCAGGACGAAAATAAATTCCTTCAAGTAAATCAAAACACTCCAGTCAATTTCAAATTCATCCTGGGTGACATGAAAATGGTCAGCGCCAACACAAAACAATTCAGGTTAAATGTCCTTCTCTTGTCTCAAACCATTGAAATAGTGTCCAGTTGTAAATGTCCAGAAATGTAGGGTGAATGGGAATGTGTGTGTGTGGGTGTGTGTGTGTGCGTATGTGTGTGTGTGTGTGTGTGTGGTTATTGGTATGGGAGAGTCCAGACTGGGAGAAGTTTTCCCAGGTTGAAGAAAGGGTAAGGGCTGTAGGATAGTGAGGAATTGCACAGTGGTGTATGCAGGGATAGTGGCAGTCTCAGGGCAAAGGGAAACCATGAGATTCACAAGGAGCAATAATCCACAGATAACATCCGGAGCTGTCATTCACATTAATCCAGAGCAAAAAGGTAGTTCAAAAAGTGTTCCAAACCCACTCTGATGATCCAGGAAGTCCTTCAGCTTTCTTCAGTTCCACGTGCTTTTCTCCAAAAACTCACCCCTTTTCCAGCCACTCTTTTGTTGCTCTGCTACCATGCTCCTCTCTTCTCCCACACTCTCCTGTTGGTTTTTTTGATGGTTCCCTACTCCCAGGTGTGCCCCAATCATATGGACTTTTCCACACCCTCTTTTCCACAGCCCCTCCTCTCCCTCACAGCAGAGAGGAGAGGAAAAAGGAGCAGTCTGCTACAATGTACGCAAGGGAGAGGAGGATAATTCCCTCCTTCGACGCCAGAACTGTATCCAACTTGATGTTGTGCACATGTATGCACAAGTGGGTGTAGAGTTTTATATGCTGTTGTGTGATGAGTGTGTCTGATAACATGTATAATAAACTTGTTTGTGCCAACTACTTCCGCTGAGCTCCTGCTGTGCCAACGCACTGTCTGAGAGAGGAGAGGGAGGTAACCATGCAGAGAAAGAGAGTGACAATGAGTGGGTGATGAGAGATAGAGAGAGGAAATGTGCTCTGTACACCTCATACACTCTGTGGGTGTAGAAGCGACCAATCACAGCACAGGAACCCCACAGTCTCATGTATAAAAGCTCACACAGAGGGAGCTGTCAGTCAGTCAGTCAGTCAGTGATCAGAGCTGCTGCTACTTCCACAGAGGACAGAAATGGCTTCTCTCCTTCTCTTCTCTCTGTTCAGCCTGATCTCAAATATTTCAGGTGTCTTTGTCATTCTAGGAGACACTTTTGAGTTTACAAAAACTGCAAGCTGCCAGAAAAAGGGAGCTAAGCTGTGGCACCCACTGGACTCTTCACGTACTGTTCTGGTGGCTCGATGGGACGGTGTTTGGATCCCGGGTCAGCACTACGAGGACAGGATCGACCTGAACGCGTCGGTGGTCTTGAAGAACATAAACTTCAACGACAACGGGCTGTTCGAGTTGAGCTGTGAGGAGACACTGACCCAGCTGGACGTTGTCAGAGCCTCTGAAGTGTCAGTGAGTGCAGGTGGAGCTGTCAGCTTCTCCTTCTTCTACGTCACCTCAGGAGCGCAGGGGAAGTTCAGGCTGGTCAGAAACAGGGAGACAGTGTGTGAGCTGGACCTGTCCTCCGGGACCATCACAGATGGGACCGGCTCTGAGGAGAGACTCTCTCTGCCCTCTGATTGGAGGAGACACGGAGACCTGACTCCGACCCTGCAGCGGGTGAAGCCAGAGGACCAGGGTGATTACTTTGCATATGTGGAGGGAAAAGATGGAAAGAGAAGAAGTCTCTCTGCCTGGAGGATCAAGGTCCTGGATCAAGACCCGGATCAGACCACCGCCACACCTGTAAGCCTCCTTTATTATAAAGAGAATAAAGCTGCAACACTGAAGCTTCTGAAACTGATAAAAGAGCACACGTAGTACAAAACATGCTCCATGTCAAACACTGACAGCTAAATAATATATATTATATATGTTTGTTTCCATGACGTCACTGTTTCCATGATAAACACTCAACATGTTGTTTCATATCTACTTGATATAAAGTGTCTTATATAAATGTGATGTCAGAGGGATGAAAAGGAAAAAGGGAGGACAGGTTGTGAAAAACACAAAGAGGGAAAGCAGAGCAGAGAAAACAAAGTGTGGTGTTGACTCTGACACATCATGTGTAGTTGAGCTGTGTGTCTTCAGTATTCAGGCTGTTATGGACACATCACATCATGTCTGTCTGGATCTGATTCCTCTGTTTGTTCTCCTGTGCAGCAAACGCAGCGACCAGCTGGAGAACAGAAGGGAACCTGCAGTGGGACCGTCAGCGCTGTAGCGGTGTCCATGTTTGTGGCTGCTGGTCTAGCAGGCTTCGGTTTATGTTGGTGGATAAAATCCTGCAGACCGAGTGGACCACATGGTTCCTCTGGACCCGGTGCTGAAGGACCCTCCACAGACGTGGAGATGAGTCTTGTAAAGGAGGAGAACCCTGCTGGTTCTGAAGAGGATGTGGGCCCTTCAAGGCTTCATGGCTAGACAATGGCTGATCATTAGGGGTGATCAATCAGCCCAATTTCCAGATTCGATTCCGATTATTGAAGTCTCGATTCCATTACAAATCGATTTTCGATCATTAACGATTATTGATCTTCCATTTAACATCAGTCAGCTGCTGAATTATCTTACTTCTCTTGTGATTAACACCTCACAGCACCTTCAACATTGTGTAGTGTAACTGTAATATCCAAATTATTATGTTTTACTTTGTTTTAAATTCACTGTTTAAAGAAAGTTGCCAAGCTCAGCAGCTGGACTCATGTTAGAAGCACTGTCGGTGATGAGAACCAGGTCGTGTTTCTCAGTTCCCCACTCGTCTGCCATTGCTTTGAGAAACTCACACATATTTGCGCCTGTGTTGCTATCATCCATGGCTCTCGTCTGAAGTACGTAGGACATTAGCTTCCTTTAACTGCTGACATTATGAGGTGTAACGGTCACATATGAGACTGTAGCTCTGGATGTCCAGGCATCGCAGGTTATTGCTACTCTGTGAGCAGAGTTGAGGGACTCTTGCACGGAAAGCTTTGTCTGCTTGTAAAGATTTGGAATCAATTTAAGCGTGAAAAAGCTCCGGGATGGAATAACATATCTTGGCTCCAGACTGTGGACCATGTAGCGGAAGCCAGTAAGAGGAGGACTCCAGTTTGTTTTACAATTTAAAACATTTTATAAAAAAATGTAAAAATGGATCTTTGGAAATTTAATAATCGACTCATAATCGTCAACATTATAATTGCGATTAATCGATAATCGATTTTCTTCACCACCCCTACTGATCATGTCCCCATCAGAGACTCCGCCTCTCTCTCCACCTTCAAGGAATCTCTAAGAACTGATCCCACATCACATTTCCTTCAATTCCAGATGTTGATGATGTGGTGTGATACTGCTTTCCTTATCCGTCAAATTATTCCACAATCAGACCTTGTAAATCCGCTCAAAGGTTAAAATCCAAATTAAAGGAGAAACTGTTCAGAGACTAAGTCCAAATCAGAGGCGAGGCAGCAGGTCTTCAGTTCAAAAAGGTGTTTATTCCAAGAGAAGTTATAAATCCATGAGGTATCCCGGGGCAACTGAGTAATCTCCCCGGATCACCCCCTTTTATACCTGGGGTCAATGTCACCAACGCCCCTCTTGGTCCACCCCCCTCGTCATAATCACGCGAGACTATCATCCTCATTTTTTAATGTGTTCCTTAATGCCTACAAAGTGTCTCACCCAGGGCCTCTATCTGTGGCCTTGAGTGCTTCCTCACTCCAGCCCTGTTATTATAAAGGCAGCATCTGGCCTCGGTCTTACATCAGGCTCATATTCACTGTTAGCACACAACTGCAAGGTGTATTTCTCAAATCAGTTTATATGCATGATCATGATCAGCTTATACTTGCCACTACAATGACCGCTTGAAGAGATGAATGTTTTGTATCATACGATGTGCCATCGTCTGCTCTTGAATGCACTGCTGTAAATAAATCTCTATTTTCTCAAAATACACTATGTTTTTCTGTGTTCTGCTTCCTAAATGAAATGTATATTGTTTTTGTATAGTAGTGAACGGAGAGAGAAATAATTGATTGATCTCAGTGGAAGTGTGTCATGAATCACACAGAGAATATATGTGTGATTTTTGTCTTTTGTTCTTCTCTATGAACTCAAACACTCAAAGACTTACAGCAGTAGTTACTCTCTAACCAAGACACCACAGCACACATACACACACACACACACACACACACACTCAGGTAACAGAGGGGTATTTAAGCAGGGAGGCAGTTAAAGCAGTACAATAGAAATGTGTATAAGACCTCTGGAATTTGTGTGGAGTTTCAAACTGGACAAAGAACCCCACAGACATCTGCCAACATCTGTCTTCTGTGTGCACTGTGAATGTGTCCAGTCAGGTCAGCTGACCCTGCAGCAGTCGAGGGGATTTACCTCGCCGGCTCAGCTCAGCTGTGATGTGAACACAACACTTCTTTGGCTTGTTAATTTCTCTAAAAAAAAAATAATAAAAAAACTGAGAGAAAACTTCCTCTCCCTTCTGTCACATTTTCCTTGAACTTAACTTAAGCAGAGCAGTTAGAGGGTTTTTACCTGACTGTGTGTTCAGAGGCTATCTGGTGTTGATGTGATGCAAGAGGACAAAGATAAGAAAGAGGCAGATGAAGTGTGAGGAAGACCTCCGTTAATAAAACATGTCCACTAATTGTTGCAGCTCTGTATGAAACACGACCACATTTTCCATCAAGATGAGCAGAGGAAGAGGCGGAAGCTCTCCTCAGCAGAGAGCCCGGGACAGCCACTGCTGTGGTGCATGACATCAGGTGAGCTGGTCTGACCTGGTTCCCACTAAGCAACATTTGACTAACGTGTCCAACAAAGACATTTGTAGATGAAGCTGCTCACATTCCAGAGGATCCTTACAGCTGTTACTCAGTGAATGTGGTAAAATACACACGATGTTCACTTTCTCGTGATTCAGGACTCATTAGTGGAACAAAAACAGGTCGCCTGGTTCTCTTAGTGGAACATTTTGGCACATTAGCACCACTTAAAGTAGCCGAATCACTTACTCCCGCTGCTAATGTACCCACAGATGTCCAGACAGCGAACACTGAATAACTGTGACACTAAAGAAAACTTTAAAATGTGATGAATATCAGGCAGGTTCTGGAGTTAAAGGGAGCATCCTCTGTTTGATCATTTCTGTTCAGAACGTTATCTGTGAAGATGTTTATGTGGTTTTGTGGGCCATTTCCTTTGAACAATTATCTGCGTAGTTGTGAGTCACTGCAGAGTGGAGGCTATTTTTGTCGCCATTATCGCCCAACAGTGATCAAGGTGTAGCTCAGGAAAACTTTCCACCCCGCCCACTGAAAATCCTAAACATTCCCAGCTGTTATTGTCCTGTTTCAAAGTGACTAAATTATCTGTCGCTCTATCAGTGCTGCACACACCGACAGAGAGAGCGATCTTATCTCAACACCGAGCAGTCTTTATATAGTTTACACAAACCCATCTTTATTGTCCTGTCGGCAATTATATTTGTCATGGAATGAAACACAAAGCAAAGAAAGGCATGAAGCCAAGAGAGCGGCAGCCTCCACCTTCCCATCAGCCCTCACTGCACTTTGTACACTCATTGGATTCATGCAGAGGGATCCAGTTCTTCACATGTGCTGCTGTCTCTTGTCTTCTTGTGTTACAGGAGACAGTGTTAGGGCTGGGCGATTATGCTAAAAATAATAATCATGATTATTTTGATTGATACTGAAATCACGATTAATAAACACGATTATTGACTGATTTCAAAATAAAGTATTTATTGAGCCATCAAAACTCAACTTTAAATATAACTTTCAGAAAAACAACCAGATAGATTAGTAACAAGTAAAAAAGTAAATAATTATAACATTTGTATGTTTGCGTGATGGCAACACGTACCGCTTGTCCAAAGTGAATGTCACAGCCTCCGTTATCTCTCGCTGTCGCCGGGAGCCGGTGGGATATGGAGCAGCATTGTAAAGTGTGTCCCCAATGGAGGACTGTGTTGCGGTGGCCGTGGCTGAAGTTGGCGCTCTTGCACTGTTTTGGGTCTTTTGCTCCTTCAGTACTTTGTCATAGACCACTTCATGGTTAAATAAATGTGTCGTGTTGCCCTGGGGTGCAGACACGACGGTGTGGCAGACTTTGCAAACAATCTCCTTCTACTCCACGTCCCACGATTTGAAGCCAAAATGTCTCCAAATGACCGAAGTTGTCCTACCAATCGTTTCAACTAAAAGGCTCATGCTGCTTTTCTGCCCTGTTGTCAATCGCTCGTTCCACAATTGATCCACACACTTGCTGCTGCAGCTGCAGGCGACACAGGTGCGTTCACTGTGCTTTTACAGCGCAGTAATTTGCATACACGACGCGCAGCGGCAAGTTAATCGTTTTTCTTCGATTACAGTGTTTTCATGATCGTGAGAAGCCAAAATCGAAATTGCGATCAAAATTTGATTAATCGCCCAGCCCTAGACAGCATTAGTCTGATCCATGTTGTTTTTAGCACGTCATGAACAGTTCAACTCACGCTGACTAAAGCAGGCTGGGTAACTTTTCCATCCACTCAGCTCAGAAGATCTCCTCAGATGTCACATGACAAGTCTCACCTTCTTCTCCAAAGTTACATAATGCTCCTTTAAACAGGCTTCTTATTTGACAGACAGTGCTGTTATCAGCTTTTGTGTGTATTGATGGTGACAAAGGTGAACTGAGGTGATTGTTGCTATGTGACTAAGTGTTTCCTCCTGATTCATAAAGCGGATATCAGGTGTTTCCCAGCCAGCAGGAATGTTGACAGCCAAATTATCCAAACATCTTGCAGTGCAACATTCAATTTACATTGAAAAGGCTAAAGACACATGCTTTCCAGAGGAATTACACACCAAGACAATGACCATGGACAGAGTAGTCAAGTCTCTCAGTCTCTTGCTGGAAATCAAAGAGATTGAAACTGTGACAGAGTTGTGGGCCTCAATGTCACGTCTACTGTGTGTTACATGCACCGGTCACACACACACACACCTGTGAGCTTCAGCAGGTGAACACACTGACAACTACTTTTTCACATTTTTTTGTTGTTTTCTGGGCTTCAGGTTCGAGTTCAAGTCTTAATCTAACTCTGTCACAATTGATCCCTGACTGAATGCTACATGTGTAAATAATATCAGAGGCTTCAGCAGACACACGCCTGCAGCTACTTGTATACACAGGCTAATTGTTACAGAAGCCTTCCTCCTCTCAGCTTGTACTACTGACAGCCGCTGGATTGTAAAATCAGCACCATCCTGCAGTTTAACAACACCATGAACAGCATGAAACAGGTGGTGTTCTCTTCCAGCAGCTTGTGTCTGTGTGGGATGATCACTGAGCTGAACTCTCCAAGTGGTGAACTATCAGAAACAAACACCTGCAGTGTTGTAAAGACATGTTCCCTGATGCAGACTCATGAGTCACCACACACAGTTATCACCTGAAATGAATTCAAATCAGACTTGGCAGAAGTTCACACTCACGTCTGTCCAGACTCACTTATAAAACAGAAGGAATCTAATCAAACGTGTTCAGTTTGTTCATCCATGTTTGGTTTATTTAGTGTGACTGACAGATGTTAACAGAGGTTTGGAGGTTATTTACTGCAGAAGGCTTCATTGTTGTTAAAAGACACTTATTATTTTTAAATCACATTCATGTCTATTAAATGAACCGGCTACATTTGGTTGCATTCTATTTTACCTCTGATAGACTGCAGAAAGTTTAATTTGTATTCATGATAAATGTCCATTAGAGAGAAGCTGCACAGCTCTGTTTGTAGGTGAAATACTGTGAGATTTGATTTGGATAGTTTTATTTGCTTCATCCTGAGAAAACACACACTGATTGTGATGATTCTTTAAAGCAGAATGGCACAATGTTTTAGAAAATATATTTTATTGAACAACACTGGAAGACAGAAGAACAAGGCTCAATTTTCTTTTTGGTCAGAAGACCGAACACGTTGATCCACCTCAGACAGGAAACGACATGGAGGCAGGAAAGATACATGCCACACTGGCAGGTTTGGAGTTATTATAACATCATAGTCTTTTTGTGACATGTCAATTATAAGTTCATCATTTCTGGGCACGATATCAAAATGCAGTCAGTATTTGATGGATTTAAGTGTTGGCTGTTGATTCCATTTGTTTTTTTGTTTATGGAATCAAATTCTGGACTTAAGGACCCCCGTTGGCTTGAGGCCCAGCAGGATTCCCATTGGTCAGAAGTCCCAGGTCCAGTTCTCCACCATCAGGTCCAGGTGACACATCTGGTGTGCGGAACTTCAGCCACCAAACTAAAAAGCAGCAAAGAGCCCAAAGCACAGACGTCACAGCTGCTGTAATGATGACAGTGGTCCAAGTCTCCATCCTTTCTCCAGTGGTTCCCTGATCAGCCACAGAGAGGAAACAAACAGAACATCACATTCAGAGCTGGTGGGACACCATGACTCTGACATGGAGCATGTTTTGTACTACGTGTGCTGACTGACTGTCTGACTGAGTTCCATCCGTGCAGCTTTTATATGAGACTGTGGGGTTCCCGTGCTGTGACTGATCGCTTCTACACCAATCACAGTTTAGGACGGTTCCATATATGGTGCATGACGGACAGTTCACCTGACGTCATTCACCAAATATGGCTCCCACATGAGCCATATATGGTGAATGACGTCGCGGCACTCAAAGTCTCGGGTAGAGGGCGTTAGAGGCCGGCCCGGGAAGCGCCAAAGCACGTGGAGAGTGTGTGCCAGTGGCCGGCTCAGGAAACGCAGTGCTTACGTGGGCGGGGCTTCCCCAGCCGGGCTTTCTCTATGTAGTCTTTGAGCCGATGAATGCCCACACAGACGGAGCTCATGCAGTAAGTCAGGAAGTCAGTCCGCCTCCAGCTGAGTTTGTGGTAAAACAACATGTTTCATTTTGGCAGCTGTGTGTGACAGAGAGACAGAGTGTGACAGTGAAAGCTGAGAGGAGGAACGCTTCTGTAACAATTATCCTGTGAATACAAGTAGCTGCAGGCGTGTGTCTGCTGAAGCCTCTGCTATTATTTACACATGTAGCATTGTGTGTCTGGTCTCACTGACGGATCAACAGATTATCTGAGCTCGAAGAAAACATCAGTCAACTTGTTTTATCAAGTAAAGTGCAGAACATGACATGTGTTGATATCAGGACAATAAAGATGTGTCTGTAAAACAAGTGTGGAGCTCAGTGACAGGCTGCTCTTGATGTTTGAGGGGAGGTAGAGATGAACATTGTCACAGTGAGGAAGTGAGCGTTCAATCTTCTGTGACCTGAATGATTCCCAAAATTGCAGTTCAGAGGTCAGAGGTCAGGTCAGCTCTATTAAAGGACAAACAGTGTGAAAGGCGCTTTATCTTGTATCAACAGTGTGTGTGTGTGTGTCTGAGTACTTGTTGCAGCTCTGTATGAGACACGACCCCATTTTCCATCAAGATGAGCAGAGGAAGAGGCAGAAGCTCTCCTCAGCAGAGAGCCCGGGACAGCCACTGCTGTGGTGCATGACATAAGAGGAGCTGCAAAGCAGAGTGGAGGCTGTTCCAGTGTTGTTCAACAGTGATCGAGGTGTAGCTCAGAAACCCTCGGCTGAGAACTCTTAAACACTCCCAGCTGTTATTGTCCTGTTTAAAAGTGGCTACATTAGGTCATATTTATATAATAGTTGTCATGGAATGAAACACAAAGCAAAGAAAGGCATGAAGCCAAGAGAGCTGCAGACTTGTTGTTCTGTTAATCAGCAGCCGAGAGCTTTGCAGGTTATTTGCTGCAGAACGCTTCATTATTGTTATTGTTCTTATTTTTAAAATCACATTCATATCATGTTAAACAAACCAGATACATTTCATATCATTTGTACTGTTCTTACGTATTACAGACTCCAGAACGTTTTATTTACTGTAATAAGAGAGAAGCTACACGTTGATGTTAGTGAGTCAGGAGGAGAAATACTGTGAGGTTTGATTTGGACAGCTTTATTTGCTTCATCCTGAGAGAATACACAGTGATTGTGATTATTCTTTAAAGCAGAATGACACCATTATTTAGGAATATTGAACAACAATGGAAGTTGAACATTTACAAAAACAAAACACAGAAGTTCAATGCTCACTATCTCCCGAACACCTTGGTCCACCTGAGCCTCAGACAAGAAACAAAACAGAGGCAGGAAAGATAAAAAGTTTATCTGTGGTTTTGCAGAAGCACACTCAGCTGACATTTATTCTGGTGACAGAGCTGTAATCCATGATATTTCTGCAGCCCTATGCTGGATAAATGTTGTAAATGTTCAAACACTCTGGTCTCTTGTCAAAACCATCCAGAAGATTCACACTTGTTGTCTAACGCAGACAGAAAACTGTTCACTGGTCTGTAACTGTTGCTCCACCATCGTCCTCTTGGCCTCTCAAATTCACCTCAAGGTGTTTTTACAAGGTGGAACTATCAGCCTCCAACCTCCACCCGTCCTGCAGTCAGCATGGAAAAATTAGTGAGGAGCCACAAAGGAGAGATCACTGCTGTGGAAGAATACCACTTAAGTGCTGCAGTATCTGGAGAACAGAGGGCTTTGTGTTTCAGACTCATGTGGAAACTGTAGCACAGGAGCCTCAGATCAAGATGTAAAGGTGACCAAGCAGCCGTGGCAGCGTATTAATCATTGTGTGACATCTTTTCTCTAGAGGAATGACCTGTCTCGCTTGTTGTTCTTACTTATGTTGTAAAACACTGACGTGTTGCAGACATAAAGAAATTTATACACACAGGGAAGTTTACTGTGTCAAAGTCAGGCTGAAAGGAAAAATGCTTTTTAAGCCATTTTAGGTTTAGATTTAACAAAATGTGCCCCCTAATAAAATACAAAACTTTGTATGTTTTTATACATGAATCCAGTCGTGTCTTCACCCTGTAGAACAAAATGTCAGTTCTCATTACTTTCTGACTTTATTCACAGATTTTGGGTGACACTGGATCAGATTAGATGATTTGTGGAGGTTACTAATGGGCAGATAGCTTGTTGCTACAGTAGCTGCTAACAGCGGCTAACTGTACCCGGCTCCAGGTGGACGCAGACAGTTAGACAACAGGGAATCTGACACCGAGGTAGTTTATAGTTTTGGTTGATGCTCTGTCTCAGGTCGTATTTGGTTGTTATTCTGCGCTCACACTTCTGATTATCCATGAAAATCCCCACCTGTCTTTCCATTTTTAAAGAGACATCCAGAAGTTCACTTCCTGTTTCATGTGGACTTCTTGAGTTCAAAGGTCATCAGGTTTTAATATTATCCAGTCTCTTTTTAATCACTTCTGCAGTAGATATCCAGGATACTGTATGAAAAGCCAGCTCATTATAAAACATACTGAGGACACAGTGACTGCCAGCCTTAAACCAGAGGAGGATCAGGGCCTCAGGTCCAGTTTGTTCCCCTTAAAAACCCTCAAAACCCCAAAACCCTAAAAACCCTAAAAATACTAAGCATGACTCAGAGACAGTTTGACACAACAGGTCAGTACACAGGGAACCCAAGTCGGAAGTGCTGGGCGAAGGCGATGTGTTCCAAAAACAGAATGAGGCAAAAATAGAAATCTTGCTGGAATGTTTCCTGCAGGGAGACAAAGACAGACTGGCAAAGAGACGGGAGAAATTCAGAGTATGTACACAAAGGAGAGGAGGATAATTGGATAATCGCTCCTTTGAAGTCAGAACTGTGTCCAACTTGATGTTGTGCACATGAAGGCACAAGTGGGTCTGATAACATGTATAATAAACTGGTTTGTGTGCCGTCCTGTTCAAACTGAAGGCTCCTGGGAAAAGTGTCTGACTTGATCGCGGCCTTTTGGGGCTCTGCCACTGGCTGCAGCCGCTGGATCTCGCCAGTAGTCGAGCCTGTTCACGAGGAGGAGAATCACACAGGGGCAGGAAGGGAATCTGGAATGAGAGGAGATACAAGAAGAGACGTCAAAACACATTTCCAAGGCTCAAATGTTTCAGACTCATCAAATGAAGCAATGAAAAGGGAATAATGTATCCCAGAGTGGTTTCACGTCTTTCAGTGATCAGTTTGAATCTGACGCTGAGAGCCAAGTAACAAATAAATCAAATCATACACCTTGCCACGTGCACCACCGCCCCCTCTCTGGTACATATTTTCCAGCTTCTTATTCTTACTTTTTTTGGGCTCTCACTCTCTTCAGCACACACAGTAAAGTACATGTTCCCCTCTATCCAGTTTTGGTTGGAGGGTAATGTTCCGTGACAGCACCCTCTGTGCAGCCTGTTTAAATGACTGTGGCTGTTTTCTGGTGAACAAACACTCAAGTGATCACCACAAAGGAACCACACATGATCCTGCGGTCAGGCCAGCTTCACCAGATGTTCACAAGAGGGGTTGTTGTTTTAAAAACTTATTCACATTGTGTTTGACATCAGAAGTTTATGGTGACAGGTGACCAAATGAAACGCTACCTTTCTGTAAACTGGTGGATTTCATTAGAAACATTTTGGGGACACGACTCAAAAGAATGTATGAAAAAGTTGTGTTTTTTTAGACAGTTCAGTGCAGACATGTCGACTTGAGGTGAAAAAGAAGTCGATCAAGTCACGTTGAAAAATGATTCAGACAAAGTTCTTATCTAAAAGAAGAAGTCTTCAACTAAAGAGGATGTTACACCACACATTCACTACCACAGATACACTGAAAAAAGTGAAAAGTGTAACATGCAGTTGTTCATTCAGGCCAGAGCATGTAAGCGGACCGCTCTCCGCTCACTTAAAATTTCATTCGCTCCACGCTCGCTCAAATTTAAAAGAGGGAGCAATTCCTGATGTTGCACCTATATGACCTGTCTGCTTGCTTTTCGAAATATTTTACAAACTTCATCTCTGAATGAATGACCTCTGATGTAGGCCTTGTAACCCTTGAAGGCACACGTGAGTCTGTGTGGACTTGTGCATGCCTTAGACCCGTGGAGAGCGGTATCGGAATGGAACTGGAGAGAAACGGAACCATTGCTATGGCCTTTGGATTAAAACCCGCTCTGTGCTCCGACTATATTTCGCACGCTCCGCTCCCCGCTCCACTCTCATGTCCTGATTCAAACTAATCGCTGCCATTTGAAACAAGATAAAATTATTGATTTGATTGTAAAACTCATTCTTTCAGTTCAGTTCAGTTCAGACAACTTTATTAGTCCCCGGGGGGCAAATCAGTTCAAGCAGTTCTGGCATAGAAAAACACAAACAACAACCATGACATAACAATGAGCAGCAAGGCGACAAACGGGAATACACTAATATGCAGATCAGTACATATCCCCAGGGGGCCAAGGCACTTAGGCCACTGTCACATAATTGTGTGGAGTGGCACAACTAAATAACAGAGACAAAGAATAAGAGTAAAATAGTAATAAATAATAAGTGACACATTAAGTTACAGGGACACTGGGACACAAGTTTACAATGTTACACATAGTGGCTGCCACTGTCCACGTTCAAGAGCTTAATAGCAGATGGGATAAAAGAATTGGCATACCTATTTGTCCTCCTGATAGGTGCTATAAAACGGCGGCCCGAAGGCATCGTCGTAAACTCAGAGGACAGGATGTGGCCATACTGGGAAATTATTCCTTTGGCTTTCTGAACCACCTGCCTCTCCCACAAAGACCCCAAGTCCCTCTGCTGGGTGCCAATTATTTTAGAGCAGACCTTTACAATGCTGCAGAGGCTGTTTTTGTCTCTTACAGTCAGGCCACCAAACCAGCAGATGAAGGAAAAAGATAAAATGCTCTCGACAAAAGACTGATAAAACATACACAACATTTTGTTACAGACTTTAAAAGAGTTCAGCTTTCTTAGTAAGTGGATTCTCTGCTGGCCTCATTTGACAATGGACTCAATATTTTTGTCAAACTTCAGCTGTGAATCAAAAACAGTGCCTAAGTACTTATAAGTTTCAACAATTTCGACCTTATTCCCATGAATTGTACTTGCCTTAGGTTTTCCACCATTTTTTTTTTTTAAATCAATGACAAGCTCTTTGGTTTTGTTCACGTTAAGATCGAGGAAATTTTTGTCACACCAGCTAACAAAGTCTGGCATTTAGAGACATCAAGTTTGATTTATACTGAACTAAATATATGTCCAAAGGACCCAAAACAAAGTTTTTGATTTCTCTCATTTGTTTTTTTTTCTTCATGACCTGCAGGTAATATTTTTAGAGTTTGAATGTGAATTGCGCATGCGCATTGCACACTGCACAGTCATAGCACATGTCAAGTTCTTTTGACGCTTTTTGAGCGCTTTTGTTCCCGCGCTCTCAGTGTAACTAACACAAAAACCAAAGAAGGTTTTTGAACAACTCACGTTAGCTGCTGCATCTCCTGCGTGTCGCCGTCATGCCAGACAAAAAGTGTCGATCCCCGAGTGTGACCTGATAGGCAGGAGAGTAATGGTGAACCGCTCCTCAAGCGTGCCTGTCAGGTTAGAAAAATATTTAAAATAATAAGTGCTTTTTAACAATAATATAACCCTCTGCAGCAAATAACCTCCAAACCTCTGTTAACGTCTGTCAGTCAGTCACACTAAATAAACCAAACAAGGATGAACAAACTGAATATGTTGCATTAGATTCCATCTGTTTTATTTGTCTGGACAGATGTGAGTGTGTGAGTGTGCCAACTCATTTCACGTGATAACTACGGCCGTTTCTGGCATTGTTACTCCATACCAGCTCTGTGTAGCCCCCTATTTTAACTTGTTTTTGTGTGTTTTGGTTATGTGCTGTGGTCCAAGGTGGCAGTTCAGTCCCTGGTGGTCGTCCCCTTCACGAGTGTCCAGTGTGTGTGAGTGCAGTGTCACAGGTGTTTTAATTTATAGACTGTTCTACTTTTGGTTTGCCCCTGCCACCCTGTAAACTACAGCCCTGCTCTTTGATCTCTGCATCTGCAGTGTGCTTATTTTTTATGTGATAATATTATTATGGATGATGTGTGTGTGTGTGTGTGTGAACTTTTAAATATTTTTGCTGATTTACTCATGTGTTAAATAAAGTGTGCTCTCTTTAATTTGAAAACTGTCTCTTGCCCCGTGGTATCATCGCACCTGTGTGACCTTATTCATTGAAAGTTAGCCCAGAATTTCCGGGTTGTGAAATTACCCCAGGTGGCGTTGTTGCAACACCGTAACTCCCTTTCCACCACGCCACATCTGTAAAGCTCTTCAACTCGTGGGATCATTTGTGGTTTCTTCTCTCGAGTGTTTATTCACCAGAGAACAGCCAGATGAATCCGTTGTACATTAAGATAGAGAGCAGTGTGATGCACAGAGGCTGATGTGGTGGAAAAGTCCTCTGACCAAAAACTGCTCAGAGTGAAAAGTGTGATGTGACGCTGTGAGCTTGTCCAAAGTGACTCAGTAATTCATCTAAACATTCAGACTCTGATGGAGGAGGCTGCAATGAACAGGAACAATATGTGTTTAAAACAAAGATTTATTTACAGCAGTGCATTGAAGAGCAGATGAGGAAAAATCATAAGACGAGACATTTGACCTCCAAAGAGCTTTTGTTCCCGTGCTCTCAGTGTAACTAACACATCAGTCCAGTCACTCACTGACACTTCAGAGGCTCTGACAATGTCCAGCTGGGTCGCTGTCTCCTCACAGGTTAACTCGACACAACCTGTTGAAGTTTGGTTCCCGTGCTGTGATTAGTTCCCTCGACAGAATGACATGGCAGCCACATCGGTCACACATATTCTTACAAATATTCCTCACATCCACATCCTAAACAACAGATCCACTGATTCTGTGTCTTCTCTAGTCCTGCAGTGGAAACACAAAGTGTGCTGTTCATATAGAGACACATTCTTGTCTGTAATGACAAAACAATCTGTGCTTGTTGTGTTTGATCACTAATCACAGCTATTCTAGTGCAAAAAGGTGTGAAAGAAAGTGTTGAGAAAATGATGAAAGGGAAAAATCTCCTCAAAGGATTTCAAGAAATCTTCAACTATCAGAGGAAGTTTTGAGCTGAATGAGGATGTCACACCACAAATTCACTTTCACAGATGCAGGTCCTCTGTGTCAGATAAGATTAACTAGTGCTTCAGTTCTGTGATCAGCCCTTCAGGAGGCGACATTGAGTCAAAAATGAGTGAGAGGAGAATAACAATCCCAGCACGACAAGCCTCGCCCCCCTTTTCCCATTCATAAACTCTGCACAGTCAGTCAGTGATCAGAGCTGTTGCTTCTTCCACAGAGGACAGAAATGGATTCTCTCCTTCTCTTCTCTCTTTTCAGCCTGATCTCAAGTATTTCAGGTGTCTTTGTCATTCTAGGAGACACTTTTGAGTTTACAAAAACTGCAAGCTGCCAGAAAAAGGGAGCCGAGCTGTGGCACCCACTGGACTCTTCACGTACTGTTCTGGTGGCTCGATGGGACGGTGTTTGGATGCCGGGTCCGGGCTACGAGGACAGGATCGACCTGAACGCGTCGGTGGTCTTGAAGAACATAAACTTCAACGACAACGGGCTGTTCGAGTTGAGCTGTGAGGGGACACTGACCCAGCTGGACGTTGTCAGAGCCTCTGAAGTGTCAGTGAGTGCAGGTGGAGCTGTCAGCTTCCAGTTCGACTAAGTCACCTCAGGAGCGCAGGGGAAGTTCAGGCTGGTCAGAAACGGGGAGACAGTGTGTGAGCTTGACCTGTCCTCCGGGACCATCACATATGGGACCGGCTCTGAGGAGAGACTCTCTCTGCCCTCTGATTGGAGGAGACGCGGAGACCTGACTCCGACCCTGCAGCGGGTGAAGCCGGAGGACCAGGGTGATTACTTTGCATATGTGGAAGAAAAAGATGGAAAGCGAAAAGGTCTCTCTGCCTGGAGGATCAAGGTCCTGGATCAAGACCCGGATCAGACCACCGCCACACCTGTAAGCCTCCTTTATTATAAAGAGAATAAAGCTGCAACACTGAAGCTTCTGCAGCTGATAAAAGAGCACACGTAGTACAAAACATGCTCCATGTCAGTGTCATGGTGTCCCACCAGCTCTGAATGTGATGTTCTGTTTGTTTCCTCTCTGTGGCTGATCAGGGAACTGCTGATGAGACGATGGACACTGGGACACACCCGGACCCACCTCTGAATGTAAGTCTGACCGCTCACTCTCTGCAGGGAGACACGCGTAATTACGCACACGGTTCCAGAGACATTTGTGCAGTTAAAGAAGACGAATGTATGAAAACGTGTTCTATCCAGGGTGACTGCTGTGTGCGCGAGGCTGAGAGAGAGAGCTGGGCGCGCGGGGTTGAGAGAGAGAGAGAGCGAGGCCGAGCGCGCGAGGATGAGCGAGAGAGAGAGAGAGAGAGAGAGAGAGGCTGTGCGCGCGGGGTTGAGAGAGAGAGAGAGGTTGGGCGAAAGAGGTTGTCTGCCGCAGGGCATCATGGGTTGTAGGTGTGTCAGGTAGCAGCTCCGTTATGTTAACAGAGCAGTTCACCTGTCAAACCTGACCTGCAGTCATTAACATATGAGGAAAACCTGACACAAAGAAAGGCCGCTCAGTCGACCTGCAGAACTTGCTTTAGGATTCTCACATTTTTAAGTTTCCCTCTGTATCAGCGTGATTCAGTAACAGCTGTCCACACATCCAGGGTACAATAGTAGCAGGAAGAGCTCAGAGATAATTCGGCATCATTTTACTGCTGCACATGTGCTGAAATCATCAACAAATGTGGGGAACAAACTGAATCCCTCCCAGTACTACAGGATGTTTCATTACATGATCCCAACACGTGTTCTGTCAGAGACCTGCACCATGTTTAACATGCTCCATGTCAGTGTCATGGTGTCCCACCAGCTCTGAATGTGATGTTCTGTTTGTTTCCTCTCTGTGGCTGATCAGGGAACCACTGGAGAAAGGATGGAGACTTGGACCACTGTCATCATTACAGCAGCTGTGACGTCTGTGCTTTGGGCTCTTTGCCTCTTTTTAGTTTGGTGGCTGAAGTTCCGCACACCAAATGTGTCACCTGGACCTGATGGTGGAGAACTGGACCTGGGACTTCTGACCAATGGGAATCCTGCTGGGCCTCAAACCAACGGGGGTCCTCAAGTCCAGAATTTGATTCCATAAACAAAAAAACAAACGGAATCAACAGCCAACACTTAAATCTATCAAATGCTGACTGCATTTTGATATCGTGCCCAGATATAATGAACTTTTGGCCCAGAATAATTGACATGTTACAAAAAGATTATGATGTAATAATAACTCCAAACCTGCCAGTGTGGCATTTATCTTTCCTGCCTCTGTGTAGTTTCTTGTCTGAGGTGGATCAAGGTGTTCAGGTTTCTGACCAATGCGAAAAAGTAGTTGTCAGTGTGTTCACCTGCTGGAGCTCACAGGTGTGTGTGTGTGTGTGTGTGACACACAATAGACTTGACATTGAGGCTCACAGCTCCATCACAGTGAATAATCTTTACTGTTCCTTAATTAATCTGAAAAAACATGTTTGTTTGAGCCTTTTTATAGCATCATTGTCAGTAACGTTCATGATCTGTAACCTGAAATGCTGCACTGCAACATCTTTGGATAAATAAATATGACAACACTTCCTGCTGGCTGGAAAATCCTGTTATCTGCTGTATGAATCACACCGGCACACCTGTTATCAGCTTCTGTGTGTGATGTTGAATGTTGATATGGCTATGTGGTATATTTTAGGACTTAATTTGTAACTTTTAAAGTTTGTGACTTCCTGTAAAATCTTTAAAAAATCTTTAAAATGTTAATAACTCATCCTGCACTCATGTTTCTGCAACACTGACCTGAAGACAAACTTTTGTATTTACAGTATCTGTCTGAGAATCAAAAGTCATCTAAGAACCTCATCAGCTCATCTGTATTTCCATCTTCAGCCCATAATTCTATGTGTTCCCAACATAAGTCATCCCACAACACATCAGGTGTAATCATGACATGTTATCAGGAGCTGCTGCCTCTTCTGGGCCTTCAGCTGAAATCCAAAGTATGTCTGCTGCTGAACAACAAGAGGACGCATTAACCCGTCACAGAACACGTGATGACGACATTCTCACCTCTCAGGAGTCGTTACAGCAAAGAAAACACAGAGCTACAGTTGTACTGCTGTGAGGTTTGCCAAGGGTCACAGCTCCAGCTGTGGTTTATGTTTTAAATATGATACTTGACATGCAAATATACAGATTTTGGATGCAAATACAGGCCGAGCAGAAAAAATGTTAGATGGTGATAAGAACGTTGTGAATCCTTGGAGAGCTCACTCTCACTGTTTGGTGATGATGGAAACCAAAGTAGCAAAACGTGCCCTTCAACTCTGCAGATGATTGTTAAAAGGAAATTGTTAATAAAAGAACATGAACTTCTATACATGTAACGTTCTGAACTGGCCTTTCTTTGCATGTGTTTTCTTTGTGTCTGAGCTCACTGATAAGGTGGACTTCACCTGGAGTTGTTGGTCACAGCAGCATTAAATCTGCTGCTCTGATGAACGGCACGGTGGTCATCTTTGTGGATGATACTGAAAAAGTAAACAAAGTGATAGAGACCGGCATTGTTGTTAACAGTGATGATGTGTTGCTGAGGGAACTGTCGAGGCAAAGGAAGATAGTTTCTCCCATCAGGAAGCTGCCTGTTGAAACACACTGTTTCACACTGACGGCAGGTTCACATGATCCTCAGTAAGAAAGATGATGAACTCAGTCTGGTGTTTAATCTGAAGACAGATGACTTTGAATATATTGTGTTTGGGACTCTGAAGGGAACAAAAAAGACACAGCAGAGACAGGAAAACAGTGAGGCTGGAAAAAGATAAAAGGAGTGAAGCAGCTGTCAGTCAGAAAGAGGACGAGATGAGCACCAACAGTGAGGAAGCAGAAGGAGAGCAGACTGTGGTGAACAGTGCAGACAGAGCAGCACAGTTAGGGACAGTGATGAAGACCTGATGGAGGAGGAAGATAACGTGGTTAAAGTCCCTGTTCTCAAAAGGAAACAAGTAAACGACAAGAGTGGTTCTCAGGCCAAAAAAGGACCAATAACCAGGAGCAGGGAGGGTCAGCAGGAGGAGCAGCCAGAGACTGAGTCTGGTGTGGAGGAAGAGAGGGAGGAAGAGGAGGAGGAAGTGGAGGAGGGAGAGGAGCAGGGAGAGGAGGAAGTGGAGTAGAGAGAGGAGGAGGAAGTGGAGGAGGAAGTGGAGGAGGAAGAGGAGGAGGAAGTGGAGGAGGAAGATGAGGAGGAAGTGGAGGAGGGAGAGGAGGAGGGAGAGGAGGAGGAAGAGGAGCAGGAAGAGGAGCAGGAAGAGGTCTGTGCTGAAGACAGCCAGCCTCAGACCGACTCACAACTGTCTGCTGAATCACAGCAGCAGGAAAAACATTATGAAGTGGAACAGATAAAAACGTTCCTGCAAACAACAAAAAACATGAAAAAAGTTCAAGTTGAAGATTATTTTGCAGACAAAGAATAGTTTTTTTTTTCTTTCTGCAGTGAAGAAACACATTCTGTGTGTTGAGAAAATGATGAAATGAAAAAAATCTCCTCAAAGTATTTCAGGAACTCTCATAGGAAGTTTACTAATAGAGTAAGTCTTCGACTAAACGAGGATGTTACACCTCACGTTCACTTCCACAGATAGACCCACTCTGCAGGTCCTCTGTGACGGATATGATTCACTGCTGCTTCAGTTCTGTCTGATTTCCTCTGGGCAAACTTTTTCACACTCTCAAGACCTCAGGTGTGTTCATGTCACATCTCCTTACTCTTCAAACACCTGTTCTGGTCACCACCAACATGGCTGGAGGACAGAAAACATCTGTGTTTTCTCTCTACAAGCAGAGATAGAGTTGTTCTGAGGTGTCTCGTTCAAAACACTGAGAGCAGCTCTGAGGAAGAGGCTCAGCTGAGAGAGAGAGTCCGGCTCGGGCTTTCGTGAGACTGTGGTGTGATGTGGCGGTGGTGGTTAACACTGGGCTACCCATTGAGTTTTCAGACACTAATAGAGATAGTGATCTAGCCATTAAATATATTACACAGCCACATGTTTATTATCCTGTCAGCAAATACATGTCACGGTGTGAAACACAAAGCATGAAGCCGAAACTGATACACGGAGCAGAACAACACACAAGCAACAGCTAATCACTAAAAATCAAAAGCAGTAGCCTGAAGTGACTCGTGTCTCTTTGACTCTTGGCCTTCTCTAGTGATCACCTCCCTCCTGGATTTCCTCTGGCCCACAATGACCCAGCCTCCCACACCTCTGCCACCAGCCTCAGCCTGGACTCCCAGTGGCCGGTCCGCCCTCGAGGCAGAGTACATGACTGTCCTGCAGCAGATCTGAGATGACACTTCTGCTCACAACATGTTTTAATCAGCTTCTAATGAACACAAGTCTGTTTGTGTCCTGTGTTGGCTCATTGGATTCATGCAGAGGGACCCAGTTCTTCACATGTGCTGTTGTCTTCTTGTGTTCTTGTGTTACAGGAGACAGTGTTAGTCTGACCCGTGTTGTTTTTTGTCACATGACAGATAACACTTGGTGTTTCCTCGGTCTGATTCATACAGCAGATTTCAGAGGTTGGCAGAAGTGTGCGTCATGACACACAGTGTTGGGGAGTAACGAATTACATGTAACGACGTTACGTAATTTAATTACAAAATGTACGTCATTGTAATCCGTTACATTACTGGGAGAAAATATGTAATTAAATTACAGTTGCTTTTGGAAATTTCAATGATTACAACTTAAGTTACATTTGAAAAATTGCCGCAAAAGCTCGGATTTATCAAATAGTTTTTCGCCCCCCTGGATTCATGTTTGTTTTTAGTTATTTTCATATCAACATCCTCCTGCCAAAACTGACGCTTGTGATTGGCTCTCTCTGGTCATGTGCTATTCGACTCAACCGACAAACCGCACGGCGGCAGTCAGACTCAGCAGCAACAGTGTCGGCGGCTCACAAGATGTTCCTGGGCTGGAAATACAAAAAACACTTCATACAGACAGAAGCCAGGCTTCCCTGTATTACAAAGGTGGCTCTCTTTTAACCCGGCTAGATCACCATGGTAACTTGTGCTTAGCTCATAACCTGGTCCCGACCAGGTTCTGTTCAGAGTTTAATCATAAAATCGGCTATAAAAGCGCCGCTGTTTCACTATTTAACTCATTTACAGCTGGCGTCACCTTTACTTTGAAAGTCCAGTGGAGCTGGATCAGAACATTTGTACGGAGGTAAAGATCGTGCTGATCCGCTGCTGTTTACTTTCTCTCTGAGCGTCTCCGCCTACAGATGTTCAGCTGAGGGGAAACGCTGCTCAGCTGATGATCCGACTCGCGTCAGGAGGTCATTTATTAGGCTATAGCCTATTTACTTTTATATACAGTCAGTCACCACTGAAAGAAGTTGTGCGCTCGCAGCAGGACAGATCATTTAACCCTCCTATGATGTTCCGGTCAAAACTGACCGATTTACAACTTCATAAGATCCTAAACATTTTATTTTTCTTCTGATTGTCTCGAGGCTTTATGATATCCTCCACACTAGGCATTTGAACATATAAAATTTCTGATCAGCACTTTCAACGAATTTTGAGTCATCTAATCAATTTTGTAACACCCATGGTGTTCCCGGTCAAAATTGACCGGCATATGAAATGAATGGGTAATACTAGATTATGTTCATTCCTTAGATGGAAAACATCCCCATGTACACCCACACATCTACATCCACAACCACAAACATCATCCCACCCTCACACACACACACACACACACACACACACACACACACACACACACACAGTATATATTCCCCCACGCGTGCCACACATTCCAGACTGAAGAATTAGATGTCATTTATGGGAAACTGTCTCTTTCTCGCGCTTATATGCCCACCTGGGAGCCACACACACTCTCCAGACCTAACAATGTATCATACCTGTTCAAAGGCCCAATATATACCGATTTACACATTTCAAACTCAACAATTAGGTGTTTGTTATAGGAAACGATCTCTTTCCCATGCTTATGTGCCCATCCCTACACGTGAACCACACTTTACAGAATAGACTATCTTCTCATAGACAACCTATATAAAACTTTATTTGTGCCTTTCTGTCATTTGACTCTGTGACCACTATGAGTAGGAAATTTACTGTAATAGAGGCTCTGGACCGATTTTTTGAATCAGATGAAGACGAGATGGACGTTTAACTGGAGATAGAGGAAGATGTGTCAGAAATGGAAGACAAAATCCATCCTGATTTTGATCCAGACCTTTATGAGACTGACCAGTCAACAGATGAAGAGGCTCCAGAGGAAGAGGCACATGGAGAAGAGGCACGAGAAGAAGAGGCACTTGAGGTGACATTCCAGTCCAAGGGTGGCAACTTGCTCTGGTATTCTTCCTTCCAGGACAGAGGAGGCAGAGCAAGAGTGGAAAACATTGTAAGGATGACGCCATGGCCAACACGATACGTAATATCTCGTGTGGATGACAACAAGTCCAGCTTCCAACTCTTTTTACCAGAATCCATGGAGGGAATTGTACTGGACATGACAAACCTGGGGGGGAAGTGTGTGTTTGGGGACACATGGAGAGAGTTGGACCAGGTAGACCTCCAAGAGAGTATAAATAAAACAAGTTAGCTACAAATGTGATGCCTATGTTTGCAAGGCACACTCCAACCTGATTGTACAATGCCACTCCTGTGTCCTATTCCAAGGCTGGTGAGCGTTCCTCCAGTTTATGTTTTCAATTTCGAGGGCTAGACAATGGGTGGGGGTATTTCACACTGAGAAAAACAGCTATTGATGGATTTACAAAAGAATACGGAAATGTTATCAAAATGCACCCAGAAGCATACATTTTAGGTTGAGACAGAGGCGCACACACACACACACACACACACGCACACACACACACACACACACACACAGATGACTATTCATGTTGATTTTCTGATGTTCTGAGAATCTGGTCTCCGTTTTGATTATTATTATAATTTTCAGTGTCTATTCTTTGTATATTCACTGCAGTTATGCATGTTCACAACTAGTTGGAAACATTGTTTACAGCATTAAAGGGTGTTAAATAACATTTGGTAAATGATTATGTTCTAATTATGTTTTTTGTGGTAATTTAAGAGCAGTTAAACCTGACCGGTCAAATTTGACCGGGAACACCAAAGTAAGGGGGGAGAAACGAACATAATACAAGGGTTAACTTAATGTGGCCATGAATAAATTAATTGTTTCGCCTGTTATGTGTTGCCCAAACGCAAATCTTGAGTAGTCTACTCTGTTTTCTCACATTTAAAAAGGTTTTTGTACAGAGACAACATGAGATTTGCTTGTAGCTACAGCACCTAAAAAACCCACTGTAACCTATTTTCATACGCACACCAGCCTCGCTTTCAATAAAACACACACTGGCATTTTATAATTGCGATCAGTGAAATATATTAAAACAATATAAAGCACAGTTTAACACAACAGTTGTTGTTGCTCTAAAGCTTCATATTTAAAAGCAGCTCAATGTAGAGCTGTCAGAAATTAAAATCAGCCTCCTCTTGTCATATTTGCAGCAACACTGTAGCTTCAGGCTGTGATCAGGCTTTTTTGTATCGCTCATACTCTCTCCATTAAAACAACCTGCTCCTCTTGGCTGAAATCAGCCCGTTGTTGCTCCATTTAGTGAGGAAGTGAGCCTCCTTTGCAGTACAGGCCTAAGGTCAGACTCATAATATATGGTTAAACCTTTGAACTGAAAGGTTAATCACACTATAGGTCTTAAAATGTGAAAATGGTTAGCAGTTGAGAGATTTCATTCAAAATAAAGAAAAGTAATCATAATGTAATCAAATGTAATTAGTTACATTACTTTGAGAAAGTAATTGAAATAGTTACACTACTATTACATTTTAAACAGGGTAACTTGTAATTGTAACCAACTACATTTCCAAAGTAATCTTCCCAACACTGATGACACACAGACACACGCACACGTGTGGACACACACACACACACACACACACACACACACACACACTTTACCACCAACAGAAAGGATAAATAAGAAGTGAATAAACCTCTTGAACTTACTCAGCATCTATCTCGTCAGGCTTCAGTCAGAAACACAACTTAACATGCAGCAACAACAACAAATATCTAACAAACCAGATGACCTCTACACTTCACTCAGGGCCTCTAACACAGACACACAAACACTCAACCACATCTACCTCACCTCAGGGACACTCAGGTCCTGGACCAGTCCCACATGTTAGGACCAGGACCTCAGGGACCCCCTGGAGCATCCATCCAGGAAAGAGGAGAATAAGACTGAAGCAGGTGAAAAGAAAGGAAATGGTTTGTGTACTTCTTCTACTACTACTACTGTGATGGCCCTCAGTAAACATGTTTCATTAGGATGACTGAGACAGTCAGTGCGTTTACATGCACAGCTTAGTCAGATTACAGCTATAGTTCGACTATGCTCCTCAATCAGACAACTGCAATTATCCGAGTATACATGCCGGTGAGAAAATCGGATTATTGGGCCGGAGCATGTCATACCCCGGTACACTAGGTGGCGCTGCAACCATTTCAACTAGTGGTAACAGAGTTACCTCCGGCTGACCTCTTTACGTCACCAGCTGCCTCGGCATTCAAGAAAGATGGCATACGAAGAGCGAGACGAAGCTACATCTTTGTACATTTCGTATATGGTGTACATGATAATTACACAAACTAGGGGCACAATGGCGCTCTTTCTTGCGGTGATTTCGGAGGAAAGACACTGCCGCCGCCGTCCGTCTACATCCGGCTCACAGATCCGGGGAAAAAATCTCGCGCCTGCGCAGAACGCAAAGTCTGATCCGATCCGCTGGAACGTATACATGCAGGAATAATGCGACTATCAATCGAATAATCTGAGAGAGGGAGGAGATTGTGTGTTTCTGGGTGAGAGAGGGAGGAGATTGTGTTTCTTGGGTGAGAGAGGGAGGAGGCTGTGGTTGTGGTTGTGTGTGTCTGAGTGGCAGCAGGCCTGCGTTCCTATATTTCCTTTTTCATAAATTTGTATCAGATTTTATCCCCCTTTCTCCCATTTTGGTAGCCAATGACACCCAACTTATTATATAGCAGTGGACTACAGATGGAAAGCAGCTTTTAGCTAAATCTGGCGCCCATCTCTTTGTTTCTTACAACCATGTAATGTAAGTGCACATTGTCCTTTTAGATAAACAAACTAAACTAAGTAGCACAGAGGCCTTGCGTTGACTAGCTTCCACTAGCTTTCATTTTGAAAATGTCCTAGAAATGTGGGAACACAGGGATAACCCTGTCTGGGTGAGAGAGAAGGGAGGTTGTGGTTGTGTGTTCTGATGGTGCTGATGTCTGATAAGCTATAAACTCCACATCCTGTGTTCACCTGATGTTCCACCTGGGCCCTCAGTTCACAATGTGACACAAAAACAATTGACAATGAGCCAAGAGGCAGAAACATCCACATCTGCAGCTCCTGTGTGTCTGTATCAGTCCACAGGCTGACCACAGTGAACTGGAACTCCTCTGGTGTGTGATCATGATGCTCGAGCTGCAAGTGAAAGTCTCTCAGAGCGAGCTGTGACTCATGCCAGCTGTGTGGGTGTGTGTCAGCAGTGTGTGTGTGTGTGTTTGTTTTCATTCAGACACACACAAGCTGTTGATAGAAGGTAAAGAGCTCACCTGACCTCTGACCTCTGTGCTGTGTTGGGAATCATTCAGATCACAAACTGAAGTTAAAACAATCCATACAGCAGGAAATACAGATGTGTTCTACTGGAAATCTCCCTTCTTTCATTAAGTTCTTTGCCACAAACCACAAGATTACACAGAAGAAGCAGAAAACACAACCTCCTTGGAGGAGAGAACAAGCTGAGAAACCACACTCCTCTCATATTCCGCTTTTTGATGATTTCTTAGTGGGTTTGAGGGCGTTTGTTCATGATAGAGACAATGATTAAATGTTCAAAACACTTTGGATGATAATGTCCAACAAGGACATTAAAAATCGCGAATGCTTACTGTATGTCAGAAATGAAGCCATGTCAAGGTACACGTGTTGGACTGTAGTTTCATCTGCAGACTTGAAGGGCAGGTTTTGCAAGTGTTGTTGCCATAATCGCCCAACAGTGATCGAGGCATAGCTCAGAAAAAACCCCCTGATCTGGCTGAGAGCTCCTAAACACTCCCAGCTGTTCTTGTCCTGTTTCAAAGTGGCAAATAGGATGTGATTTGTTTTGGCATAGTTACGTGTTTGGTGTAACACAGACCTGTAAAAACCTCTCCAAGGATTCACTATGTCCTTATTAGAGATGCACCGATCAGGATTTTTGGGGCCGATCACTGATCACCAAAAGCAGCATCTGCCGATCTCGATATTGCCGATCACCGATCACAGCGTCAAATCCATACATTTTTCTATATTGTTGTCTTGTGTAACTTTCATATATTTAATTAATGATTCTTACACAACATTGACATTGTATTATTGAGTATAAAAATTAGGAGATGAGAAAGTATCATGAATTGACCACCGTTTTATTGCAGGCTGAGGCAATGTGCAATATTTCACACTCTAGAGACTCTTAGAGACAACTTGGACTCAGCTTACATAGAGTAACTGTAGCTTTCTAGTGGGAATGCAGTCAGTCAGGGTGGGAATTTTGTCATTTTAGGGGTAAGTCCATTTGGCCTGCACTTTTTTTTTAGGGGCACCAAGGCCACATGACAGGGCACAAAGGCCACTGAGTAAAATGTGTTGATTTACCTTTCAGACTGATACCATAACATCCTAATTTATAATAAGACATGGATTGTGTATTAAAACATTTTTTAATACCAAAATTAAGTTAAAGTTACATTAGCAAGTAGTTTTTGTTAAGTAGGGTTAGGGAGAGGTGAGTTTTGTGACACCTCACTGAATATTAGTGTTATTGAATATTTCTCCCAATAGAAATTCCCCAAAATTATGGCAAAGCACATTATTTCCAAACAAAAAAAATTTAGAATAACCATCAGGAGACCACTGATGTGTGGAGTGATTTTGGTGACACTACACTCTGAATAAAAGTGAAGTTATTGAATTTTTTGTAGTTTCTCTTTTCAGTGCTGCACTTTGTAGACGGTCCCTGCGCCCTCGTCTCACAGCCGGCTGACCATACAGACCAGAGTTAATGTCCAGATGCTCGTTTTGATTAACATACGGTTGTAGCTTGTTGTCTACCGTAGTACGGTAGGAAAGAGCCGTCGTTTGTGTTTTAACAAGGTTGCACTTATGAGTTATTGATCCGGGAAGTTCGAATCTGTGAATATATTTCCAACTTTACCGGACTAAATCCTACCACATAAGTCAGTTATGTATCATGTCAAAACCGGCTGCGCTCGCTTTCGCACCAGTGCTGTAAGTTTCGTTCTTCTGTTTTGAGACGCTGCTGCTGTGTGAGAGGCTTTCACGTGAGATCATCGTGATGATGAGACTCCACCTGCGCGAACCGCGAACTCACTGAAGTTACTGTGAGTAACTACTGTGCACTCAGGTGGCTGTAATTAAAGGCAAGCCCGCTACGCTGACCGGGCCAGGGGCACAGAGGCCACTGTGGCCGTACGATGAGTTTTTTTTTTCAGCTGCATCAAGGCCAAAGTGCAGGGCAACAGCGGCCATGACCACCGTGAAATTCCCACCCTGCATGCAGTCAATGCACTGTCTCTATATAGAAACGTCATCTGATCGGCCTGATTTGATCTATTTTGAGAACTCCGATCAAAACCGATAGGGGCATTATCGGCCGATTGCGATCGGTTGCCGATCGATCGGTGCATCTCTAGTTTTTTGTCTGTATTTTCTGGGGTAAATCCGTCTCCAGCATTGTTTGTGGGGACAAAACCTGTTGGTGTGACAGAAGTATAAACTCCACACCCTGGACAGCTATCACTCACTGTCTGTCAGTCGTCCTTTGAAGGAAGATATCATCAACAAAGTGGAACAATAGCTGGAGTATGAATCCGCAGAGGCTGGTTGTTGACGCTGTCATGTAGCCTGATGTCAGCGTCTGTACACAGCCAGCAGGGACTGGTCCTCACATTCCAGAGGAACAGGGTTGGATGTTGCATTTTAGAGTCCCCAAACAACATATTGCATAGGGCCCCCAAACAGCATGTTGCATAGGACCCACAAACAGCATGTTGCATAGGACCCACAAACAGCTTGTTGCATCGGACCCACAAACAGCATGTTGCATAGGACCCCCAAGCAGCATGTTGCATAAGGCCCCCAAACATTATGTTGCATAGGACCACCAAACAGCATATTGCATAGGGCCCCCAAACAGCATGTTGCATAGGACCCACAAACAGCATGTTGCATAGGACCCACAAACAGCTTGTTGCATCGGACCCACAAACAGCATGTTGCATAGGACCCCCAAGCAGCATGTTGCATAAGGCCCCCAAACATTATGTTGCATAGGACCACCAAACAGCATGTTGCATAGGGCCCCCAAACAGTATATTGAATACAACATGTTTAATCAGCTTCTAATGAACAGAATCTTCTTTTTTTTCCTGTGTTGGCTCTTACAAAATAAAGGTCCCCAAACAGCACGTTGCATAGGACCACTAAACAGCTTGCTGCATAGGACCCCCAAACAGCATGTTGCGTACGGCCCCAAAACAAACACAAACAGCCCTGACCATGAGTTCTCCCTCTCCGGCCCGACACATGCAGGCAGGCAAGCAAGCAGGCAGGCAGCCACAGGCAGGCAGGCAGGCAGGCAGACACAGGTAGCCACAGGCAGGCAGCAACAGGCAGCCAAAACCAGGGAGGCAGCGACAGGGAGCCGCACCCAGACAGGCAGCCACAGGCAGGCAGGCAGCAACGTGCAGCCACACCCAGGCAGGCAGGCACAGGCAGGCAGGCAGCCATAGGCAGGCAGGCAGGCAGGCAAGTAGTAACAGATAGGCAGGCAGGCAGGCGGCCAGACCCAGGAAAGCAGGCACAAGCAGTTAGTCAGCCACAGGCAGGCAAAGGCAGCCACACCTGCGCATGCACAGGGAGGCAGGTTGGCGGCCACACCTAGTTAGGCAGTCACAGGCAGGCAGGCAGGCCGGCAGACACAGGCAGCCACAGGCAGGCAGCAACAGGCAGCCAAACCCAGGGAGGCAGCAACAGGTTGCCGCACCCAGAGAAGCAGCCACAGGCAGGCAGGCAGCAACGGGCAGCCACACCCAGGCAGGCAGGCACAGGCAGGCAGGCAGCCATAGACAGGCAGGCAGGCAGGCAGGCGGGCGGCCAGACCCAGGAAAGCAGGTACAAGCAGTTAGTCAGCCACAGGCAGGCACAGGCAGCCACACCTAGGCATGCACAGGCAGGCAGGTTGGCGGCCACACCCAGTTAGGCAGACACAGGCAGCCACAGGCAGGCAGCAACAGGTAGCCAAACCCAGGGAGGCAGCAACAGGCAGCCGCACCCAGACAGGCAGCCACAGGCAGGCAGGCAGCAACGGGCAGCCACACCCAGGCAGGCAGGCACAGGCAGGCAGGCAGCCATAGACATGCAGGCAGGCAGGCAAGTAGTAACAGATAGGCAGGCAGGCAGGCGGCCAGACCCAGGAAAGCTGGCACAAGCAGTTAGTCAGCCACAAGCAGGCACAGGTAGTCACACCTAGGCATGCACAGGCAGACAGGTTGGCGGCCAAACCCAGTTAGGCAGTCACAGGCAGGCAGGTAGGCAAGCAGACACAGGCAGCCACAGGCAGCCCCAGGCAGGCAGCAACAGGCAGCCTCACCCGGACAGGCAGCCACAGGCAGGCATGCAGCAACAGGCAGCCACACCCAGACAGGCAGGCACAGGCAGGCAGGCAGGCATAGGCAGGCAGGCAGGCAGGCAGGCAGGCAAGTAGTAACAGATAGGCAGGCAGGCAGGCGGCCAGACCCAGGAAAGCAGGCACAAGCAGTAAGTCAGCCACAGGCAGGCACAGGCAGCCACACCTAGGCATGCACAGGCAGGCAGGTTGGCGGCCACACCCAGTTAGGCAGTCACAGGCAGGCAGGCAGGCCGGCAGACACAGGCAGCCACAGGCAGGCAGCAACAGGCAGCCAAACCCAGGGAGGAAGCAACAGGCAGCCACACCCAGAGAGGCAGCCACAGGCAGGCAGGCAGCAACGGGCAGCCACACACAGGCAGGCAGGCACAGGCAGGCAGGCAGCCATAGGCAGGCAGGCAGGGAGACAGGCAGGCAGGCAAGTAGTAACAGATAGACAGGCAGGCAGGCGGCCAGAACCAGGAAAGCAGGCACAAGCAGTTAGTCAGCCACAGGCAGGCACAGGCAGTCACACCTAGGCATGCACATGCAGGCAGGTTGGCGGCCACACCCAGTTAGGCAGACACAGGTAGCCACAGGCAGGCAGCAACAGGCAGCCACAGGCAGGCAGCAACGGGCAGCCAAACCCAGGGAGGCAGCAACAGGCAGCCGCACCCAGACAGGCAGCCACAGGCAGGGAGGCAGCAACGGGCAGCCACACCCAGGCGGGCAGGTACTAGCAGGCAGGCAGCCATAGGCAGGCAGGCAGGCAGGCAGGCAGGCAGGCAGCAACAGGCAGCCAAACCCAGGGAGGCAGCAACAGGCAGCCGCACCCAGACAGGCAGCCACAGGCAGGGAGGCAGCAACGGGCAGCCACACCCAGGCGGGCAGGTACTAGCATGCAGGTAGCCATAGACATGCAGGCAGGCAGGCAGGCAGGCAGGCAGGCAAGTAGTAACAGATAGGCAGGCAGGCAGGCAGGCGGCCATACCCAGGCAGGCAGGCACAGGCAGGCAGGCAGCCATAGGAAGGCAGGCAGGCAGGCAAGTCGTAACAAATAGGCAGGCAGGCAGGCGGCCAGACCCAGGAAAGCAGGCACAAGCAGTTAGTCAGCCACAGGCAGGCACAGGCAGCCACACCTAGGCATGCACAGGCAGGCAGGTTGGCGGCCGCACCCAGTGAGGCAGTCACAGGCAGGCAGGCAGGCAGGCAGACACAGGCAGGCAGCAACAGGCAGCCAAACCCAGGGAGGCAGCAACAGGCAGCTGCACCCAGACAGGCAGCCACAGGCAGGCAAACCCAGGGAGGCAGCAACAGGCAGCCACAGGCAGGCAGGCAGCAACGGGCAGCCACACCCAGGCAGGCAGGCAGCCATAGGCAGCCAAAGTCAGGCAGCAACAGGCAGCCAAACCCAGGGAGGCAGGCACAGGCAGGCAGGCAGGCATAGGCAGGCAGGCAGGCAGGCAGGCAGGCAGGCAAGTAGTAACAGATAGGCAGGCAGGCAGGCGGCCAGACCCAGGAAAGCAGGCACAAGCAGTAAGTCAGCCACAGGCAGCCACACCTAGGCATGCACAGGCAGGCAGGTTGGCGGCCACACCCACTTAGGCAGTCACAGGCAGGCAGGCAGGCCGGCAGACACAGGCAGCCACAGGCAGGCAGCAACAGGCAGCCAAACCCAGGGAGGCAGCAACAGGCAGCCACACCCAGAGAGGCAGCCACAGGCAGGCAGGCAGCAACGGGCAGCCACACACAGGCAGGCAGGCACAGGCAGGCAGGCAGCCATAGGCAGGCAGGCAGGGAGACAGGCAGGCAGGCACAGGCAGGCAGGCAGCCATAGGCAGGCAGGCAGGGAGACAGGCAGGCAGGCAAGTAGTAACAGATAGACAGGCAGGCAGGCGGCCAGAACCAGGAAAGCAGGCACAAGCAGTTAGTCAGCCACAGTCAGGCACAGGCAGCCACACCTAGGCATGCACAGGCAGGCAGGTTGGCGGCCGCACCCAGTGAGGCAGTCACAGGCAGGCAGGCAGGCAGGCAGACACAGGCAGGCAGCAACAGCAGC